>NC_089859.1:9538178-9876303 GCF_036373705.1 Amia ocellicauda
GTGCTATGGCTGGTCTGCAGGTGTTGTTTTCTTTCCTACCAGAGAAGTATATGATCCACTGATGTGACTGAATACATGTCAAGAAAAAGATCACTAGCATGCACGGTGTTGTTACATGGCATCACTAAAACACCCTTAAGCGCTACCCATGTTTTCTGTGGTTATACAGTATTTAATCAAGTGTAACAGTAAAAACTAAATATGAGAAATAAGGTAATAGTTCAAACACATGAAATAACATTTAATTTCTAAAAATGCACTTTATTTTGAAACAAATGGTAAAAAAAATGCATACTTCAACAAAACATTAACAATAACAAGCACATTATGTGTATTTAAAACAAATACACCTACGGGAATCGGAAATGAACATACTTGCTTCAATCAGGTCAATATGTGGCAGCAGAAAGACATAATTAATATTCATTTACGATATATTATACAGATAATCTTTTTTGCTCTTTACAACTTACTTTTTTATATTATTTTATATCGTATAAATCTGCTCTTTTTCAGTGCAGTACTCTTAAATAGAATTATTACTGTATAACAGCAGATAACTGTGAGAATTCATTACACCTGGGCCAAAGTGATGAGAGCAGAAGGTAGCACCAGTAGGAAATCATATAAGTTATATACAGTAAAAACAGACAGATTTCCAATAGTTCTACTTAGTTCCGATTGCATACCTTTTTAAAACAGATACACTACTTAGTGCAAGAGACAGTAGCATTCAGTGTTCAATGCCACAGTTCGTTGTACAGAGGCCTTTCTATACAACAAGTAACTGAGTTTACATCTAAGAGGAAGACAGAGCCCTGGGATTGTTGTATTGAAGAGCACTTAAAGAACACATTTGCCCATGGTGATTACAGTTCCTTTGCAAGTCAAGCTTAATTGCTACAAAAAATAGACATTTGGGCCTAATTGACTTAGTCTTTAATTTTACTTGTTACTTGAAGAAATAAAAATCATCACAGTGACACTTTTATGAGTATAATGTTTGAGCAATCAGATAAAGGAACAAGTTTTTCTTTGACCTGTAGTTTCACAGTTCAGTCGTCGTGCACCTAGAGTCTCAAAACTAGGCTCTGCTATATGATCTCTGATGAGTTATAACATGCTCATTAAATCGTTCTTTTAGAGGAATCTGGCTTTTTCTATTATCTGCTGGAGTTTGCGCTATGTATGATAAACAGTGCTATGTAAGAACAAGGTGGAATGCTGTCAATTCAAATGCTGTCAGACAAGACCCTTACACTGCAGTCATTGTCCGATTCAGAAAATCTCTAACTTTTTCATAATTTTTTACAATTATTTTATAAAAAAAAACGACAATTATTTTGAATTTCGTTATTGTGGGTGATTCTGTGGTAGACTTAAAATCTTTTTTGACCAGACGTTATTTTTATTTTTCTAACAGGAGCTTAAGGGAAGTGAATGTGGTTTAAAAAAAATGTTTAAGCCCCTTTTATTAATTATTAGTAATCCATTATTTCACTTCAAAGCAAATTACGTCTTGAAAGTTGTACAAACCCCCTCCTTTAGTGATGTTTAGTGTGTGGTCTACCTGTCTGCTGTCCATGTATTTATTGTAATATATATCATTGTCCTCAAAATAAAAGTAACTTCATGCAAGACTCAGCTTTACGCCACTAGCTGTTGTCTTTAAAATACATATTTGTGGACACCTGTGGCACCAAATAAATTATTTATTGTTGATGGAGGAAGGGGTTTGATATCAAAATTAATGCTCGCCAGTGTCAGGGACATAGGCTGTATGTATAACCACACACAAAGGATGTCACCGTGCGCTCTGAGCTGTTTCAAGACCCTCCGTGGGTCCAAGCGCTCTTTGGCATTGTTTAAAACTCACTCAGAGCATACTCTAGCCTCTCCAACGTCGGATTCCCCAGAGCATTCAGTTTCAACACAGCAGAAAACAGAACAGCTCACAATGGCGGATGTGGTTACGAAGATTCAAATTTAACAAACAATCCATCCCCTTTAATACGTTATGTAAAATTGTAAACTACATATATTAATAAATACATTTGCATACCTCATTCAGCATGGAAAAACACCCCTAAAAGGTTATTTGAACACAGAGAGTAAACTGATCAATTTGTTATGAATATTGAACATTTAAGCCATGTATTTGCAGTATAGAATTATCTGTATATCTGTCCAGTAACAGTAACAAACCATAGATTAAGACACAAACTGTTTTAGCTCATTCGGAAATGAAAGAGACAATCCATACTCCTGGGTGCGGTGGTGAAATGTCTCGGCTGCTCTTCAGGGTGTCAGATTGAATTTATGAACACACCCATAATGCCACAGAAGCAGCCAGTTTCTGGCACATGGAAAACAAGCTGTCAGGCACAGAAATAAACAAAGTCTTGGCTGAATTCCTCAGTACCCCTTTAAGATTGCTTACAGTGAAAGATGTAATTGCTCTACGTTTCCAAATCCTTTCTACGGTTGATTTGACTGTAGGCATATACAGCCTCTGTCTGTACAGCTCTATTTATCTTTTTCAAACCTTGGGAACACATTTAAGCCAAACTGACCATGTATTTGTTTTTCATGACAGAATGAAAGTTGGTTCCTGATTTGCTCCTCCTAAATACACGAGTTACAAGGTTGTTTGGAAGGAGTGGCATGGTGATCCATATCCCAGGTCTGCTGAAGTGCCACTGATCGCTCGGAAAACATGCATGGAATTCTGGAGCAGGGAACGCATCATATCCTCCTGGAAAATCTGAAAGGAAATCATAAGTGAACATTTTAAAAACAAACTTAAAATATTAAAAATTAAAACAATGAAAGTAAAAAGCAATAATGCCAAATAATACACATTTTACTTTTAGTTCAATTAATAGGTTGTTCATACATATTACCCAGTTTTCCTTATAGCTGTGGAACAAGGCAGCATGTTTTAGAGGAGAAAAATAGAAAAAGAGGTCAATAACAAATTCCGAAGCATTCAGCACTACAAAATCTGTATTTGATCTTTCTTTAATTAACTGAACCTAACTTCGGATTCCCTGAATTCCCATTGTTCTTTTTGGGCTCAAATTAAAAACAGTTACATTCTTAGTGCAACCATCTCAGCAAAGCATTTATGGGAAGTGCATATGAAATATCAGCATTTGTAGGAATGGGAAGAGGCTACATATTACATATTTTATGACAACACGTGCATGTCTCAGCTAGCCAGAGCATACTGCAGTCTAAAGTATCTGCCAGTTACTTGTTTTGGTAGCTAGAGTTATACAGTGCCTTGCAAAAGTATTCACCCCCTTGGCATTTTTCCTATTTTGTTGCCTTACAACCTTGAATTATAACAGATTTTTGGGGGGTTTGTATCATTTGATTTACACAACCACTTTGAAGATGCAAAATATTTTTTATTGTGAAACAAACAAGAAATAAGACAAAAAAACTGAAAACTTGAGCGTGCATATCTATTCACCCCCCCAAAGTCAATACTTTGTAGAGCCACCTTTTGCAGCAAATACAGCTATAAGTCTCTTGGGGTATGTCTCTATAAGCTTGGCAAATCTAGCCACTGGGATTTTTGCCCATTCTTCAAAGGCAAAACTGCTCCAGCTCCTTCAAGTTGGAGGGGTTATACTGGTATACAGCAATCTTCAGGTCTTAACACAGATTCTCAATTGGATTGAGGTCTGGGCTTTGACTAGGCCATTCCAAGACATTTAAATGTTTCCCCTTAAACCACTCGAGTGTTGCTTTAGCAGTTTGCTCAGGGTCATTGTCCTGCTGGAAGATTGAAACAGGTTTCCCTCAAGAATTTCCCTGTATTTAGTGCCATCCATCATTCCTTCAATTCTGACCAGTTTCCCAGTCCCTGCTGATGAAAAACATCCCCACAGCATGATGCTGCCACCACCGTGGGATGGTTTTCTCTATTTTTTTCATTTCACTTCACCAATTTAGACTATTTTGTGTATGTCCATTACATGAAATCCAAATAAAAATCAATTTAAATTACAAGTTGTAATGCAACAAAATAGGAAAATTGCCAAGGGGTTGAATACTTACGCAAGGCACTGTACAACCTTGTTAATGTTTCTATTGTGAAAAGAAGTCAAATTAAACCTCAATCCTTGATTGTAACCATGCAGAATGGCACAAGGAGAACAATAAATTAAAGACTAAAAGAAACTAAACACACATGGTCCTGATAATATCTTCCCTATTAAAAAAAAAAACTAAATGGAAGATAACAGAAGAAACAGAGTGATGTGATGAAGAGAATTCCAAGAAATGTGTGAAATTTTGAATTAAAATCTTTTTATGAAACCATAAAGTATAATTGATTTTGCACTGCAAAAAACACAACATCTATAACTCACACAGAGTAGCTGCATATAATCCAAATATGTGGTTTCTTTCCACTATATTTAATAGATCTGTTTAGCTCTATTAGGTAATAATATGAGGGACGATAAGATATCTGTGTATTTCACACTACAGATACTCCAACCCCAAGAATCTTCCCTGACATTGAAAACAGAATGGGCAAAATTACTCTTTGTTGCTGGTTTCTATTGATGCACATTTGGGTGATTAATGGAGACCACTGAAATGAGTGCTAAATCTTAACAGATTGTAAGCAAATATTAGTGTAAATGACTAATTATCGACTCATTGCCATTTGAAGAATTAGATAAAAACTCCCATTGTAGCATGCAGGTCCAACAGAACAACTTCTACTGCTTTTACTGCTTTTCTTACATGGTCCATTAACATGCTCCAATTGGAAGTGACAAGAAAATAATTATGAGATTATTTTTTAAAATAATTTGCTGAGATTCCTGTCACACAAAACTGAAACAAAATGGATGATACAAGTGATACAAATATTGAAACTGAAACAAAATTCCAGTAGTGAAAAATGGCTTACACAGAGATTTGCCACACTTTAAAAAAGGTTAACACAGAAACAAACTGAAACAAAGATATGAAATGCAAAGTACAGCAACACCATTCAAATTTGAGCTGAAGAAAGGAAGCAGACCCTGAGCTCTGTGGGGGTAAGGTTCTGCTGAAAAAGGAGAAAACACAAGATTGAAAGCAACTGAGTTTTGCCAGACCTTGGCTCCCAAGTAAAGAGGTAAACTTTGTGATGACAGTGACTGTAGACTTGGCAAAACAAGAGCCGGCTGATCTACTGCCGTGAAGCATCACAATGCAGTTCTCTGTGAAAGTTTATTGGAATATATTTTGGAAATCTACCAGAAAATTATACTTTCTGGAAGAATAAACACTCCCAGATGTTTCTCCAACTGACTGGGAAACAATGAGCAACTTCAGTTTCATATAATCTGAATATACTATCTCTATGAATCACTTAAATGCCATTTAGATAAAGGTTATGTATATTAGAACATAGCACATATAAACAAATGTACATGTTGTATATAATATTACAATATTACATTCAGTGGAAAGTGACATTTTCGCTGTTCATGTCCCATTTTAACCTCAATTTAAAAAGAAAAATACCTGGATGAGAGGTACATATTCATATTTTATTGTGGCTTGTAGAGATCTTCTCCATTTTTCAAAACTATTGCAGAATGATTTCAAAACTGAGCACCAGGATTTACACAGGACACATCGCTGCGCTCCATAAACCGGTCACCTCCATAAATTGGCACCTACTATAAACCCGACGCAAAATCCATTGGTTTAAGCTAATTTACAAAACCCTCTTAGGCCTTACTCCTCCCTATCTGTGATGTCTTTTGCACCCTTCATCCTCCATTTTTAGCACCCGTTCATACCCAGTCATATCCAGTTACAAATCCCTAAAGCAAACAGATCTTTGGGTTGCTCTTCCTTTCAGTTTGCCGCACCTAGCAATTGGAATCAACTACCAAAAATAAAATGATCTACTTTAGTTACCATTGCTACTTTTAAAGACACAATCACACACACGTGTACTGATACTTGCGATTGCTTCATTTGATGTGCCAGATTACTGTAGTTTGGCTGTGTTATTGTTGTTGTCTCTGCCTATAATGTAGTACACGTGTTTGTGTTTTATGGTCTGCTGCTAGGTCCATGTTTTTACGTGTAGTTTCATGGTATCTTTCTATGTGATTGGTTAATGTTTCTTGTTGTGTACTGTTTTGTTTGTCTTTTTTATTTAATCCCAATACCCATTCCCTACAGGAGACACTTTTTGCCTCCTGCCAGACCATTATTGAATTTGTTCTTAATTAACTTGTCTGGTAAAATAAAGGTTAAATAAATACATAAAAATAAATAAATACAATTTAAAGTTCAAATCTAATCTGAAAAACTGAGATGTTGGTAATCAAGAGACCTTTAGAAAAAGATGTGCAAAATAGATATAAATAGCCCTGTAGAAAAACTAGTTCCTGTAACCTTTACTTTACTTGATTGTAATTTCTTGTGTGGTAATTGTTAATATGACAAATGGTTACTGAAATATTTATATATTCATATATTATTAATTAATTAATGTATTATTGTTTATTTGTTTTTACTGTATCTAACCTGCTCATGGATGATATCTGACAGCTCCTTGACCATATCTTTGAAGTTGGATTTCAGTCCTTCATGGTACTCAAACTGGTCCTCTTTGATCAATCGCTCATTGAAGTCAAGGG
Organism: Amia ocellicauda; assembly: GCF_036373705.1. Classification (NCBI taxonomy): domain Eukaryota; kingdom Metazoa; phylum Chordata; class Actinopteri; order Amiiformes; family Amiidae; genus Amia; species Amia ocellicauda. The sequence continues at coordinate 9,544,847 of NC_089859.1, forward strand.
CAATGCTGCAGGCTTGAACAAATTTCCTACAAAAAATAAGACAAGCTTAAGATTAGAAAACAAAAATCAGATATTACTCCGTGATTTTCTTTATTAACAAATATGTTCACTTCTGTGTTCTATGTTCACAGTAAAAATTGCAATGGTTCGAGTTAATACTAGTTGTAGTATTCAATGAGACATGCAATCTTACATACAATATTTACAATCCTCCTCATCATTAATATAATCTCCAGACAGCCTACTGTACATGTATGACACTGCATACAAATCCACAGCAAATCTCCAAAAGCTGTTCTCATTTTGCTTTATGTGATTATCAGTTACTTAAATGACAAAACTAGCAAAACATATGTTTTGGTTAAAGTGAAATACATGTGTTTTGGTTTAATTAAAGTTTTACAAATGTTTCTAAATCAATTGCATGTTTATCTTTTGAACAAGGAAGATTTCCCAAATGGGACTGATTCACTGCTACACTATTTTGGCAGGAAGTAGATGTTGCAATTTTAAATTTTTCCCATCAAGTAAGAAACAATTACTAAGCAGACTGTAACAGTGAAAGAGAGGCTGATTTCTTAGGTTGTGATTGAATCCCACTAGTCAGAGATCCTATTACTGATATTCTAACCCCTACAAAATATATTGTTGAATACCGCAAAATTCCTCATTCCTTACAAATGATATAATACACAGCAGTATTTTGGCGAGGCCTGTCACTCACAGATAGTATCTTACCTGAATATCTCCTTCAGCTCTTTTACTTTTTTATTTGCATACTTGCTGGATTTAGTATCATCCAGAAATGCCCTTGCATAAGCCATAGGTCCAGCATTTACCTGTTATGAATAAAATACTACTTTAGAAATACTTCAATACACATACAAAGTTATACAAAATCATTATTTTTAAGGCTGATGAGTAGACTTTACTCACTGTTATTTTAAACTTCACTTTTAACATAAGGGAGACTGCATCTGACTCAAACAGCACAGTACCTACACATTGCACTATGTACCCCTTAAGCTGACAAACCCCTCTGGTCCCTTAAAATGGCACCAAATCCATGTGCTCCTCTTTAATCCCATGTGTACTCTTCACTGTTGTGTTGTTTGCCAAGTGAGACTCTCAGCTTTCAAACGATGTGAAGCATTCTCTGATGTGAAAATGTGCTTTTTATACCCGCCTCCCGCATTTACCATTCTGAAATGGGGGGTAAGAATGGAGTAAGAATACAAAATCTCAGAAAATATTGACAATTATGACACATTCTGGAACCAGACAGTCTACTGATCAAAACAAGACCATTTTGGTAGAAGCAACACAAACCCGTAGCTCAAGAGCTCAAAATGTCAAGATGGAAAACTGTTTACAGTACGATTTTACATAATTGGATCTGAACTTCACTGTGTTTTGATAGAACATCAAATAATATATACTTCTGAACAAAACAAGCCTATTTGCAAATAAAAATGTGATCGAAACTGAGTGATCTGAGACAGTCTGAATGAGACCTCCCCACCCCCCCACCCTCAGGCAGACTCTGTGCGTTTACCCCCCGGGCTCTGAATGATGACGGATGCGTTTGAGAATGAAACGCGCTGGTAACCAAGAGAATAAACTTTCAAACGATGTATGCATTGTAGGATTACAGTGTAACTTCTATGCACAGGAGCTGCATGTAACACTGCCAAATAATGCTTAAGAGGGTGTAGTAACAGTATATAACTCTGAAAAACCTAAACTAAAAATATATAATTTTATATTTATTAATATTTATTATCCTATTTTTTTTTCTTTTGTTGAATTTTGTCATGTTTAATATGAACATACATTCAGTTTTCACTGAGAATGCTCTTATTTTGTATGGTTAAATCAATTAATATTGAATATAGCTTAAGTGGTTTGTACTACTATAATGATGTTTTAGCAAACATTAAGAAATGTTAAAATTAATTTCCAAGCATATTTTAGTTTTTTAGTTCATTCTCATGGATACCTTGTGGTTTGACCACAGCCACAATAATAATGACTTTACTTTCCTCAATTTTTTTTATCTGACAGAATATAATAACTAATTAACTATAACGGCTAGGGATAATACAGTAATAGTCTTAGTATATTGCATATTCCTGCAAAAGTTCTTAATGCTTGGGGAAAGAAAACTGTTTTTTTTAGGCAGGCCAGAGAGTACAAAGTCTTCAGGTTTTATCTCAGAGCAAGCAAGTTAGACCTCACCTCAAGAGAAGTGAGATATAGCCTGATATGAAAAACTAACTACCACTCCTTCATAATCACTGTTTGCCTTCAGCGAGTCTAATTTCTCTCTGTAGCATGACTATAGCCTGCTTTTTCCACAGCAATAATTGTTCCTAACTGTATATTTACAATCCACTCTCCTTTTCAAATCTGAATTCAGATTTTTATTTTTACAGCTTCATTGTGAATTCTGTAATTGTTCAAAACTATTATACAACCTTTCAACTTGCACGTGATAGATGAATAAAAACATACTGACATCCTCCAAAATGGGCCATCTGCTTGTTTTCAAAATGGAGAGTGCACAAGGCCTAGCTAAAGCATTGGATGGAGGACATACTCCCCATGTTAACATCGCTCCCAGGCACCAAGCCAGTCACTTGAGTTTGTTTAACGTGTATGAATGTGGTATTTAACTTACAATTCATCAGTTTGCTGTGGAAGGGAACTCTGTTGTTGTCACGTTGGCTAAAACGTGAATATTTCTTCTTACAAGTTTTTGGTTTGAATTACAGTTTACATTGAGCTTTCTATTTCTCTCATTTAAACTCCCAGGCCAAATATGTATTCAAAGCATGAAACAAAATACTTACATTGTAAAGTAAACAGTGGAATGTAAACACTTTATTTATTTCATTATTATTGACTGACCCTTTGGATCTTTTCATAATGGCATATTAATATCCCATCAGTCTCCAGAGATTATGGACATGTTTCTGACAAGACTTGAAGTTGAGTGATTTACGCATGTTGAGAATTATCTTTTGTTGTTTTGGAAAAACCGCCTTTACCATCATGGCAAAAACTGACATTTGAAACAATTCCATTTGTTTATGATTGTGTTTCGTATGGGAAAAATGACTGACACTGCTCCCAGATGGATGTTTATCACTGTATGTACTATTTGCACTTAACCTTTGAGACTTGATGTTGAATGTTTGTCTATTGAAGGGCACTTCCAGGCTCTCTTCAATGAGAGTTTCCCTTGTTATGATGGGTATTTAAGCTTGTTATGTAGATGTCTTGTCTGAATTGTGTGTGTTGAGCTGGTCAGCTGACTCACCTGCACTGAGACGCAGCCCTGGAGTTTGAGTTGTAGCTGGATCATGTCCACCTCTGCAGTCGAACATAATTTCTGCAGTTCGGCTGTCCGGTCCTTCATCTCGTCAATGGCCACCTCGATGGGTTTCAAGTCAATCTGGTGCTCATACACGACCGCAATCCTCTTCTTCACATAGGGGAAAGTATTTGTGGCTAGAAGAGCGAAGAAGTGTATAGGATTAAATGTAGTGAAAACTTTAAGTGAACATAAACTCATAATAAATTAAAACAAGTTCCCCTCAGCCAAATGCAAATTATATGCAAAAGACATGTAAAGTACAGTGTATTTAGTCATCATTAGAACAGTATTCTCAAAATGTTAAGTCACGCATTTGCACTTCCATTACAGATTTGGAACCACTCATATTTAAATTAGGGGGTTTCAGCGGGGTGTGTAAATACAGAAGTCAAATTGTATGAGGGAAAAGTAGCCAAAGCAGAATGGAGATCTTGCCTGGGTGAGTTGCAAAACATTGAATCTTATGCAGCACACATTTCACAGCAGGAATAATATGCACACTGAAATTATCTTTCTTTTTTTATCAACAATAAAGCAATAAAATAAAAAAGCAGGTCAATAAATGTTGTTTGTTTGCTTTACTGCAGCTAGTACAACCCTATGATTCATGAGTTTGTGTAGTTACCACAGTCAAAGGCAACTTTAAAAAATAAGTAACCAAGACACAAAAATAGAAAGCAATATATTGTTATGCAGAAGCATTTCAGAAACTATTGTTTGTTATACAGGTTTCTTTCATCAGAATGAAATATGGCACCTTGTGATTTGGTTTTACATGATTTAACTAGGGCTGTGCTGGTGACAGATTTTTTATATCAATACCATTGAAGAATTTACCATGGTGTTCCATATAACCGTTGCAGGGGGATGCATGAGTAGCTTTGACATTTAAATTGTTTTCTTAAGTGTTATAAAGTTTCCGAATTCAAATCCTTAAAAATGAACATGTGAAGTACACTTTTAAGATTAAAATAAATATTTGAAAATTACTATTTAAATGAATCAGTTTCAATGTTATTGTTGTTTTCATGTGTTAGAAACATGTACTTTCAGTAATGTTGTGTTTGGAGGTTCTGTGCCAAAAACATCAACATATTGGCTTTGTCTGGCTTTATTGATGATTGCACTGGAGTTGAAATGTTTCACTATTTGTTTTAAAACAAATCTTAAATGGTGCAGAGGGTATCCCCTCAGTTTGTCACGCACTTTTCAGCACAAGTGTTAATCACCAGCGACAAGTCTCCCCAAAAATAGAGTATTCTACAGTGGCCCTGCAGTGAAAAACACAAATGCAAAAAGAAAGACGCAAATTCAAAAAGAAAAATGCAATTGCAAAAAGAAACACGCATACAAAAAGAAAAATGTAATTGCAAAAAGAGAAACACATGCAAAAGGAAGAACACAAATGCAAGAAAAACACAAATGCAAAAAGAGAAACACAAAAACAAAAAGCAGAACGCAAGTGCAAAAGGAAGAACACAAATTGAGGGGATACCCACGGCACCATTTAAGATATGTGTTTTTCCTTTTGCATGTGTTTCTCTTTTTGCAATTATTTTTCTTTTTTTTGTGTTTTCTTTTTGCAGTTACGCTTTTCTTTCTGCATTTGTGTTTTGCACTTCAGGGCCACCGTAGTATTCCCTGCTAACACAACATTGCCACAATTACCTTATATTACATTGCTACAAAGTTGTGGCAACATTGTCTGTTAGCACGGTTATTGTTACTGTTAGAAATCACTACTTACACTGTTCCAAAAACAAATAGAGCTATAATAAATCATAAATAACAGATACAGTATGCATTAATTTACAAATTACATAAATAAAACTATGCGCGTAGCATAGTTTGTTCAAAATGCGTGCTTTTTCTTGCAATAAGGCGTGAAATGGAGCCTCAATGCATGAGACTCATACCCAATGCACGTAACTTCAGAGCTACATATGCAAACACACACTTCTTATTATAACATTACTAAATACTGAAACAAAACAAAAATAGCCCACAATGATAAAATATAAGATTACTATAATAGGAAAAAATACACTTATGCATTTACCTGTTTAATAGGTTATGAGGAATCTAACTTAAAATAAAACCTTATTCTCACAGCACTTGTTCATGGAACAGCCACAGCTGTATTGCAAAATTATGTAATAAAAGTTGCATTAAACTATTGTACGAGTACCTATAGTTGCATGAGCATTCACATTTTCAAAAATGTTATTTTGTTTACCTAGAAATTAAGAATTGAGCAAATACTTTGTTCCTTCAATACTGAGATGGATTTTAAGCATTCCATACGTAGTTCAAATGGCAGGAAGAAGGGAATTAAAAAAAAATCTTTGCTATTATAATTTAGAAATAAAATAAGCCTGATGGAATCAAATGTTTAAATAGTGTGTAAGTGGTCAGCATGGGACAGAGTCCATTGTGAACACATCTGTTTCCCTGTGTCCTTGAAAGGAGGGGATTTAATTCACAAATGTGTTATGTGTGATTAATTATAGAGCACTGCCAGGGGTGCAGAGATTCATTGTCATTGTCAAATCTGGTGCAGACAGGAGAAGGAAATTACATGTTCACAAAAGCAGTGAACCAACAGTCTTAATCTTTTGCTAAAGGTGAAGTCACTTATATATTGTTTTCTGACACAAGAAAGGTGAGGACAGTAAACTGTTATTGTCTTAATGCAGCCTGTGCCTGTCATAATAGGTTGGCTTAAAAGAAGAATGCAGCCAAGCAGTTTCTAAGAGAATGCAGAGGCACAGTCATTGGATTCAGACAACAAACCAATACAATGCAATTCAAATATTTAGAATGGTGATACTAGAAATTTGAGAGGAGTTCAGTTAATGCTCTACTTGGACAGCAGTAAAACTAAGCAAAATCAAGTGCTACTTTGTCACGTGGGCTTGGTTTTGTTAAATTTGTTAAAGCAAATTAGCAAACAAACAAACTGCTGCATCATAAAGTGCTTTTGCTTTTGGATATTTTCTATTACTAATGTTATCTATTATGTTAAAAAGTACTTCTGGAAATACTATAATACTAAATACTAAATGACTTTAAATGACACAAAGATAACATTGAACTGTTATACTTTACAATTTGTCAAAAATGAAAGGCACAAGTACATTTTTTCATCTGTGTACTTTCTGGCAATACATTTCAGGCTTTTAAGAGGTTGTTTTTGCTGGAATATTAGGTTAGCAAAGCTGTATAGTCTGAATCTAAAACAGAAAACCACATGTTTTAAGAACATTCTATGAGGAAGACATTAAATAACTTGAAAACACAGTTTACAGACGTGTTTCCTTCATTCAGTTGTTAGCAAAGTAATATTCTTTAAGAAGTTAACTGCTAATGGCAAAACATCAACACTATTCTTTTATGGCACACATAGATAATGAGCCCTCAAGTAATCCTGCTGATTCACTGGAGTTTTCTTTCCTCTTCAAGATTGTTGTTATACAAGTTACAAAGACAGTAAATAGTTCCCTTTTTCATATAGTACAATACACCAATCATTTTGTGAAATATGATATTCTGTGCAGTTCAAACATTCTTAACAACCTTGTTTTATTTTAATGCAGTATTTATGGGGAAAAAAATAGGCACCTGTCTAAATATAATAAATCATTTCCCCAACAGATTAATGTCATACCTTATCCAAGTAATATACACAACTCTGCTTCTGAAAATCTGCAGACATGATATTTAAACAGGCATCCATTTTACTATAAAGCTATATATGTATATTCAAATCTCACAGCAAGATTGACTGTGAAGAATAAAATACAATGGCTTGGCCATTTGTAAAGATTTTATTCAGTAATGACAAGTTTTTACAAGTATTTGTGGTCAACAACAGATGTATACAGCAGATAGAAAATATCCTCTCATACTGAGATCTAACACTCAGCAACTGCCTTTTGTGACCCAAGGCCTCCAGAAATGGAAACTTGTTTTAGAAAGCTTCTGGAATTCTGCCCACACCATCCAAGAGGTCAACAGAAAAACATTAAAGACAGAATATGAGGCCAAGAGAGTAAAATTAAATAGATCAAACGATTTTTAAAAAGAAAACAGATAGTGTTCCCATTTAAACCTTAAAAATAACAAATATTGTATTTTACAACAGACCAATCAGTATTTGAAAACATACCAGACCGGTCCTGATAAAAAGGGTGTGGGCAGGGAAAATGGATTTTCAAAAATGGATGGATGGATGGATGTATATAGTGTGTATATATATATATATATATATGTATATAGTGTGTGTGTATATATATATATATATATATATATATATATATATATATTATATATATATATATATATATATACACACTCACCTAAAGGATTATTAGGAACACCATACTAATACTGTGTTTGACCCCCTTTCGCCTTCAGAACTGCCTTAATTCTACGTGGCATTGATTCAACAAGGTGCTGAAAGCATTCTTTAGAAATGTTGGCCCATATTGATAGGATAGCATCTTGCAGTTGATGGAGATTTGTGGGATGCACATCCAGGGCACGAAGCTCCCGTTCCACCACATCCCAAAGATGCTCTATTGGGTTGAGATCTGGTGACTGTGGGGGCCAGTTTAGTACAGTGAACTCATTGTCATGTTCAAGAAACCAATTTGAAATGATTCGACCTTTGTGACATGCTGCATTATCCTGCTGGAAGTAGCCATCAGAGGATGGGTACATGGTGGTCATAAAGGGATGGACATGGTCAGAAACAATGCTCAGGTAGGCCGTGGCATTTAAACGATGCCCAATTGGCACTAAGGGGCCTGAAGTGTGCCAAGAAAACATCCCCCACACCATTACACCACCACCACCAGCCTGCACAGTGGTAACAAGGCATGATGGATCCATGTTCTCATTCTGTTTACGCCAAATTCTGACTCTACCATCTGAATGTCTCAACAGAAATGGAGACTCATCAGACCAGGCAACATTTTTCCAGTCTTCAACTGTCCAATTTTGGTGAGCTTGTGCAAATTGTAGCCTCTTTTTCCTATTTGTAGTGGAGATGAGTGGTACCCGGTGGGGTCTTCTGCTGTTGTAGCCCATCCGCCTCAAGGTTGTACGTGTTGTGGCTTCACAAATGCTTTGCTGCATACCTCGGTTGTAACGAGTGGTTATTTCAGTCAAAGTTGCTCTTCTATCAGCTTGAATCAGTCGGCCCATTCTCCTCTGACCTCTAGCATCAACAAGGCATTTTCGCCCACAGGACTGCCGTATACTGGATGTTTTTCCCTTTTCACACCATTCTTTGTAAACCCTAGAAATGGTTGTGCGTGAAAATCCCAGTAACTGAGCAGATTGTGAAATACTCAGACCGGCCCATCTGGCACCAACAACCATGCCACGCTCAAAATTGCTTAAATCACCTTTCTTTCCCATTCAGACATTCAGTTTGGAGTTCAAGAGATTGTCTTGACCAGGACCACACCCCTAAATGCATTGAAGCAACTGCCATGTGATTGGTTGGTTAGATAATTGCATTCATGAGAAATTGAACAGGTGTTCCTAATAATCCTTTAGGTGAGTGATTATATATATATATATATATATATATATATACACACACACACACACACACATACACATATCCCTTATTATCACTTCTTTATATTTTTGATTTCTGCTACTGATGAATGTTATTTTGTATATATTTTACATTATTTCAAAAATATAGATTAAGGAAATAGATTTTGCACTTGTCCATATCCACTTTAATACACATAATTAATACACATATATGGGGTTGTTGCAATGTGCTTAAAAGTAATATCACTGTTCACTTGCAACAAGTACTCACTTGTCAGAACGGTTCTCCGTTTGCACTGCTCCTCCACTCCCCCGTGCTTCTTCCCAAGCAAGGTGTACGGAGTCTCAAAAACAAACCTGTTTATGTTGTGTTTTTTCTCAAAGTCAGTTTTTTTGTCTGACAGTTCTTTCTCATCAAAATATGGCTTGACAAAGGTAACCTGGATGTATGCATACTTGGCATCTATCTGTTTGGAATCAACCTGTTGAGACAGACAAACAGCCATATAGCACTTCACACTTCATGATATCATTATATGCTTTTTATGCTGTAGACATAGCATGTGGCTACATATTAAGGTTTCTTTTAGTTATCCACTATTGTCTCTGTCTTAAAAAAACAACTCCATGTTGCCACACAAAAGTAAGTAAAATGCTGCCAAAATCATAGCTCAGTATATGCAGTAAATGAAATTTCAAGACATATTTCAAGTCAAGACTGTGAATCTGGTGCTATGCACTGCCTCTGTACATCAAAATACAAGGAAATAAAAACATTAGAGGAGCCTCTCACAACCAGGACCATGACAGAGTTACTTTGTGCAGTAATCCATGGAAAACAACCATTATATTAAAAATACAGAACCTATGAAAAAGGACACTGTCTCTGTAACATGGATTTAGTAGTGAGTTTACACTGAGTTGTGTGTGTGTCTGGATAAGGACAGTTATAGGCTGTTACTGGAGTTGAGAAGATCCAGGCTGTCTGGTTGGGGTGGGACACACTGACAGATACATATATAAACAGCTCGTCCAATACAACTTTGTCAAACTAAAATAAGAAATCTTCAGATATTTAAAAAGATATGAAGTGTAACTCATTTTGCATTCTACGTATTTGTGAAAAACCACAGGGCACTGTTCTTAAGCACAGTGTGTTTTATAAACTCCTAGACCTGAGTAATTATCTCAAAACTCTTATCCTGCATTAAACAAACTTCTTTAATCCTAGTAAACAGCTCAGTTGAATCACCAGGGGATATAAGCTTGTTTGTTTTCCATGGATTACTGAACAAAGTAGCTCTGTCATGGATCTGGTTGTGAGGCACTCCTTTAATGTTTTTATTTTATTATCATTTGATGCATGACAGCGATGCATGCCACGTGACTGACAGTCTTTACCTTACTCCCAATTTAAAGGAAAATAAATGCGTTCCCACATAAAATCTTTTCCCATTGTTCATTGACCTTATGTGCAACCAATCACTGCAAATTTCCAGGGAGCTAAAGAAAGTGTTGTAGTAAAGTCAAATGTGCAAGGCATAATAAAGATTCTGTGTAAAAGAAACAAACCTGCCTAATATTATATATATATTTAAAGGATGTTAATTTAAGTGATTTGAAGGTTAGTCATTGAGACAATACCTTATTTGAGTCTTGTATAATCTTCACATTTTCAGCACCAAACTTGTCACCATAGAGACCCAGAAGTCTCTGAGAGATCTCTGAAAGTCCTGTCAGCTTGGGCTCCTTGTAGATATACTCTTTCCCATCTTCCTCTTCAAAAAAAGACTTTAAAAACAAAAGGGAAATACTTTGTATTTCATCTTTGCAAAACACAAAATACCCACAGTTGAAATACACTACAGCAGGGGTAGGCAGTTCCAGTCCTCAAGGGCCAAAATGTTTTTGGTTCTCATTCCCCTCAGGTCTGAATTACTTAATTGGAATGATTATTATGACGAGAAGTTAAATCCCCTGTTTATTCCAGGTCTTAATCAGTTGCTAATTGTAAGAGACCTTACAAGCCAAATATCTTGCATACCCCTGTGTATATTGAGTTAAAATAGACATATCTCCTTGCTATGTGCCTTCTCCCGTTTCTTTTTCTGTTAAATGTTATTCACTTACAGCTTCACTGCCATGGCCTTCTAGGACAATGTGATATATGACTATGTAGTGTATATTGCTTTACATTAACTTTGCTGGTTCCCAGGGGAAGGAAGAAATATTATGCAACTGCTGTGCTTAACATTGTCTCTATTCTGTAGAACTGCACACTTTATACAATATTTTTGATTGTATTTCTGCCCCAATCATAAATTAAAAAGGACTCATACAAAACAAAAAAGACCACTATTCAAGTACAAATATTAGGACTACAAATGACAAATGCTAGGATTTGTATTAGTTTTGCTTACATGCTGGGTGCATACATAGGCTTTTGGATTTTTTTAACCTATATTTTGAAGCCAGCACTTTCTCTTGATCACAATCAAGACAAGCCAACAGAAATTACCAACAATCCCCATATCTAACTAAAGCCAGCCTTACTATGACACATGAGAAATGCAGTTCTGACCATAATCTGATAATGTACTTTACTGTAAATCTGATGATATGTAATCTGTACAACGTTTCAAGGAAGTAAACAGACCTATGTTGTCGCTACACATTTTGTCATGTATTTGGTCATGAAAATGATTCATTCTGAAAATAGATGTCTAAAACCTAGCATTGTACCTCCTTATCTGTCCACTGTTGATGACTTTAAAAGCATATTATACCTCAGAACCAGGGAAACACTGTTCTAGTCAGAGAGAATACAATACATATACTGTTAACAGGGATACGTGAAGGAAAAAACACACTTGCTTAAACATTTTGCAGCTGTTTTTTTGGGAAGACTTTTGTCTGCCTGTTATTGCAGGGTGCAATGACCAGAGCAGCACTACATTTTCGAAGACGTGTCTGAACGTAAGAATGACCTGCTCTGATGTTTGACAAAACTTGAGATAAACTGAAGACCAAGATATGAAAAAGATGGTATCATAAGTATAGGGAGATGGATTCCAGATACAAACAGACACAGTTAATTTTATATATATATATATATATATATATATATATATATATATATACAAAAAAATTTTTTTTTGGAATCTCCCCTTCAGAGAAATTCTGTTGTTAAGTAATGTCAAATGACTCATGTAATTTACTCACTTCGGATTTGACCCCTATTGGCTAATAATAAGTTGTTATATTTACTTTTTCAATGCCTGTGCAGGACAACCTCTTTATAAGCAGGGACAGTAACATCACACTTACTTGTCCATAGAAAGCGACTCTGAAAAATGTCCCCAGCAGCCTTCGACCTGTGTGCATCACTTCTATTACTTTGGAGTAAGCCCGATGCAGAGTGCTGTACAGGTGACTGAGTTTCTACAGTTAAAATAAGAAAGACAGAAATTTGTGACATTATAGATATTCAATTATGAAATGTTCTTTTTAGCAAATATTATTAATTTTGATATAACTTTATGTTTTACTTTCTGCTTCTGTATTACTTATCTTCACAATCAGATAAGGGATATTCAAATAAGTTAAACAGCTCTTAAATAAACAAAATAGTGCAGGGCATATTATAAATTAACAGAAGCTTTCACATAACACGGATAATGTTGTCTCAGACTAAACACCACCAAAACAAGCTAAAACATTCAATAGGGTCACAGAGAGGAATTAATTTAGTTGCGGTTTGGGTCCATTACACGGGGCTGCTATTGGTGTTTATATGTAATTAGATAAGAAGGATATTAACTTTGCTATTAACAAAGGGGCTTGTTATTTCTGTTTTAAAATTACTTTACTTTAATTATGCTTAGAAGAAAACGATCCCTTGTCAAGTGAATGCATTTGCCAAATTCTCTGGTGTTTACAATAATATGTTATTGAATGGAGGTCATTTATAAGAGTGCTGTATATAACTATTTGACAGTCTTTGAACATTAGCACTTAAGGAAACTGCAAATGGTAAAATGTTGAAATATTAAAGAAACCGACAGAACTTCTCCTGAATCAGGTTTCAGGTGAAAACAGGTTTCAATTTATAACTATTTGCACCTTCATTTTTTAGAAAAGTTGCAAATTTAAAGATACATTCTCCTTAGGAACAGCATGGGCATGCTCTAGTTCCCAGATATGATTATGACTTCAACAATTAAGTGTGTTTACACTGCCACTTCTGAGCAGGATCAATATGCAATTTTGCAACTGAAGCATTTTAAATAAAAATACAATTACATATTTTTGCTAACATAAAATAGCATGCCATTTAGTGTTCATTTTAACAATATTTTATTTATAATAAGGGAAGTAGGGAAGTTAAGTGTTCTCTCATCTGTTCTACTGAAGTGAAGGCTGTCTGTCACCTGTCTTTAAATCAAATGCTGCCGCTGTGCATGCTGGGACTTGAGCTGGTCGAGAGTTTACACTTCCAGGATCAAATGCATCTCCCTGAGAGGTACATTTGATCAGTCTGTCAAGCGTTTACACTGCCATTTCTCAGCAGAATCAAAATGATACCGATGTTCTTGATCATGCTCAGAAGTGTAAATGTGCTAAACACCTTATCATTCACTCGATGATTAGATAAGGAACAACTGCAGGGAAATAAAGAAACCCGACTCCAACAAAGTGCACTACAGTACATTAGAAATATCTTAATTTCCCAAATTCCCTCCTGTTAATTACTTATCATAAAGCACTGCAAGATAAGACATTCATGATTGATTTGGATAGTTCAGTGGAGCACCAGTGGTGACAAGTACAGACACAGAGTCATGAGGCTTTGGAAAGGTTTACCTCAAACTCACGACGCTTTTCATAGACGGGGAGAATGAGCTTGGACACCTCTGCTATTAATTCGTATCGTTCTGCTTTCCACAGACCATCCACACACAACTCCAGCAGCTCCACAAGGATCTCCTGCCAGGAAAAGAAGAGAATGTAGTTTTGAGTTTTAAACCAGGAGCATGACAGCAATCCACAGCAGCTGCAGAAGGACCTCTAACAGCAAAAAAAAAAAAATGGAATTCACAAAATTTTCCAAACTGCACATGTACCCAAGATACCAGGGGAATGGTAGATTTCACTTCCCCACAATCTGCAAAAAAATTATGCATTACAGGAAGATACAAAGACAACCACTGAAAAAATGACTATTGAAACCTCACAATAGATATGTATGTATGTACATTTACTATTATGCATGTATGCATATATTATGCATGTATTTATTTGTGCATTATGCATAATCATGTTAATGTGCCTTTAAGGAAAAAAGGCAGACACCTCAAACTGAAACATGCCCGAAGGGGAGAGCCTCTGGTTAGTTGAAAACAAGGAACTAAGACAGGGATGAAATGGTAACTGTAAGTCTAAAATAAACAAATAAGACACAAAGAGCAAAACAATTTAAATTCCAATGTGTTTCATGGGTATATTTCCTCATGGACAAAGTTGTAGCATTTGTTGTAGCAGTTAATTGCTTGTCAGATGAGGAAGTCAGAAGGAAGACCAACCTCGTATGTCTTTAGTCTCCTCATGTTCTTTGGAAATTGTTGATGTCAAACCGTGGCTTACCTCAGTGTAGTATACTTCTTGCATGCCCACATCCTCCTTCATGGCAGATTCTTCATCAATATTTAGGGTGATCTTTTTAAATGCTGAGAGGCCACTGGAAAAAGTTTCTGGCAAACATAAAATATATATATATTTTTTTTAAATATGGTACATTGTTCTGGTATATTTTTGCTACATTCAATTGAAGATGTATTGTAAGCACAATGGATAATGTCAAATACCTACATCATTTTTTATTTTCTCTCTCTCTCATTGTGTAAGACAACTTAATTGATCAAAATAGATGCTGGTACCACCACACTAGAGGACAGCAAGTACAAGTTCGGAGTTTTCCATATAGATAACAACTAACATGACTGAAAATATACATGCTTTCTATTTTTTAGAAAGCAGTTTCCTGGCATTTCTGTATGTTATCTCTGTACTTGCTTGCCCACACAGGATTTGGGATTTGAAAGATCAATGGATGTTTTTCTCTCCACCATAGTTACCTTTATAAATTACTAAATACCAATTTCAATGAACACTATTGTTTACTTGTAATGATACAATAATAGTCACATAACAATTATTATATTACCCTTCCAATGGTCAAGAGAGGGTTGAGTGAACTGAAGGCTAATGGAGTATCTATCAACAATAAACAACTGGCAGTCCAATGGTCAAACAATTTTAACAATGTTTAATCAAATATTAAATATTTCAATCAACTGGAATCTTTTTATGTCTCTCTAGTCTGTTCAAGCAACTCTGAAAAGTGTTTAGATTTGATAAATAAAGAATAGCAATTAATTACCAAATAACATTGTTTCAAATGAAAGATGTGCAAACACAGAACAACACATATATTTAAAGGATGAATTTGTAAATCGATGAAAATGAGTAGGTTTGAAATATCAACATACTGTACTGTCAAATCTATGGAAAAAAAAAACATCCTCTGTATTTAACAAACATGAAATGTTTTCATTTTGTCAAAGCATACTGTTCTGTATTAATTTAGCATAATCCAAACTTCAAAATGTTGTTTATTAATCACATTTAAGATTTTTTTATAAAGTGAAAAAATATTCAAAAAAAATTCATAATGGTCATTCATGAATATTAAACCAAATATATATGATACAAAATTAGTACTATCTGCAAAATCACTTTTTGATTTAACTCATTGTTACATAGTTTTATTCTGAAGTTTAAAACACTGAATCCAAGAGAATAAATAGATGCACAACACAAGGCTCAATTTTAAAATTCAGTGACTTTGGTTACCATGCTTACATTTTTCATGGTTTTCATTTTGGTTTAAATTAAACACTTGATGTGTTATACAGTATTTTAAATAAAAATAAAATAAAATCATTAACTCATAGGCTTACCTATACACACACACACACACACACACACACACACACACATAAAAATATCAAAAGTAGTTTCTCCACACCTCTGATATTACAACTGATAAAAATGTAAGCAGGTGTGGGCTAAACACACTGTATCATATCTCAGCTCAATCAAGTGGATACTTTAAGTTAAGAGAAAATAGTAATTATTTTTGGCAAATGCAACTCATAATATCTAGCTCCTGATGAAGAGGCCTAATGAAGAAATGGAAATGGCACAGCTTTCCTCCATGATAACTCTATATGAAGTTTGATAAAGACCTGTCAATGGCCGAGTTCCCATGTGTGCTTTTCTACTCCAGAGGCACCGATGCCATTATCGATTGGGAAAACAGATTGATAGAATGCAGTTTTTGGCAAAAAACTACAACAGAAAGTAACAGGAACAATATCATGCAGATGATGAAAAACACCTGTAATTCATGCCCACTGCACATGGCAATCCATGTTCCTACTGCAAATGTTAAAGCCCATCTTGCATCATAATACAAAAACAGCAAGGGAAAGGATCAGTTACTGTGTACCAATAGACAACAATACAGGAAGTACTGGGGATGTGGTTTTATGTTGAGCAATGGCGTATGGTACTGTCATGTTTTTTTATATTAATATTCTGAAAGGCATTAATTGAAACATAATTTGCTTCTAACAATATGACTCCGGAATAATGCTATTCAAAAGAAACTTCAGAGAAACTATGCAAAGCAAATTATTAAATGATTATATTTGTTTGTTAATTTATTTCAGACACTGTGCAGCAACCTTAACCTAAACAGGTTCCAAAAGGTTTTTCTTGTCTTTTTAATGAAGAACTATATTTTCAGAGAGGAAAATAAAAAAGTTAAATTGTTAAAGTTAAACATGTAATTGTACCTTATGAAACAAACAAAAAAGAAATGGAGGAATATGTGTAAAGAATACACACAGTTTCTAACTCATTCAAAACACTACACATTTTACTAAACTGATTGATTTTGAACACCTACTACCAAGGCCAAATTCACTGTCCATGTAATGCAATTTGTTTTCCAAATTTGTTTTATTTATTAATATTTATTTAACTTGTTTGGAAGATAAGATTTGTAACTGAAACAATTAGCCTGGCTATTTTGTGATACTAAGTCTGGATTTCTTGCATATACATCCAACCCCTGGCAATAATAAAATGGGAATTCCCCCAAGCACACAAACTGCCCAGGTTGCCTGTGGTATGTCTAGCGCTGTAGTACAAACAGCAGCGTTTGTCTTTACTGTCTCCGTCAAGCCCAGTGTGAGGCACACAGCCAAAATACCACGGAGAGAGACACACCTGAGCTGCATTCACTGCTGACTGTTTCATTGCAGTTGTATGATCTCTCTTTTTAGGCTGATGATTTTTGTATGGAAGGACTGGGCACATCAGAAATGCACTTCAGGAAATTGTGTATTTAACACCGCCGTTTGGAGCCCTGCCACAACAAACCATTGAAAAGGTATGCTAAAAGTGTGTCATACTTGCTATAGGGAAATCCAAGGGAAGTGTAATCATGATTCTTACTTTTCCTGTGCAGGTACTCCGCCACTAGGGCAGCTACATGGACATAGCACATCGCGGCCTGTGAAGAAAGAGACATATGTAGTGTTAATGTAGTAGTTAAACATGTTGCATTGTCGAAGTTCAGAGAAAAATAATTTAGTTAGGGGTAATCAAATTTTAATGATATATACTATGTGCAGCTTATTTTAGTAAAATATATTCTAATTTTAAATGCATAGTATTTATTTGGAAATTTGAAAAGAAAACGTGCCTAGTACACTTGGAAACATGACAATTTATATATTTATTTTACTTAGGAATACATTTTTATTCAGCACATTTGGTGCAAGTCCGCTGACATCCAAAATACGAAAACACATTAGACACAAAGCTGTACACTGCTCCCTTCAAAATGATGAGGTACTAGAACAAATGTATGATCAAAAATAAATCACTGAATTATGTATTAGGACTAAACCAATTCAATACTTGGACCCTATCAGGTTTTTATTTGTCAGTAGTAACTGGAGTTGTTGATTTTGGGAAACTGATATTGAACGTGAGAAAGTAAAATACAAACCAAAAATTAAAAATTAAAAATTGGGCCATTACCTCCGAGAAGTCACCGTTCTTGACGTGTACTTTGGCCATGCTCTCAAGCCAGGTTTTACGCAGCTCTGGGGTGCTGGCGTAGGACTTGGCCAGGCTATACTGCAGGTCCACGAGCATCTCTGGGTCCCTCTCATGCTCCTTCATCTGAGCTGTGGCCATGAGCACCGTTCGGATTTTCTTTGTCAAGTCCTTCACATCAGAAGGAAATACAGTTGCCTGTGGGGAGATGTGAGGCCAGAGACAGTCATCATGGGCTGTGAGAGGTATATTTATGTTTGAATTTACAAATACAGCCATCCAAAAGGGTTTGGAAAGGAAAATTGGTTTTGATTCTCCTTATTTTATTATAAAAATGATTAATCACAATCTACATTATTTGCCAAATAGTTGTTTGTGTGCAACTTCCATTGGAGGACGTTATTACTGAAGGTAAATCTTTTCCTGTATTCATCCAGCAAACAGATTAATCACAACCTATTGAAACAATGCAGTAAGAATGTGAATACCTTCATGGCCTTGTCACTGTTGGCAAAGTTGTTGATGATGGAAAGAGATTCCTGGAAGCGGGACCCCCCTGTGAGAGCTACGTCTGCGATGAGTTGACTCACCGCAATGATGATCTGGGACACACAACAACACACAATACAGCAAAAAAAAAAAGAACTAAGAAAACGTGTATGTCTGTATCACTGTATCAAAGCACGTACAGTGTGGCCATAGCATGGATGTATTTCTAGGAATAAAAGGTCTGGTGCTGTGCTACAGAAGCTGTGTAGCGGCCCTTCTCCAAAATCAAAGTGGGAAAAAAGCATTCACAATCATAACACTTAGTTCTTTATTTTCTTATCTGGCACTACTTTGACAATTCTTTGAGCTTAATTTCCTAGTAAATGTTTAGTAGCCTATTAGTTAAATGTGACATTTTTTTCAATTTGTCCTGTTTGCGAAGTCAATGTGAATGAAACTGTGGTCCACATGACCAACACCATAACCTAGATTAGCAGAACAGTACACATTTCTGCAAAACAGCAGGTCATTTATGGTTGCCATCACACAAAATGCAAATGCCAAGCACATTTGTGCAAGCCAGTAAACAACACCACACAAGACACAAAAATCTATTTAGTACAATTAGAACATTTGTTCACAGTCAATAACACATACTCCCACACATGTGAATCTCTACTGCACCTGTGCAAAACCTTATTGTTCAATTTTTCAATCAGCAATCAGTCCATAATCACAAATACAAGTGAGTTGGTGTTGGCATGAAATGAAAGGTAGAGGGGGACCACAACCAGGAGCACATAGAGGAAGATGGGTGCATCTACAAGCAGCTCAAAGGGGAAGACACAGAACAGATATTTCCATTGACCTACAGTACTGTGCAAAAGTTGTAGGCAGGTGTGAAAAAATGCTGTAAAGTAAGAATGCTTTCAAAAATAGACTCATCAGTCCAGAGCACCTGCTGCCATTTTTCTGCACCCCAGTTCCTGTGTTTTCATGCATAGTTGAGTCGCTTGGCCTTGTTGCCACGTCGGAGGTATGGCTTTTTGGCCGCAAGTCTTCCATGAAGGACACTTCTCACCAGACTTCTACGGACAGTAGATGGGTGTACCAGGGTCCCACTGTTTTCTGCCAATTCTGAGCTGATGGCACTGCTGGACATCTTCCGATTGCAAAAGGAAGGAAGCATGATGTGTCGTTCATCTGCTCCAGTAAGTTTCCTTGGCTGACCACTGCGTCTACGGTCCTCAACGTTGCCCGTTTCTTTGTGCTTCTTCAAAAGAGTTTGGACAGCACATCTGGAAACCCCTGTCTGCCTTGAAATTTCTGCCTGGGAGAGACCTTGCTGATGCAGTATAACTACCTTGTGTCTTGTTGCTGTGCTCAGTCTTGCCATGGTGTATGACTTTTGACAGTAAACTGTCTTCAGCAACCTCACCTTGTTAGCTGAGTTTGGCTGTTCCTCACCCAGTTTTATTCCTCCTACACAGCTGTTTCTGTTTCAGTGAATGATTGTGTTTCAACCTACATATTGATGATGATCATTAGCACCTGTTTGGAATAATTGTTTAATCATACACCTGACTATATGCCTACAAAATCCCTGACTTTGTGCAAGTGTACCTAGAAGAATTGATGCTGTTTTGGTGGTCACACCAAATATGGATTTGATTTAGATTTTTCTTCTGTTCTCTCACTTTGCATTTAGTTAAATGATAAATATAATCTATTAACATGTCTATTTTTGAAAGCATTCTTACTTCACAACATTTCTACACACCTGCCTAAAACCTTTGCACAGTACTGTATGTGCCACTATCATTGACCATGTGATAAGAGCCACCTATCATGCAAGCTGTTGACTCTCAGAAACTTGTCATCTGATTCTGTTGTGGCTTTGGGTCTGGCAGGCCTCTTCCTGTCAGAGTTTCCTCCAGTTTCCAAGTTCCTTTTGATGGTGTAGGCAACTTAAAAACTGTGCTTAAATTTCAATAAAAACTGGAAAAATTGGGGTGTTCTGAAACTTGTGTAGTGTATCTGTAAGGAGTTTTCCATCATCTTCCTTGACTATTTCATTATATCCATCTATAGAACAGTAAGATAACCTCACTCTGGCGGCCAAGTTAGAAACTTCACAGATACAGTGATTTCAAACAACTCAGTAGGTTTGAGAGAGATGCAGACTACAAATATACAAGAACATCAAATACTTCAGATTCTACAAAGTGTCAGGTTGGCAATTACCGACCAGGTCTTGAATCAACATCAACTAAGAATGAAACAGCTGCAAGTACCTTTGACAGGAACAGTGACAGAGTGAAGGAGATTAGGTTCCAGTCTTTATAGGTCAGGGCTCATCACAGTAATGCATTTCCTTACAATAGTTAGTTGCAGACAATGGCTACCCATGTTCATTTTGTGTTTCCCTTATATTCATATATCTGGATGAAGCGGGATTCAATTTGCTCAGAATGAACAGACATCAGCCTCATCGATCACAGAGCCACAGTCATTATGCCAGGCCAGAGCGGTGGGGATATTGCCATGTGTGCAGCCATCTCCAGAGAAGGTGTTCTTTACTGTTGGCCCATACAACACATCACACCTAATTGTGTGCACAATAGAATTGTACACCCTGAAGAGAGAGAGCTGCTGAGGTCTGATATGCCAAACTTTGTAACAATTACAGAATTTGTTGTTGTTGATGTAATCAGCTTGGTCCTGAGAATCTTCAGAGGACTTGATTTATATTTACTGTAAAATATTTCCAGCTTCATTCGATGTATCAAGAATATTACTGTAACTGAATATAGTAAAATCTTTTGTCAAAGTATTTTTTCCCATTGAGTGAAATTGTTTCTACTTTTGTCTTCTTGCTAGTCAGAGAATATGATTACAGCTCATGCTGGTGTGAAATGTTGACTGACCATTTATGCTTTATTTTATAAACAAGCAGAAGAAGAGAAAGAGCATGGACAGGGTTGACCATGTCATATTGATGCTCACAGATTATAGTGTTTATTGTGCCATTGAAAATGACTGATGGAAATACATTTGTATTAGATGACAAATGCTACTGTTTTGATGAACTGATTTGATTTTGGGATGAGTATTTGCTGTTTTGAGTGCATTTCGCAAAGGATTTGTGTCATTTTGGCCAAACGGGTTTCAGTTTGGGGCCTGTGTTAATTGTTTTGAAAAAGTTAATTCTGTTTGGAGAAATGTGTTCAAGCAATCGAGAAAAACTGAAATCCTGTAAATTAGACAAATGTACACAAATACCACAGTCTGCAGAGCAGCTCCTGATCTAACCTGTAGATGTGTCCGTAGGAAGGTTTTCCTCTTGGTGAATTCAAAGTTGTTTCTCATGAGGAAGTAGAGAAGGGCTGCGGCCTCGCCTCTATTGGAGCTGAGTTTGGAGGTGCAGCATTTCAGGACCTCGTAGCAGAAGGCAGCGCACAGGTTCACCCTGCCCTTGAACACTGCAGAGGGAAACTGAAAGACAGCAAACCAGCATATTCATTTAGTCCTCAAAAAACAAGATGTAAGGTACACAGAAGGCATTTCTTCTGATGTTAATATAGATTGTTTTGTTTTTTAAAAAGGCAACATCATCCAATTATAATACATTTTGTATTAAAACAGAAGAGTAGTTTAATTTAATGTTGATTTATAGCAGTTCAGAATTCACAGGTTCACTGTATGATAGCTGTCACTTCTGCATTCTGCATGAACCTATGCACGCCAGTCTTGGGACAGAACTTGATTACATCTCACACAGACTGACAAGAAATAAACCACAAAATCAGACAGCCCAACTTGAAGGTATTGCAGTGTGGGGAAACAAGTAAACACTGGATCAGTATTGGATAATGAGGACTATGATG
Organism: Amia ocellicauda; assembly: GCF_036373705.1. NCBI lineage: Eukaryota > Metazoa > Chordata > Actinopteri > Amiiformes > Amiidae > Amia > Amia ocellicauda. The sequence continues at coordinate 9,567,365 of NC_089859.1, forward strand.
TCTGCAGTGTATTTGCTTGGTCACAGAAATTTCTTATGGATGCCAAGGCTGCTTTCATGAAATTAGACCTTCTGTGCCTACCTTACTGATGAATGCTCTGAGAGATGCAAAGACGTGTTTAAGAGCAGCCTCAGATTGTCCCATCTTAAGGAAAGTCAGGTATATGTCAAATACCTTCTTCATCAGTGGGTTGTGACCATCGTTATCTAGGAGTTGGGTCTGTAAAAAACAATAACAGGTTTCCACATGGCAAGCATACATAACATTAAAGGTTGGGCCACATCACTATGTGTGGGAAGACCTACACACAAATGTATGTTCTGCTAGCACTGTGCAACTACAGTGAGGGAAAAAAATATTTGATACCCTGCTGATTATGTATGTTTGCCCACTGACAAATAAATGATCAGTCTATAATTTTAATGGTAGGTGTATTTTAACAGTGACAGACAGAATAACAACAAAAAAATCCAGAAAAACGCATTTCAAAAAAGTTATACATTGATTTGCATGTTAATGAGGGAAATAAGTATTTGATCCCCTATCAATCAGCAAGATTTCTGGCTCCCAGGTGTCTTTTATATAGGTAACGAGCTGAGATTAGGAGCACTCTCTTAAAGGGAGTGCTCCTAATCTCAGCTCGTTACCTATATAAAAGACACCTGTCCACAGAAGCAATCAATCAATCAGATTCCAAACTCTCCACCATGGCCAAGACCAAAGAGCTGTCCAAGGATGTCAGGGACAAGATTGTAGACCTACACAAGGCTGGAATGGGCTACATGACCATCACCAAGCAGCTTGGTGAGAAGGTGACAACAGTTGGTGCCATTATTCGCAAATGGAAGAAACACAAAATAACTGTCAGTCTCCCTCGGTCTGGGGCTCCATGCAAGATCTCACCTCGTGGAGTTTCAATGATCATGAGAACGGTGAGGAATCAGCCCAGAACTACACGGGAGGATCTTGTTAATGATCTCAAGGCAGCTGGGACCATAGTCACCAAGAAAACAATTGGTAACACACTACGCCGTGAAGGACTGAAATTCTGCAGCGCCCGCAAGGTCCCCCTGCTCAAGAAAGCACATGTACAGGCCCGTCTGAAGTTTGCCAATGAACATCTGGATGATTCAGAGGAGAACTGGGTGAAAGTGTTGTGGTCAGATGAGACCAATATCAAGCTCTTTGGCATCAACTCAACTCGCCGTGTTTGGAGGAGGAGGAATGACCCCAAGAACATCATCCCCACCATCAAACATGGAGGTGGAAACATTATGCTTTGGGGGTGTTTTTCTGCTAAGGGGACAGGACAACTGCACCGCATCAAAGGGACGATGGACGGGGCCATGTACCGTCACATCTTGGGTGAGAACCTCCTTCCTTCAGCCAGGGCATTGAAAATGGGTCGTGGATGGGTATTCCAGCATGACAATGACCCAAAACACACAGCCAAGGCAACAAAGGAGTGGCTCAAGAAGAAGCACATTAAGGTCCTGGAGTGGCCTAGCCAGTCTCCAGACCTTAATCCCATAGAAAATCTGTGGAGGGAGCTGAAGGTTCGAGTTGCGAAACGTCAGCCTCGAAACCTTAATGACTTGGAGAGGATCTGCAAAGAGGAGTGGGACAAAATCCCTCCTGAGATGTGTGCAAACCTGGTGGCCAACTACAAGAAACGTCTGACCTCTGTGATTGCCAACAAGGGTTTTGCCACCAAGTACTAAGTCGAAGGGGTCAAATACTTATTTCCCTCATTAACATGCAAATCAATTTATAAGTTTTTTGAAATGCGTTTTTCTGGATTTTTCTCTCACTGTTAAAATACACCTACCATTAAAATTATAGACTGATCATTTCTTTGTCAGTGGGCAAACGTACAAAATCAGCAGGGGATCAAATACTTTTTTCCCTCACTGTATGTCAATATCAGAAACAAGACAGGAATTCACTTCAAAATAGAAGATTAGTGTGAGGATTCACTCAAGCCACACTGTGGCAGTTGGTCTGAGTTTGGTTTGTGCTTCTCTAGGTGTTAGTCTTTCATGTACACACCACATCTTTTAGGCTGTGGAATGAATTAACTTACAAGGGTGAGTATTTTTTAATGTTATGATAAAGTATCAGGCTGGCATGGATTCTATTCATTAAGGAAAATAGTTTTGTTTTGGCTAAGATAAGCAGTGTTGAAACAATACATTTCTAATAGAATAAACAGTGGAAACAGCTGTATTACAGCTGTTCAGATACTAATGAAGGGACTTCAGACTAGCTGTTTTCGGTTACAATATTATAAGCCCTTATAAACAGCTTGTATGAATATCTTTACATGCAGAAATGCGTCTGAAATGCAGTTTAATATCAAGTTCTCAGTAACTTAATTGTTAATTTCAGCTTGCACAGTTTTTTGATATGTATAGGTTTGAACTTGGTCCAAAACAGCTGCTGGATTTTCTGTTTATTCTTTCCATTTACTTATCAAGTTGTTATTGACTTAACCACTTATTTGCCTACTAAGAAGGTGGTAATTTCAGTTTAACTGTGAAGCACTCCAGTACCAGGGTTGCCCACCTCTGCCCTGCCGATATCAGTATATATGTGTATCACCAATGTGTCACCTTACCTTAAAACTCTGGGTGAAGAGCGCAATGATGTCCAGCACAATTAGGCTGGACTCTGTGGCAATGTTTCCCTCCAGCAAAGACTGGTGTGTTACATCTGCATCTGATTATCCAAGACATGAAAGAGGTTGATGTTTAAAGTGTGTACAGGACAAAGACAACAGACCTAATACCGCTGCCGCAGTGGCATAGCCAGTGGTGGAAACTGGGAACTACATACTGGGAAGAATACTGTCTTTTGAAGGTAGACCACAATCTATAATGAAAAATGTAAGCAATTGTTGAAAGGGTCCACTGCATGATAGTACAATGTTTGATTTTCCTTTTTTCTTTTCTTCTTTTTTGCTATTCATCACCCAACACAATTAAGTTTAAGATTAAGATTAAGTTTCAAACGGTGGTCTCAAAGGTTTAAATCTATACTGTGAGGCATCCGTTATATTGGGTTTTCTTAAAGGAGAAGAATAATGTAGTCGATTCTGAAAATGTAACAATTGCCATTGAAACGATGGGTTGTGTATGCAATGTGGTTATCTGAGAAAAGAATCACTGCCCAAGGGGGAGGGGTTTTCAGCATGCGCCCTGGAACGTATCGAAGACGTTTGTCTATCAAAGCTGCCATTGGCCCTTGTGCCTGTCACTCAAACACGACCCTTCCGCTTCCTGTTTGTGTAAAAGGTGATGTCTGCACAAAGACTTCCTCTTTTTGCTGGGAGCTAGAACTCCCGCATGACCTTGCAACCCTTAGGCAGTGCTTCTTTTCTCAGATAACCACGGTTGCATACGCAACCCCTCGTTATCTTTCGAGTTAGAAGCAATGGGGGAGGGGTTACAGTATAACCAAACTGTCGCAAGGGAGGAGGCAGCGAGCTGGTAAGAAAGCTTGCCCTGAGGCGTACCTACTAGGAGCCATACCAACTCTATGATAGAAGCCACAGGGGCCCCTTGGGGCCACATCCGGGCTGCCCAGACGCAAAGACTGCAGTCACTCTGAACTGAGAAGAAATAATGAATGGTGTATCCACGTGGCTACAAGAAACCTTGTGCCTACCGCAAAGCCTAGTAATAGCGGCCCCCTGCTCTACTAGCAGGGCTAGGAGTGGGGCAAATACCAGTACCACACCTTATAAGCACAGGGTGCAGTCTCACACCCTGTGCACAACATACAGCCGGCTAACCTGGATAGCCACTGCTGGATAATTAAATTAAATAATGGAACTATATACACAGCAGGGCAACAAGAGCCAACTCAAGTGCCTTCCGCTGGACACAGCAGCAGTGGCCACCAACACATCCAACAAAGCTAGGACGGGCCCACAGACTGCTGGCAAAGGAACTATATACATGGTGTCCACAATCCAGTGCAAGAGGCGCTGCTTTGAAAGCGCCTGGCACCGCGTCTGTGCTCCGTGGGACACAAACACTTGGTCCGAGTGCCGAATGTCCTTAGTGCGCTCCAAATAACACCTGAGAGCCCACACCGAGCACAACAGGTGTAGCCATCAACTCAATAGGCCTGTTGATATGGAAAGGAGACAGCACATTCGGGAGGAACGCAGGATTAGGCCAAAGCATAACATTGGAACCATCTCCCACAAAATGGACACACGCAGGGTGAATGGACAGGGCGTGTAACTCGCTCACGTGTTTTGCCGACGTGATTGCCAACAAAAACGCTGTCTTCAGTGATACTTATCTTAGGTCAACTGACTGCAAGGGCTCAAACAGGGCGTTGGAAAGCATGTCCAGCACTACATCAAGACGCCACGTGGGCAGAGAAGAAGCGTGGGTAGGCCTCAACCAGAAACTGTGCCAGAAACTGCGCCGCCAAAAAATGAGAGCCCGGAGGCTTGCCATCAATCCTGACATGACATGAGGAGATGGCGGCCAAATAAGCCCTGAGCATGGACGGGGACTTGCCCTGGTCCGACAGCTCCTGCAGGAATTGCAGAATGACACCTATATGGCAATTAACTAGGTCATGAGACTTCTCCTGACACCAAGTTTGAAAAGTCCACAAGCAGTAGGAGTACTGCAACCTCGTAGAGGGAGCTCTCGCCGACTGAATAGTAGCTACTACCACGATCCTGCTCATGGGCCAGGCCCAGTAAAACATGTTTTATTCACAAACACAGAGGTTCTCACCTGTCTTCACGAACCAAGGCGAAGGGCAAAAAGAGGAAGTCTTTGTGCAGACGTCACCTTTTATACAAACGGGAAGCGGAAGGGTCCTGTTTGAGTGATGAGCACAAGGGCCAATGGCAGCTTTGATAGACAAACGTCTTAGATACGTTGCAGCGCACATGCTGAAAAACCCTCCCCCTTGGGCAGTGCTTCTAACTCAAAAGATAACTACGATGATACACACCAGGGTTTAAAGTGAAGGAATTGTCCATGGTGTTGAGCTGCTGAAGTTTGGTCTGCATCAACCCAGGTCTGCTACGCATGGCTGGCATGGTCTGTGACTTTCTATCTGGGGCAAAGTGCTTAGAAACCAAGCCATCCTGACTCCTAGAAACACAAAAGAAGGGGGACAAAACACTGTAAATGCCAGTCAAAAATAAACTTATAGTTCAACATTTTCCATAATTATTTTACGCCTTTTTATGGTGATGCACACCCTATGCTGTGTAGAGCCATATAGGGCTATTAGCATGTACTTTGTAAGGACGAATGTATGTCTGCTTTACAAATGTCTCTTGCAATAAAACACAATCTAGTAGCCTACAACTTTGCTGTTCAGTTAAATGTTTATGCTGTCATCAGTTACAAATGAACCGTGAAGAAGAATAGTTTATTTAAACACTTGGTAGTGCCAGTCTGCGGCTGTACAACAGCCTGTTGTCACAGAAGTAATCATCACTGCAGATGGTGCAGGAACACACTATCTAATTTCCTTTTACAAGACTTGTGAACCTATGAAGTGAGCCCATGAATCCAGTAAACAGGGACTACCAATTATTTTATGTATTTAAATACTGTTAGGTAGTGAAATATAAAGTAGAATCGAACAGTATGAGGGTACCTTCGTGGACTATTGAGATTTCAGAGTGCATTTAAAAACTGCAGTGGTGTACTGCACATATACACCAATCAGCCATAACATTATGACCACCTGCCTAATATTGTGTAGGTTCCCCTTTTGCCGCCAAAACAGCCCTGACCCGTCGAGGCATGGACTCCACTAGACCTCTGAAAGTGTGCTGTGGTATCTGGCACCAAGACGTTAGCAGCAGATCCTTTAAGTCCTGTAAGTTGCGAGGTGGGGCCTCCATGGATTGGACTTGTTTGTCCAGCACATCCCACAGATGTTCGATTGGACTGAGATCTGGGAAATTTGGAGGCCAAGTCAACACCTTCAACTCGTGATTCATCAGACCAGGCCACCTTCTTCCATTGCTCCGTGGTCCAGTTCTGATGCTCACATGCCCATTGTAGGCGCTCTCGGCAGTGGACAGGGGTCAGCATGGGCATCCTGACTGCCCTGCGGCTACGCAGCCCCATACGCAACAAACTGCGATGCACTGTGTGTTCTGACACCTTTCTATCAGAACCAGCATTCACTTTTTCAGCAATTTGAACTACAGTAGCTCGTCTGTTGGATCGGACCACATGGGCCAGCCTTCGCTCCCCACGTGCATCAATGAGCCTTGGCCACCCATGACCCTGTCACCGCTTTTCCTTCCTTGGACCACTTTTGACAGGTACTGACCACTGCAGACCGGGAACACCCCACAAGAGCTGCAGTTTTGGAGATGCTCTGACCCAGTCGTCTAGCCATCACAATTTGGCCCTTGTCGAAGTCGCTCAGATCCATACGCTTGCCCATTTTTCCTGCTTCTAACACATCAACTTTGAGGACAGAATGTTCACTTGCTGCCTAATATATCCCACCCACTGACAGGTGCCATGATAACGAGATTATCAGTGTAATTCACTTCACCTGTCAGTGGTCATAATGTTATGGCTGATCGGTGTATACTGATACAGTGGGGGAAAAAAGTATTTGATCCCCTGCTGATTTTGTACGTTTGCCCACTGACAAAGAAATGATCAGTCTATAATTTTAATGGTAGGTGTATTTTAACAGTGAGAGACAGAATAACAACAAAAAAATCCAGAAAAATGCATTTCAAAAAAGTTATAAATTGATTTGCATGTTAATGAGGGAAATAAGTATTTGACCCCTTCGACTTAGTACTTGGTGGCAAAACCCTTGTTGGCAATCACAGAGGTCAGACGTTTCTTGTAGTTGGCCACCAGGTTTGCACACATCTCAGGAGGGATTTTGTCCCACTCCTCTTTGCAGATCCTCTCCAAGTCATTAAGGTTTCGAGGCTGACGTTTGGCAACTCGAACCTTCAGCTCCCTCCACAGATTTTCTATGGGATTAAGGTCTGGAGAGTGGCTAGGCCACTCCAGGACCTTAATGTGCTTCTTCTTGAGCCACTCCTTTGTTGCCTTGGCTGTGTGTTTTGGGTCATTGTCATGCTGGAATACCATCCATGACCCATTTTCAATGCCCTGGCTGAAGGAAGGAGGTTCTCACCCAAGATTTGACGGTACATGGCCCCGTCCATCGTCCCTTTGATGCGGTGCAGTTGTCCTGTCCCCTTAGCAGAAAAACACCCCCAAAGCATAATGTTTCCACCTCCATGTTTGACGGTGGGGATGGTGTTCTTGGGGTCATTCCTCCTCCTCCAAACACGGCGAGTTGAGTTGATGCCAAAGAGCTCGATTTTGGTCTCATATGACCACAACACTTTCACCCAGTTCTCCTCTGAATCATTCAGATGTTCATTGGCAAACTTCAGACGGGCCTGTACATGTGCTTTCTTGAGCAGGGGGGCCTTGCGGGCGCTGCAGGATTTCAGTCCTTCACGGCGTAGTGTGTTACCAATTGTTTTCTTGGTGACTATGGTCCCAGCTGCCTTGAGATCATTAACAAGATCCTCCCGTGTAGCTCTGGGCTGATTCCTCACCGTTCTCATGATCATTGAAGCTCCACGAGGTGAGATCTTGCATGGAGCCCCAGACGGAGGGAGACTGACAGTTATTTTGTGTTTCTTCCATTTGCGAATAATCGCACCAACTGTTGTCACCTTCTCACCAAGCTGCTTGGCGATGGTCTTGTAGCCCATTCCAGCCTTGTGTAGGTCTACAGTCTTGTCCCTGACATCCTTGGACAGCTCTTTGGTCTTGGCCATGGTGGAGAGTTTGGAATCTGATTGATTGATTGCTTCTGTGGACAGGTGTCTTTTATACAGGTAACGAGCTGAGATTAGGAGCACTCCCTTTAAGAGAGTGCTCCTAATCTCAGCTCGTTACCTGTATAAAAGACACCTGGGAGCCAGAAATCTTGCTGATTGATAGGGGATCAAATACTTATTTCCCTCATTAAAATGCAAATCAATGTATAACTTTTTTGAAATGCGTTTTTCTGGATTTTTTTGCTGTTATTCTGTCTGTCACTGTTAAAATACACCTACCATTAAAATTATAGACTGATCATTTCTTTGTCAGTGGGCAAATGTACAAAATCAGCAGGGGATCAAATACTTTTTTTCCCTCACTGTATATAGACAGTGCGGTATTGTAGTGTCAGTAGCACACTATCCTCTAGCATGCGAGGCGCTTGTGAATATCTGTGCTGCCTGCCATATCAAGTTCCTGTTGAGGGAAACTCTATCTTAAGTCAAAAGATAAGGGCACAGTTTGTGCAAGAGTGCACATGAATAAAAATCATCCTAAAAACAAGAACAGTGTTTCACAATTCCCTGTTTTTCAACAATAAAGATGATACACCACAGAATATATATAAAGTATGTGAGTGCTGGATTCTATTTTGGCCTTTAATTTTGAAAATGACCTCTGAGCATCTTAATTTTATGTATGTATTTATTTTATTAAATAATACTTAAAATGAAAAAGGTAGGAACATGCATCTGAACAGTTCCCTGTATGAATAGTAGGGGAAATATATATATTTTTGTCAAAATTGTATTAAACAGGAAAGGCTTCTGGAAAGGGTTGAGGTCTTGTACAGATTTTAATGAAGATTCATATAAATCAATCTATTAAAAGAAAATGTTCACAGTCACTGGAACTTGAGAATTATTGTCCTAGTTGACTGTGGAGTGTGTGCTGTCATTGTGTATAATCCAAATATAATGACTGAACACTGAATACACAGGACATACTTAGTGATAATAAATGTGTGATACATTTTCAGACTGACAGTCCCAGAGTAAACAGAACCTCTGATCCAATGTTATTTTCAGCCCTGCTGGTGCTCAACTTGAAAATCAAGAAAGCTTAATAGAAAATACCTGGCAATATTCCTTTTTCCGATGTATCTGAACTGTACAAGGCATATTCTGAAAGAGATTGAAAAATGTTGAAAAGGTACTCATGATTACCCATTATTCCAGCTTTCAACACGTAACATATTCTACTATACTCTAGAATGGGGTTTCTAGTTTACTTGATCACACTAAAGCATTCTGGTATTATATAATGTACAGAAGACTTAAATCAGAATTACAACAGATAAGTATGATACAATCTACACTCATATTGAAAGTAATTTGCTTTGCTGACCATGAACAGTACAAGTAAGATTGGAAAACAAAACTCAAAACATTGACCATATGACAATGTTCACCACATTTTTATATAAATACGACTATAAAACAAACACTAAATACAGAAAACAATATTATTTTTATGTTTCTGAACCTACATTGTCTGTAAACAGATATGTATCTTTAAACTTGCAGATGTAATTAAAGATAATTGGAACCATGCCTTGTGCTGAATCAAATAAATCATACTAAAAGTGCTTTAGGGCTACTACATTTTATAAAGTGGAACATTTAGAGGAACACTGGATTTGTGAAGTTGAGCCTTACTTTATGTATGTTTTCCTATGACTTATGCATCACAAAATATAATATGAAGTAAGTTTTTGAAATATGTTCACAAGCTGCACAGTCACCATGAAGACATACTTACTCTAGCAGGGAGAGGAAGTTCATTACTTCTTGCGCAGAAACTTTGTTCCAATAAGCCAGCAAAGTATCTACAAGCACGAAAAGAAGAAGGAAGATTAAAGTCATCCAATAACCACAGATTCGTGAGTTAGACCTTCAAAGACAGTACTGACCTTCTGATATAGTTTTTACAATGTGCAGAAAACACATCAAAAGACTTTTGACCTCATACTGGCTGAACCTGTTCAACGGTGGCACTCTGCTTATTGTTGAACTTCTTCTATGCATCTATGAGAAAATAAATATGGTTAGTTATCCTAGTAATTATTTAAATTAGAGTTCGGTCTCCGGGATACTTACTAATATAGACAACCAGCAACTGCAAAAGATTTTTCCAGTAATACATCCGTCAAGTGTTTTATTATATTGCTTCAGTAGCAATTATACAATTTCATGAAGAAATAACCCATGGTGTGATTTACCCCATCTGTGGTGTCTGGTGCGCTGTGATCGATGAAGAGTGACCCTCGAGAGTCTTCTCGCTTCACCACATGACCATTTTGAGCACTGAATCCTGTTGTTTATACACACATCAGAGAGAAAACAAGTATTATAAATTCAACTGAAAATCCTACAATCATTAATGACCACTACTTGAAAATACTGATTATGTTTTATAATTGGAAAAAATAAGGATAGAAAAGTACCCAGATCTTTGTCTATCATGGTATTTGATCTGCTGTTCTGGTTTGAGGGATAGGTGAACATCAAGTCATCTCTGGAAGCCTGTACAAATACAACAACAAAAGTGCTTTCTGTGGTTTAAGAATTCATGCACACAGGAATATGGAGCATGCACTGAAAGATGTCCAGTCACCAAAATACCAATACTCATAGACAAACAGCAGCAATGTTGATATATTCCAGGCCTACATCAAGGATCTCCAAGGACAAACATGCACAAACCTTTACAAGACTGCTTTTGACACCAAAATAAGCATAACTGCAACAGGTAAACAGAAAACAATGTACAACATCTACAGGTCAGATGATACACCATTAACCCTTTCATTAACACAAATAGAAAAAGTACATATGCATCCCAGAGGCTATAAATAATGGCAAGAAACCTTTTTCAAGTAATCGTTTTTGGGGATTCTACACATGGAAGAAATATTGGAAGAAAGTGTAAGTGTAAGTGAAAGTGTTTTGGGTGTGCTCTCTTATCTAGTGTTGATGTTCAAAATAATTATATTCGTGGTGAATGATATTGCAACCGTTTTCGTGTTAGCATGCAATTAAATTGAAACTATGTATGCATGTACAGACTACAAAATTACTCACAGACTTCACTTCATACTGGTGGGAGGATGTTTATTACACAATTATTAAAATATATACTAATTGTCTCTTTAACTCAGAAAACTCTTATGCTCATCTTTCATGTACACCTGTGAGGTTAATTGATACATTTTGCAGAGAATGGATGATAAGAAGCTCATTGTACAAACTGAACAATATCAACAGTGTTTTTTTGATAATGAGCTGAATTACCTTTACATTATTATGTTAGAAAGTCTGAATCATTTGTTGTGACAAGCTGCACTAGCCTGCAGCAAAGTTCTATATGAAAATAAATATTACATTTCATCTTAAAGATATCTGTCTGTTTGGCATGCACTGGCCAAAATTTCTAACTCTATGAATCACCTATGCAAGGCTTCCTGATTGCAAGTGTTCAAATCAAGAGCTTATTGAATAGTTAGTGTGGTTTTTGCATTTGCTTCTTCTATGCACTCTGCATTTACAATAATACAAATACCATATATTTTTAACATTCAAAGAATGTTGCGACAAAGCTTTTTGCACAACTTATATTTTGTTTAGCTTAGACTACTGAATCTAAGAATCAGGCAGTGGGTTTTTCCTTTCAAAATTTGCTTAGATTGCTGCAGAAGTCAGAATTTTCATTTTGGTTTGGACCCAGGACTGATGAAATGCAAGATCCAGTGACAACTTTCAGTGATCATTGCTTAATTTGGCCAGTGTACTAAGCTGCTGGTGTTTAACAAGTAAATACATTATTTAAAAATGAGATTTTTAAAAATATTTAGTAAAGAGCCATTGGATCATATCCTATAGCAATGATAAGGATATAGATGGGACTTACACTCATTGGAAGCCCTGAATGCACTCCCAATGGGTCACTCATGGAGAGCTGGGTGATGTTTTCATATAGCAGCTCAAACAGTGGCATGTAAAGAAGAGAGATTCTTGCCTGCTGGTTCTATAGACAAGGAAAAGAGATTGGAAATACAATCAGCAGTGAATATATATTTTGTGATGATGCTTGTCAAATAAGGTATACACCCAATGTGTCCTGGAAAAGTTTTTTTGTCTTTAGCTGTTGGAATAACAACAGATGACTTTGTGAGAAAAAGAGGAAGTTAAAATTTGAGAATTTCAACAAAACACTTCACAGTGAATGCATCTTGTTTTGCAGGCAGATTGTCATGTGCTGTTGGGCATGGTAGAGAAAGACAGAGGTAAATGTAATTATAATAATTATAAGGGGTATAAATAATGATGTGGCATTTGCCTTTGCACATCCAACTATATCAAGTGCATTATTCTGGGTGTAGTCTGGAATTACTTTTGGCTTACCTTGTACACTGTATACCTGTCATCGAACGCGTGTTTGATCATGAGGTTCTTCAGCACAGCTACAGAGAGGTGCCGTATTTCAGGACAGTCCTGAAGTGCCACAGCTACCTCCCTCAGCAAAAGCCCCACAAGGAAGTGGTTCCTACAGTACTCTTCAGTCAGGTTGTACTCAAGATTCAGGTCTGGAGTAGAAAGCATAATAAAATAATTAAGAACATGAAGGCAAATAAGATAAGCAGTTCTAAACAGATCACCAGCTGTTTGAAAGGTTAATCTGAATTATAAGGTAACGGAACAGATGTTGGACCCACGAACATGTATGAAAAAAATAAATCCCATGACTATACAAAATATATATCTTAACTGAGACTAGGTCTTTAACATAACTTACTTTAGTTATTTTCAGTAATAGCAAAACCTGCAAACCCCCGCCCCAAAAAAAGCATGACTTAAGGTGCTTTGTTTTTATAGCAAGAATTGACATGATCATTCCTTAGCTCTGATTACATTTCAAGCAAACATACTCCAATCTGCATTCGCTCAACTACTCTACAAAGCAATCTGGCACACAAGCATTTACTAATGAAGCAAATTGTATTTAAAACATGTTAGTAGATAGAGAAGCCAATGAGCAACACTTAAAAAAAGTAAATATCATTGTTAGAAAGAAACAAAACAAGTCATGATTAAGAATCAGTTTTGCATTACTCGTTTTATAGTCTGTAGTAGTACCTACCTACTACACCAAAACGTTCCACCGCATATGAAATAAAATCTAATCACAAAAAAAGAATGAATAAATAAAATAAAAAATAGTGTAAAAAATACATATTACCAGAATAAAAGGGAGCATATTGCATATTGTTATAAACTATACAACTTCTGTTTCACCTAAATCCCAAATTAGTTCACCAAGAAATTAAACTGTGAGGACACGATTTAGTTGTTTTAATAGTATGTATGCAAAGACATGAACATGATCGCTGAGTGTACAGTATATGGAAAGTACAAAAATATGATTAAACTTGTGAGTAACTTTAAATTTACCTTGAACTCTCTGCAGTTTGGTTCTTCCAAAAGTCATAGGCAGATTGAGAGGGATGTAGTGCTCATGGTTGCAGACTGTCATCAGGAAATCAAACTTGAACTCTGTGAGCACCTATTGGAAATGTTACATTGTTAACAAAACACCATCTGACAATCTATTTTGAAAGTGTGTTAATGCCTGTGTCTGACAAACATTAATAGATACAATGGAATCATCAGATACTAATAAAGGCTGATGCACCAAAATACATGCAAACCAACCTGTACATTTTGCACACTCTGGTAATTCTGCATATGTTCCATGTTTATTCTAAAAGTAGGCCGTTAAATCCCGATTAGCATTGCAGTTCCCGTGAGAACCAGAGAGAAGCACTGTCAACCAACTACATATCAGCTGAATGTCTGCATATAAGATAACTGAGTGAAACAAAAATGCCAAGCTGCATACTGTTTTTGACAAACAATTACTTAGTCATAAGCACCTATGGACTGATATGAATTTGCCAGTACATTTTCATAAGCATCTTCATGACCTCACATGACAAATTTATCAGACTGAAATCTCACCTTGGGATCTTTGAGGCTAAAACCACAGATGTAGTCATTTACCAGGCTGAATGCAAATCCTCTGTCCATGAATGTAAAGCAGCGCTGCAAAGAGCCAAAATAAAAAACAATTGGAGTGCCATGTGGTATTTTAATCCTTCAGATGCAGAAAGATGAAACTGGTCTACTGACCTTGATGAAGCTGGCCAAGGCCACATTGACATTTCTTGCTTCCTCATGAATCTCTCCATAGCGAATAGTGATGTGTGGAATTATGGCCAAGAGCAGTGACTGCAGGGCTTGATGGTATGTGTCAGGGAACCGCTGAGCTCTGGGCATCTATGTGGACAGTTCACAGAGACATTAGATAGAAAGCAATAGAAACTGCTCCATTCAGTGTGATTTATCCTTATTTTTATTTGTTTAAAATGGCTCACAAACACAAACGTTTATCTTCACATTACTCACATATAATCCAATACCAAAAGTTAATTTAAGTTGTGTAAATTTAGTTTAAAGGCTACAAAAACATAATAATAATAATAATAATAATAATAATAATAATAATAATAATAATAAATAAAATACAGCTTTAAATACTTGTGTATCACTCTTCCCCCTTCTAAAACACACAGGCTTACCTTGATTTTATTTCCTCCCAGTAAATACTGTGCCATTGACTTCACCATGGTTTCAAGGAAAAACCAGGAATACTGAAAGAATTATGCATTATATTAAACATCAGTCAGACAACAACAGATGTATACCTACAATTCTGTCTAGCAGTGCTTTGTTACCTTTCATATTAAGATGATTTGTATACATAATACAAGCATATCCATAACTTTAAGCTCTACTTGCTAATGTTCTAGTTAGACAGTGACACCTGCTGGTTAAAATGAAAATGGATGCTCTGATCATAAACCACATGTGGAAATATTCAGTGTAAGACATACATTATATTATACAAGGATATTTCCTGCATACACTGATGCTGTATATGCACAATATACAACAACATTTTTGTTTTATTCTATAAACAACTGACAACATTTCTCCCAAATTCCAAATAAAAATATGAATGGAATGAAATGGCTGCCATACATGTAGAGATGCTGATTTAAGAAAAAATTGCAGGGGTCTCTTAAGAGCTGTATGCGTACATGGACCAAGCTTCTCACACTTTTTTCAGAAAAAGTAAATGTTCTGAAGCACACAACCTTATTCATCTGTTTCAGTAACAAACCTTCAGTAGCTTGTTAATGGTGAGAAAGTCAGCCGATTGCTTGAGGATAGCAGTCACAGCAGTGGCCAGAACTTCGTGAGTTGTCCAGGAATTTGAAGATGGTGACTTATTTGTGACAAAGACATACTGTGGGAACACAGGAATACATAACAGATTAATTATCACTCTCTGTGCAGCTAACATCTAAAATCACAGCAGAGGGTTAAGAGATGATAATTGCTTAGGACATGTAAACTATATTTAATTGTAAAGCATCTAGACAGGTGAAGTAAGACCAAAGCACTGTGGAACAAAACCTTTCAAAAACAAAACGCAATAAGTGATATCTTAACTAAACACATGGGATCATTGTTCAGGGAGGAGTATAATAGTAAAAGCAGTTATAAAATAATAGGTGGTGAAAAGGACTGCTAATTACCTTGAGAAAAGAGCGTAAGTAATGTTCCAAGCCTTCCTCGTGGCATTTGGACACAATATGAATGATGACCCTAGAAAAAGCAATACATCATATTAGGGCTGCCTCGATTAATCGATGAATCCCGTCTATTAATCAACTAATGAATTCATCGACGATCAATATTTTCTCTATTTATTTGAGCAAAATAAAAATGTCATTATAATGACTGGCGATTACACAGTCAACACTGGAAGCGCCAACATTGCAAACTACCTACAATAGCCAAAACCTCTCAATTTAACTGATAGCTCTTTAAACGGTGTGGTATAATAATGAAAGGCAAATCAAATAAAACTAGCACAAATGGAGTAACATCAAAGTGTTTTATTCTCCGTGTCCACTCAATCTGACTACAGCTGTAAGATGACACTTGTAATGCTATAAGACTAAGAATTACCTGTAGCATGGACATGTTTTTATTTATTTACTGTCTTGAGTAATTTCATTTATTTACTATGACTATTTATTTTATAACAGAGCTTCCCTCTCCATTTGCTTTCATTTCCCCACAGCTTTCATTCCAACTAACCACCACTAACCAACCTTGTTGAATTCACCGCAATCTCAAGGTGCTCCTTTGTCACCATAGTGAGGACTTGAAACAGCTGGATGAGGATTGTGGGTAAGAACTTGATGATGACTTGAGTCTCCATTGCATGAAGGCACTGTGAGAACAAGAAGCACATGGACGTGACCAATAGGAACACTGCGGTAATTTCAAGAACGCCAATTAATGCTATACAGCCATGTTGAGTACCTTTAAATATTTCACAAGATCCGCTGGGCTCTCCTGTGACCCTGACTGGATCATCTGACAGTGCTGGAAGAAGTTATGTAAATGTGTGTCCTACAGAGGCAAAAAATAATAAATTAACCAATATGACACACATTTACTGACTCTCACCCAGATCTTCATAGGCAAATCTTTTCGCTACACGCACTGCATTGATAATTTATTCTAGACAAGGTGTGGGTGGTACTGTTCAAAATACATTTGAAAGGGAAATTTCAAAACAGAGATAAATAAGATGGAAATAAGTGAATTGGACCTACTGAAATAATGATTACAAAATAAAGGGAAAGAGCATTTATGGAAATCACTAAAAATTACATACCTGGGTATATATGGTGGATACCACGTGGCTTCTTAATTTAAAAAGTGGCTTTGCGTTGTCAACCCATTTGATGTCTGGCAAAGGCTGATACAAAAGAAATAGACACACATATAAAGTGGTATGCGTGGTACTTGTCTTCTTACAGTCACATTTCACTTAACAAAGGGTGCATAAAAAATATCAAAATTAGGACAAGAAGACCTTAAGTATCTACGGCACCTTATGAAGACTTCATGAGAGTATCGTGCGAGTATCAGTGATGTACCTTT
Organism: Amia ocellicauda; assembly: GCF_036373705.1. Classification (NCBI taxonomy): domain Eukaryota; kingdom Metazoa; phylum Chordata; class Actinopteri; order Amiiformes; family Amiidae; genus Amia; species Amia ocellicauda. The sequence goes on from NC_089859.1 coordinate 9,584,316, forward strand.
TTTGACTCCCCGTTCTTATCATTCAGGTAACCAGCAGGAAGGTTTGCAGACACTGGTAACTGCTGCTCTAGTGACACAACCCGGCCATCTTTCATCAAGGGAAGCCATGTGTAACCGACTGATAACAGAGGAAAAAACAAAGCTATTATAGCATTCAATACACAGTTCCCAGCTGCGTGGAAACCTAGAACAAAAGTACTCTGAAAGCACAAGTTCTTTGATGTACAAATTAGTAGAATAAATAATATTTTGTCTCAGCGTGGACACAACCCTTACCCAGTGTCTCCACGCTGTCTCGTTTCTTGGTGGAGGCCTTGGTGTTGTATTCACAGCTGATGTGGTAGAAGGTGAAGAGTACATGGTGTTTTGCATGGAGATGTATTGGCAGCTCAATTTTAATCTGGAATGAAACACCATGAAAATCACTTGAAGAACATTCATAAATTGAACACCAGGGGGCAGTGCAAGAGGAAGTGTCTGCAATCACCATAGCTAACAGAATATAGTAAGAGCTTTCGGGTGCTCAGCACAGAGGTGACATCATTACAGTAAAAGAGCAGTAACAGAGTTACCATAAACATTAATATGCTAACACAATCTACTGTTGTCAAACTCAACCCTTATGATATGAGGATGGTTTAGGTTTAACACTTGGACAAGATTTAAGTATACGTTTAGTTTTCTTTAGAGTAATATCTTTACATACTCAGGTTAATTTTGTTTTAGGGTAAATGTTAGGCATAACATCAGGGTTACGTCTTGGTAGGGGATGGAGTGACGGTTAGATGCCCCAGTATCCTATACTTCCCTTAGGGTTAGGGTTGCATTTCTACTGCTTTAATTAAGACTCAGATAGCTGTGGATTGGGTGTAGCTTCAAGTTTGGTGTTGGCTAGTCCTTGGGTGCTGGAAACTGTTAGGGCTAATAATGTGGTAATTATCTTATTAGTAGAGACTTGTTTTTTCATGAGATGAGGCACTACAATGCAGTAGAGTTTAGCATTACTCACTGGTTGGCTACAGCATATGACAGATCATATTTTCCAGCATTCACATCCTGATGTCCTTTCATAATTAATATTTGAAAAAGTGTACAGCACCTAAAGATTACTTTGTAATGAAATCTACTAATTAAAGCTTTATTAATAATAATAAGGTAATCTGGAGACACAAAATGGCCTGTTCTCATCTAGCCTTTAGTATTTGCTCCTATTGTAATATGAGCTCAAATACTCCATCAAATGCTTTTGTTACTCTGGCATTAGGAATTCAATAGAATACTATGACCTCACAAGGTTTGAAAACCAAAGAGGAAAATATACATTAGGTTAGAAACCTTTAGAAACAACCCACACACTCTTTTCCTGTCCGTCTCACCTCATCGTAGAACTCGGGGTTCTGGTTGTGGTGCAGTACAGCCGCCGTGGCGCTGGTCGTAAACAGAGGTCCGCCAGGTTTGCCATAGATACACTGCAACATAATCATCAGTCATCAGCAACCCCCCACATTATCCTGGGTTTAAGCAATAGCATCTACAGCAATGACGTAATCATAGGTCATAGGACTCATAGCTTGTGCTCCCTGTGGACATAAAATTAGTGACCAAAACATAACCGTACAGCCTTGAAATTAGTAGTGTCTATGAAAGTACCCATTTTGTACAGCCGAATATGCAACAGCTGTAAGATTTACACAACATGGAGACACAGCTGCCATCCACCCGTTGTTCAAAACTGCAGCTTTTTTAATTCCCTGCTTGGGCCTTCTTCCAAAACATATGCAGGATTAGTTTTTTGTGTATGTATTTGGTATTTGCAATATCAGTCATTTGAAACATTTTAGAAAGCCACAGAGAGTACAGCTGATAATGAAGGTATCAGAAAGAGCAAACCAGACAAAAAGAAGCAGTGTAGTGTTTTTACTAAATCGTCTACAACCAGGGCATGTGATGCAGACCTAGCAGTTCCCTTCCATTATAAGGATACTCTGTGATCGGATATGGTACTCTGGAGAAAGCTGGCAGCCTGAAACCACAGGAATGTACTTTTGCAAGGGCTGCACCCAGCTGATTTCAAAATGGTGTTATATTATGCAATTTCAATTGGCTGAAACTGACAGAAGATACTCTGCAAGTGCACTTGGACATGGTGTTTATGAACTTTAACTTCAGTGGTCTAATGACCTCTATAGACTGGGAAGGTACAGTACTACAAGAAAGTAGTTTGACTTCTAAACACACAAAGGTATTACTTTCCTTTTGTGTTTCACCTTTAGAACCGCAAATTTAAGGGTTCAAAGAATGGAGTGGGTTTTTTTTAATAAAGATTTAATGAAGGAGCAGCGATGAATGTAGGCTTGTCTCAGCTGGTGAAAATGCATTTTTTCTTTCTATCACATTGAAATGGCAGGAAATCTATTTTAAGAGATATTTAACCACAAATATTTGGCTCTGTTGTTTTAATTTTTTTTAAGTCATCTGCAAGCGAAGCATTTTGTCTGAAAATGTTGTATTTTATCATCATTAAAAAGTAATCATTAGTTTTGCAAACCTCTGAGGGGATTTTTGACTATGAAGTTCTGAAGTTGAACAAACACACTTACCTTCAAAACTTCATCTGTCTCTTCATCAGAATCCCTGAATTCCACATTCACTGCTATGTTCCTTGCCTAGGAGATAAATATAATTAATATCTCATAACAATGTGTCAAGTGTGTGTCAAGAATATGATTACAATAATGGGGAAACATTTGCAAAGGCATATATACAAATATTGTATCCATGACTGTATGCAATTTCCCTATCACCCCACGTTGCTGATGTGTGAAATTCAGATACTGACTGAAACATCACCCACTCAGCATCTAAAGTGGGAAAGCCATAACTCACTAATTTCCATGTATGCTGATTACAGTAGTGGGCATTATATGGTGTTATGTGTGTTAATTTGCAGATTGATGTTACAGAGGTTACCGACTGGGTAATGCAAAGTATGCCAGATAAAGAATGTATTCAAACTTGAAGCATTCGAAACAACACTCACCTTGGCGAATGTTTTTTGGTTGTCGTACTTCAATTGCAAGGGATAAATATAGAGACGGTTTTTGTAAACTGTGTAAGGATAGTTGTATTTCGCTTCTTCGGGAACAAATTCTTCAATTTCTACCGAGACCTTCTCACATTCTTCCTCAAACGGCTTCACCGGGATATAGGATGTGGTAATGGAATCTGTGAGAGGAAGTCCAAAAAGTTCTGAATATCAGACAGTTTGGGAGATAAAATAAGGCAGATATCTGTTTTTGTGGATGGAAAAAAATACTTACTGGAGAAATCTGGCGGCACACATTCAGTTGTGATGTTTAATTGGCCAGGGATGATCTGGAGTTTACTCTTCTCTGGCCTGAAAAAGTGTATTATTGGATAGTAAATATACTGAAACAGTCTTACTGTTTACAGAAATGATTTCATTTTAGAACATTACTTTTAAACATTTATTTGAAAATAATAATGTTAATAAAAATATAATAATAATAATAATCATACTAATAATCATAATAATGTAGGCTATAGGCTTAATGGCAACTGTTGAGTTCTATTACCATTTATTTTAACACTTAATTTCTTCACTTCAAACTCTTATGATACTCATCAGCCTCTCATCCTTTCTACATGACCCCTGTACTTTAAAACATGATACATAAGACTTACACCAATAACATCTTAATTTACTGTGAGTGCAAAGCAAAGAGCTGTAGCCAGATACCACTTCCACACTCATAATATTCAGACCAGACAACAGTCCTCAGGAAACACATGTAGTGTATCTTTAGCCTGTCAAGCTTACACATCACAACACCACAGCAGTCCAAATATTTACACCGAACCACCTCTGCTGACCAATGAAATGTGTGAGGTCAACGCTAATACTAACTTCTTAATATCCAGAAGAAATTTGATGAGGTCGTCGTTGGAGAGCTTGCTGCTGTCTTGTCGGTACAGAGGAGAGAACTTTCCGTCCAGGTCCAGGCTCCCTTGATTGTCTTTAAACACCTGCCTTGAAAAGAGAAAGCAGAGAGCTGTCAGCAGCTAATACAAGAAGGGCAAGCAGCAGTCCGCTGATTACACATGCGGCCAAATGTGTAGAATTGTATGTAATAGATAATGCTTTTCGGCTTCATAGAACATGTGTAATTTTCCATTCAATATATTTGTTGTTGTGTAAAATAAAGTAAATATCTTTAAAAATGGCTTACTTGGCAGCCCAGGCAAATGGCATCCTGTACTGCCCAAGCCTCGTGCATGTCTGCTTGGCAGCCTTCAGTACTTTCTGAGCAGTCTGGTAAACAGAGAAAAATCCGGCATGTAACATTTGGAGGGAAATTATCAAAACATGTGTAACTGCTTCTCACAGGCAGGTTGTCTTTCTGGTACTTGTGAGACACTGCCAAATACCACAAATACCACCATTATCCTGATTTTGCCATCTCAGTGATCTTAATCTTTACATCCAAATTTGTGTTTTAATTATATTAGTTAGTGTTTTTATTGGATACAATTTACTTAATATGATAAGTACATTTGAACAGGTGTGTACTCTGCATTGAAGGTCAAATATTTATATCAGAGGACCAAATACAATCCAAGACTTAGGCATTTCACTTGCAAACACTTGAAGTTAAAATAGAGATGTCTTAAGAGAGCAAAGAGATTCTGAAACAAATGTTTTCTATGGAGAATGTCGCATCATCTGCACAAAACACCTACTGCTGTTATTTACAATTCACTGCAAGATGGCCACCTCTTGATTACACCAGGAGTTCCAGCACTAATACTGTTTTGGTGGAACTGTGCATGGATTGGGCTGGGTACTTCTGGGAAGGAGAAACTCTACTCACAACTCAGCAGAGACTGCCGTGGTTTACAAAATTCATGAGGCTATGCAACAGTGTGTAAATACAACTAATTAAAAAAGATTAGAGAGAAAGCAAGACAGCAAGCCAACCTTGTTCACATCTGAGGTCTTGATGTATGGCTCAGCACAATGAGTGATCCCATTCTGTAACACTTTCTCGATTCTGGCCACAAGGAAAATATCTGTGTGCGGGTTTGTAATGGAGAAAATCCCCTAAAAAAAAAAAAGAAGCAATAAGCAATAATTAATTCCACACCACATATCTAAGTACAAAATTACTCAGTTAGGTTACAGTGTTGACTGAATAAGTATTACTCAAGACAAATGGCAGTTGTAGACAAAAAGTTAAAGTGCTCTCCTCATCAATATCTCAGTAAGCAATGTGCCTGCACTGAAGAAAAACAAACTTAATTGTCAGAAAGGTCTCAAAAAAGATTTCCACAGCATTTTCTGCCAAAGAAGTCTCAAAAGAAGATTCACAAACATCAGTTCTGCCTTCTACACTGTACACATGTGCACATTAATAATTAGAGGGTATAGGTAGAAATGCAAAGAATGGACTCTTTTATGGACATTTATACCAGCCTGAAATGCATTCTGAACTTTCGGATATTTTAATCAGAATAGACCCTCAAATGTTAAGCTGATTTTAAGGTCTAAATTAACTCTACACAATTAGCGTGAATAGAGGCCTGTGCTCTTGGTAGCATCTTGATAATCATGTTGCACTGACATGTTGCTTTTTACATGCTGCAGTTCATAAATAAATCTCTCTCAAATCATTCACACTGGCATGAAAAGATTCCAGTAAGCCACGCCATGTTCCTATTCTGAGGGCGGAAAGAGGCTGGTCATAAAAGGTGTAATTGATCACAGCATGGCCCTACTCATTGAGGAGTAATACGGTTAATGGAGCAGGTTCTGGTGGAGTTTCTTCAATGCTGTTTTAAAGCAGCGGCCTACGCTACTGGCCCAGATGTAAACGTTCCCGGGTCAGCGTGGCTTACATTATCATTCTTGGCAGGTTCTATGCTGCTGGAAGTTAATGAGATTGCATTGACGTCAGCAGTGTGCTACTATTTGAAGGAATTAAAAAGTGGAAAATGAATGAGACTGCGGCTAAAACATAATGTAATCAAATACTAATAGCTCAGTTGTCATTGGATTGTTTTCTTTGTAGGTTAAGCAGACAGTATAGGCAGACAGTACTGTGCATAAATCTGCAGGGAAACACAGACATGACTTCTGCAGATCAACTCGCAGGAGTGTTCAGTGACTGTCTCAAGGAAAGTTTCTTCAAACATCCTGATTTGCGATGGAATTAAGTTAGTCCTGACTAACTCAGACTATTCCAGGATATAGAAAAGCTTGCGATCTGAAAATGTGAAAGCAACCAAGGCTTGAAAAAAACATTTATTATTGCTTTAATACTGCTTTACTAATACTGCATGATTATGATAATGTAATGCTCTCCACAGAAAAATAAACAGACCCACACAATCATTTTAATAAGGACATAAAGCAAAGTGGTCTATTAGAATAAAAGACTACAGTGTTCAGGACACAGCAGGGGTGTGAGACAGTAACTTTACCCATAAAGGCCTTATCAGACTGTGCCTATTCATATGTAAACGGTAGTGCTGGTACTGTATTCATATATTTTCCCTAAATCAAGAGAACAGCCTGAACATGCAACTTGCATACAATATCAGCAATAAAAGCGTGACTCCATATGGTACATTTATTCCTCTTTTTTCCTACACCAGTGCTGTTTCAGAGACCTTTAGTTTAATACAGTACTTTACTGATGATTATATGAACACTTAACAAAGGATATATTGTGGAGATTGATACTTCCTGGGGTTAGTTTTAATGTTCAAGGGAATGTTTGTAGTAAAATAACTAATTGCGCCTAATTACACACTCTGCAGTTTCTAACAAAGCCCTGCCAAGCTCACTGATATTAATGCGGAATCACTGACAGAAGCAATGAGAAATTAGAGGAACAGGCAAAGATCCTACAGATCACATTCTCAACACACTGCAGCTGAGTAAGAAAGTGCAGAAGCATGCAGTATTTGATGCACAATTGACATGGAATTTTGTTCAGTTAAGGGATATATCTGCAGACATGAAATCAATGGAGCTGGCAATGAAAAGTCGATCAAAATTATCTGCAAAGATGTAATATAATAAAATTAAAGATTAAATAATAAAATATGCAGGTGTGACAGAATAGGAAAGCTGTAGATTGAAGTAAGTGGAAACATCTTGGGGAGGCCTTCAACCAGCAGTGGATCGATATAAGCTGATGGTGATGGTGATATATACAGTACAGTAAAATTAATTTAAATGTGCATAATTAAATTGTCCAAATGAGTTGAACACCGACTGAACACAGGCAAAGATTGTATACGTTTAGAGATCTGTGCTAGATAGAAACCCTCCATGTTCATTCTCAAGGCTGTCTGGATTGGGAGGAGTGAATGTTATGGCTTTGGGAGAATGAACACCAAACATCCTCTATTGCGTAATCCCTCTGCTCTATTTTTAACATAACATTTGAATTTGGCAGTTGATTAATAAGCCATTTTGTTCTTAAAAACATAAATAAATGGAGAACACAAGTATAAAGCTCTTTGCAGTGCTGTTTACACTAACACTGACATGCTCTGAGAATTAAATGGGGTGATTGTGTTTCCTTTCACAGTCACTAGAACAAATGCATAATTGCAGTTTATCTGTATTCATACTGCCAAGAAAAGGGACATAGACAATTATTTAGTTTACTGATATTATTGGTTTCAATTACATCCACAGTGTGTATGACAGATATTATCTTTATTTTTCAAAAGTAACGACAAAACCTGAAAAGTGCAACTCTCTCATGGGATAAGGAGAGTAATGGAAATAAGGGAAAGTGAGATGATTGATTCTGTCATTTAATAGCTTTGGGAAATTAGCTGCACATTATTTGGGGTTTGAGCAAGCACAGCGAAACTTTGCACTTTGCACTGCAGTTGGAACACATGCAAAGTACTTAATATGGTTGGATGTATAGCCTTTTCCCATTCTTGTTAGATGTATAGCCTTCTATTCTGATTGGATGTAAAGCCTTCTACTATTCTGATTGGATGTAAAGCCTTCTACTATTCTGATTGGATGTATAGCCTTCTCCTATTCTGCGATGCATGGCCAGTCCCTGCGGATCAGCGCACGAACCCTGTGCTTGAAGGTGGCGCTGTGTACCTGTTTGGGGAACTGCAGCAGTGACTCAGACACTCTAGGCTGGACTGGCAAGCTGGCCCTGGACGCGCCTGCATTCTGCTCTCTGGCCAGTTGCCCTGTCACCTCAGACAGCATCTCCCGTACACATGGTGGGTTAAGGTCCACATGAAAATCCCCCGATATTTTGCAGTTTTTTGTGACATCAAACAAGGCCAAGCTGATGAAGAAAGGCTCCACCTGAAGAAAATGACATAATATTAAAACATAAAAATGTGGAAAAGAAACTAACATTTTATATCTGTATTATTTTTTATCTGGGGTTTTTATCTAGAAAATGTGACAGCAACTTCAATGGTTCACAGGTGGAAGCCAATGGTAAGGTAATTGTGTCCTCGATGGGGCAATTTCTTTCATCTGTGTAAATTGGGAGGTTGAAGGGGTTGAATACTTATGCAATAAACATGTTTTTTATTTTTCTTACAAATATTTCCCAACATGAAAACAATGTTGCCTTACAATAATTGATTTTGAGTTTCAGTGTTAATATATGAACACAAGCAAAATGTGTAGGAAACATTATCATGGATTAATTTTTTGATGATTCCAACAGTAGTTACATGCTACTATTTTTTCCCTTTGCCATCTGAAAGCACATTTAAAAAGACAGCATTCCTATACATTTCCCATATCTGCGATAGAGAAGAAAACTGGTGGAGAAATAGGTGTGTGTGTGTGTGTAAGGTGTATGAAGTCTGACCTGCTGTATTTGATAATGCAACTACACTGCTGAAATAACTGTGATACAACTGTGGATGAAGATATCAATCGCTTTCTTCATGCCTTATATGACCCATGAAATAAACTGCATTTAGAGGAAAATTGTTTTCCAGTACCAAGAATGCCTTTCAGTTAAATTATGAAATGGACACTTCATCTGAGCGATACTTTGTTTCTGTACATCTCTTTAGAATTATGGCTTTTGTAGCTGTATGCTGTAATGAATGGTCTGCTGGCTAGGTAATTTGAAGTTAAATTACAAAATAAATAATCTATAGGTGCCATAAAGCTGCATTCTGATTGTAACTGTGTAACTAAGTATATTTTGTATATGTATATATATTTATATATGTATAGCTCTGGAAAAAAATTAAGAGACCACTGCAAAATTATCAGTTTTTCTGGTTTTACTAGTTATAGGTATGTGTTTGGGTAAAATTAGCATTTTAGTTTTATTCTGTAAACTACTGACAACATTTGTCCCAAATTCCAAATAAAAATATGAATGGAATGGATTGGCTGCCATACATGTAGAGATGCTAATTTAAGAAAAAATTTCAGTGGTCTCTTAATTATTTCCAGAGCTGGATATATATATATATATATATATATATATATATATATAGATAGATAGATAGATAGATAGATAGATAGATAATCTTACTCAGCCAAAAGTAACCCCTTAGGCATATTTACAAAAAAGAAATACATTCCATGCTGCATCTTCTACTACTGCCATGAATGAAACATTTTAAGGGCTTTACAATGTGTTGCAGTCCTGCAGAAAAGTCAACAGGATGCCAGCTCTAAATTCCATGGGAAAATGATTGTTCATCTGCAAGTCTCATAATAAGAATGTTTATTTTCTAGTGCGTCATGTGAGTATAAAAAATATAATATCTGAAAAAGAGGAAAGCGTTGCATGAAGCCAAAACAAACAAAAGGATCAACGGTGGTAATGTAATCACATTCAGCAAAATGGACATAAACATCCTCGAAATGTTCGAGTCACAGAGGTCACCCTGCCTATTGATTTAACCTGTGAGGGAACCTTTGTCTGCTTTTGTTTGTAGGTGTCCTCTTATGTAAGATTGCAGACAGATGAAAGTGTAAGCGAAAGTGCCCTTATCGGATGTATTTGTAAAATATCAGAGAACATCAAGGCAAACGTCACATACCAGTTCTAAATGGGAAGCAACTATTATTATTATTATTATTATTATTATTATTATCATAATTTTCATGTACATAATAAACAGACATATTACATAGAGTGTTAAGACTCACATACATTTGTGGGAACCCCATCACTTTTTTCATTCACACAGCCTTGCAGGGTAAATATTAAATCATGGCAATTGACCATGATCCGACGGCCAAACTTCTCCTCAAATGGCTTCACGTCTGGCTCAATTCCTGAGAAGTCTAGCCTCTGCAAGGAAAGTGAGTTCAAAACATTTCCCATTAGTACATCTGAAATGTATCTGTCACCTGTGGTCCACATTAGACAACACACTGGTGGCTTCCTTCACTAACCAGCACTCTGGCAATCAGGTCATTTATCCCTTTCTGAAGTGCAGGTAAGATGCTTGCACTTCTTCATGTGTAATTTATGTCACACTGACTCAAGTTTGCATATTCTTTGAAGAGCTTGAATGACCTAAGTCATAAGTGCTGCTAAACATCAGATTTGCACATCATTTTTAATAAAGACAGCTTTAAGTGGAATTCACTACCTGATAAGTGAAAATGATTAATTTAAAAATAACAATTCACTTAACTCACCACTGGAAGGGGTAAAGAATAAGTTACTGCCATAAACTGGTAATGTGTGCTGACATAGAGCTACACATGAAGTGTCACATGCATGAAAGAGGAAATGACTGCTGGAAATACTTTATGAGCTGGATTAATGAAGAGGCTTATTTTAAAATTGTATTGTCCTAAATAAAAGGGCAAGCCTCACAGTACCGTATTCAGTTTTCACTTACGGATGAGATAGCTGCTAATGTGAAGCCTAAATTGAAAATTGAACTAAGGGTTCCAGCAGCACTTATAAAATAGTGTTTTGGTAGGGATTGGCTAGTTAGACTTGTGTTGAAGTTATTGTTACATTTCAACTTGGTTAGCTAAGACAGGTGGTGAATCCAAACAGGCTTAGCTTAATATTTTAGGGTTAGCTAAGGCCGAGGTCCTGTCTATTGTTAGGCCTGTGTATGGGGTGGCTAACACCAAGTCCAGACTCTACTTAACCTAATTATTTTAGTTTGCCACCTTTAATCCAGCCCCTAAACTGACTAATACATGCCTTGTCTAACTGTACACAATCATATCCTTTACAAACCCTTGCCCTAAACCAATTTTCAAATTATTTATCATAAAAACAAATTGCATATTATAAAAATACAATTTGTCATCCACAAAAAGGAACGTTACCTGACTATCCAGCATGTATCCCAATCTATTTATCACAATGCTCCCTTTTAACATTTTTTATTTCTATTGTGAAGGGATAGACATTTTTTCATGTTTTACCTGCGTTTCAGGATCCAATGTGAACAGTTTGTGTCTGCTGTCATTCCTGTTAATTTTGTTTAGCTGGTCTGTTTCCCTGGCATACTGAAGAAAAACAAGCACACAGGCAACATTCTGGTTAAGCGTGGACTTGTTTTCTATTGTACGTATTACGGCACATTAATCATCTGACAAGTCTACAGGTCTAGAAGAGGAAAAGTTGCCGCTTTTAGTTTACAATATGTCCACCTAAAAGGAAAGGCTGTTTTCCCTTTGTCCTCCATATGGTATAGAAAGATAAAAAAGTGCTACTTTCTATTCATGTGGTCTTCCAGAAGTAATGAGGGCAAGTTGTCTTATTTTAGTCACAGACATTTTTGTTTAAAAGGAAATGGGACAAGGTGGCTACCATGTGTGTCACAGGTATTTGCTCATGTTAAATTCCTAACAAATGTGTGTGTTGACTCTGTGTCATTACAGTTGTTCAAGGCCTCCCGGAACGCCTTCTTAATCCCACACTGGTCATTTCCTGTCCTTGGTTCAGCGGATCTGTGTTTCACCCCTACTAGCACCGATCCTGCCTCCTCATGGCACAATACCTTCATTAGCTCAGAGTGCATGCTCCTTCCCAAACCCCCCATCACACTTTCCGATTTCCCTTGACTGCTGGATTCGTCATCTGTGAATTAAAAAGAAACATATGTCTAGAGAGGGACTTTACTCAAAACAAATGTTTACATGAAAGACATAAGCAAAATTGTAGTAACATTATTTTTCTAGTATTAACTGGTATCATATTTGTTGCATCTATAAATCAGCACAAGAAGCCCAACAGTCAAAGACTTTCTTTAAAAAGCCCTATTTTAGCTCCCATTTACAATTATACAAAATCTACTGACAGCTCTCGGTTGTGACTCTTCTGTTCATTTTTACACATGTATGGTGCTTAAATTTAGATTCAAGTTTTCTGTACCAAAATTACTATAACTGTACTACCAACCACCCACCTGAATTGTATTAGTAGAACAGAACAAATCTATATTAATATAGATTAAATACATACCAAAACATTACTCAGGGAGAAGTTAATTTCTTTGGACCCTGTATGATGTATATTCTTACATTTAACTTTGGAAATTAATTAACAAAAACACCTGTTACCAGAGAAACCTGTTACCGTATGCGGTTATACACCTCATGTAGGATAAATGATAATATATGCCAGCCTGATGAAGATATCTGAATATCACGGGCTAAAGCTGTGATATCATCGTGGCCGATCAAAAGGAAAAACAAAATAGTTTATAGGCTAGCATAGGAAAGAAGAGAGTGTATTCTAAATTAGTATATATCAAATACTATTAATACACTGACTTTTAAATCTTTCTACTACAGCAATAAACTAGAAGACTTTTAAAGGCTTTTAGATAGATATTGAATTTTAAATTAAACTAACAAGATGAAAAAAGGAATTTGAGGAAATTAAATTTTTCCAGGGAATTATCTTTAGTTCAAACAGAGGCCAGCTGAACATGCTTTATTTTTTCTGGTAAATGTTTCAAAAGACAAAAGCAAACCTCAGTTTCAATACCTAACTGTACTTTAGCCAATCATTTATATTTCCATTTGAATCATCAGAGTGGCAATGGCAAATATAGATTCATTCCATATTATCCAATGAAAACTTGAGTAATAATTATAGCAATAACCCTAGTTATAACAGTAGCTGGCACAGCAGTTGTGAAGCCATATTTAATATTGTTTTCTGTTTTGTCTTTTAATTCCTTCTGTTTCTGTGCATGTTGCCAATATAGGCATCACAGAAACCTAAAACAATCCAGTGTATGTTGCTCTCCACAGCTGTGTGGGAGCAGAAACAGTTTCTTGTGGTGCCTCTTACAGCTGTCGAAATAAGCAAACCAGTTAGGCCTTCAAACTATTAAAAAATAATATATGGTGCCAGTATTTCTTTAACTTCTGAGGCTTGCTTTGCTTAATTTTGAAACAAAAGTCTTTCCACACAGATGTCCCGCACACTGGCACAAGCACACAGGTTGCGTAACTGATTTGAAGTTCTCTATATTTAACCACTAGGAAGTCCAAAGTTGAAATTATTTCCTCCTTGAGGTATTATAAACAGTAGTCATATTGTGGAAGCGGGACAATGTGGCAGCTATAACAAAAGCCTTTTAAAATAACATTTTAATCTTGTTCAATATTAACAGGCTTGGCAGAATCTGCCTACTATCCTCACCTGAGTTTTTGTCAAACATTAACACTTTTAATTCAAAACTTCCAAGAGCATATTTTTTCATAAATTGATTGAAATCCTCATAAAAACAGAACACAAAATGTATATACAAAATTAACAATACAGAGGAAGAGGATTTGATACAATTTCCAAAAGTACACAGCAGTGATTTTAATCAATTTAGGTTGCTTAATTAAACATAGTCCACCCATTTTTTGTGTGGAGTGCTGCATTAAAATTTCATTACAACCCACTCCTGAATGAGAAGAAGTGACAAACCATAAACAGCCTGCAATCCCACTGCCCAGGCAGGTGCTTCAGATTTAAAACATAAACTCCTAAACTAGGGAACTCTTTCTATGTCTTGAAAATATATTATATCAGGGTAAAGTTAATCTCTGCGGTTTAATTATCCCTGGCAGGGACACACTTCAGACATTCCTTATATTAGTCATTCGAGCCACTGTTGGCTACATTTTATAATGAAAAACAGATTAATTTGCGGATTTGAACACACAAAGCATAATCAAACAGAAAAGCCAAGTTTCCAAGAATATCTGCAAATGTGTACATTTTTAACTACTTTCTTCTTTAGAATAGCTGACTTCATCATTTTCTGTAATGATTAGAAGCCGCTGAAGTTAGATTGATTTTCTGATGCATCTTCAATTCAAATACACTTGCAGGCATCTCCACACAATTCTAGAAGTGTTACACTTGGAGATATGTATTGTGCATTTGCAGACAAATGTAGCCCACATCTCTATCATGAAGACATTTGTCGCTGAAACAGTGGGATAGGGCACAAACTGTTGTCATCACTTTAAATACCAAGATGACAAATAAGTAAACATCATTAAGTTGATGTAAAGTACCCAAAGAGTAGTCGATTGTTTCGCCATTCCTCTTCTCCTGAAGCAGAAGCTCTGTGCTGCTCTGGATGACCCTCTTCAGTGTTGTAACCCACTCCTCCAGCTCCTGCTCGCTCTCTGCTGCCAGATAATGACTGTATCCATCTTGCATCTTTAACTCAAACCCATTCCGACGCATTTTAGGGCACTATGGGGTGACAAAGCAAAACACTTAGCAATCCAAGGGTCTTACTTCATTATAGTTTCTGGGTGAAATGATATAACTAGCTGGTCATTGGTGCATCTATCCTGTATGCTTCAGATCAGTTTCCTTGGAGTGGCTTGACTGAGAGCGTGTAGTATTTGGTTGAAGATCACATCATTCACTTATACAAGTTTCACAAGGCCTTAGATTTATAGAGCCCGCATTTAGAGAAAGTTTGACACAAGAAGGTGAAGACAACTGGCAACGTTCAACACACAAATACACTGAGCCAAATGCATCTGCACGCAGGTATTAAGAGCTCAGGGATGATATGACTTGGGTTACAGTTGTAAAGAACCCTTCTTCATGTAATTAACTCCAACCACAAAGACAAAAATTTACTCACTATCTTTCATCAAAAGATTAAATTCATTCAAAAGCATATCTGTAAGCACTGCATTTAGATATATCCAGTCAACATGGGTCATCTGTTACATAAGCATTAACTCCACGTTGCGTTCTCTTTATTAACCGTGCCATTGTCTGAATCATTGTAAACATGACTGTGGTAAGAATTTGGGTCCTCTAAACAACATCCAAGCTTTTTATTTAATATACTTGATCATTTCAGGTTGATAAGAGTATTAGTTATTAGTTTTCAGATGTTTGGCTTAAACTCATTAAAATATATTTTAATATACACAAACAGTACACTTGAAATATACACTGGCTGTATTAAAACAGACTTCCTAGGAAAAAAAAAATGTAAGCCTTTAATTGCGTAGTCTTTAACACAGACCCCATTTACTGAATCTTAATTAACACGCTTTTATTTTCTAACCACAAATGGAAACAGAAAACGCGTGCGTGTCATCTCTCACTGTGACGCTCTTATGCTCTGGTAATTGGGCTGCAGTGAAGTGAGGTAAACCAGGACCACTACCAATTAAACATTAAAGGATCAAAGACAAAATGCCTGCTTCAAGAAACACAATTCATTGTAAAGACAGGTTATTGGGCAGAAATTGTGCTCCAGAGTAATGTGGATTAGACCAGCAAAATTGGCAACAAAAGTAAATAATCCAAGGATCTACAACTTCACAATAATAAAATATGACATAAAAAACAAGGGAGCAATAGAAACAGCTTGACATTTACAAAGATGTATCTCATGACTGCTGTTAGCTTGCCCCAGTGAGTATTGCATTAGATAAAAGCTTTGTTTGTCTCAGAAGAACTGAGTGTTGGAACTGTGTAAGACTGCAAAGAAAATAGTAGTTTTTACTGAGGCCCCTGAATAGTTCATCAATGAAAATCAGAATGTTCTCAGTATCTCCAGTTTAGTTTTAACAATCCAAATAAATTCATACTCAATATTTCATTTGATCGTATTGAGAATATTCACTTATTATCAATGAAAAAATAAAATTATCTGTCTAATTGGCATTTGTTAAGTTCAGAATGTTGTGGGCGGAAAATGTAATAGTTGTACCTGAACGACATCAAGACAAGAATCCAGGTAGATTGATCCCTTGGTGTCTTTACAGTTTTTCTCATCCTTGTATGAATTAAGAGTAAAGCAGCCATCAGGCAGCTGAGATAAGTAGAAGTACCTTCTCTTGAATGCCTGAAAAACAAAATCACATGCAGAGTTAGAGCTCATTAAACAAATTTCAGTCAACCCCTCCCCCGTCAGTATTAGGATGAAAGGGCAATGGAGAATTGGCAAGGACGAATAAAGGTCTATTGTTACAGCTTCAAAGATATGAGGTTAACAGTTTAAGGAATCAAGAAAAAAAGAAAACAATTGGGCTTGACACATACTGGTAATAACTTGTTTCCATTTTGTAAAAAGTACATAAAATGAGAGGGGGAAGTGGAAATTATTGAAATTCTCACAGAAAGCAAACACAAAGTTCAGAGAAATTAACCGACTGAGAAAAAACATTAACTTTCTGAACTTTTTCTAGAATCGGTAGTGTGAATATGACTGAATATAGTCATGTTTGTTTGTTGGGTCAGAGTGGCTATAGGCCTACTGTCTTTAAATCCTGCTAGATCTCAGATTGTAACACTGTAACACTGGGGCTGGTAAGTATTTGGATTGGAGATATGTGAAAAACCTGTGGCAAACAGTCCTCTGGATCAGACATGTCAAGTCAAAGCACTAGTATGGTGATGGGGACACTGTGTTGTAACTGACAATGATACTAAATAACGGGGACATTGAGATTTCCTTGCTACATTTCAGTGGAGCAGGGGTGTTAACCTTGGTTTAATGGCCAAATGCTACACAAATATAATATCTGTCCAACAGAAGTTCCTCTTAACTAAATAAGGATCTACATTATTGTCCTTTCCCACTCCCTCATGTCTCCCTGGTGAAGCAGATTGCAATCTCAGTGGAACTTCCTGATTTAACTAAGACTAAGTAAAACAACGAGCTGAGTAGGTGGAGTGTATCCTACAAGACTTGAGATTTAAAGGCTGTTGTTTTACAAAGAGGAAGGTTCTTTCTACAACTGGAAAAGTGATTAAAACTACAGATGCCTAATCCTTCAATTCAAAAGCAAGAACAAAATTGACAAAATTGGTCACGCAGTGTTTAACAAAATTAAAATCGATAGGCATGTAACTTCAGCAGTTGATAAATCATGATTGATGTACAATGTTAATTTTCTCTGATCCCCAAAAAGTGCACAATTCACCTCCAGGTGGTCACAACTGTGTGGCCCTTTAACTGTTGCTAAATGAATCAACACATCCAGTCGAGGGAAAAACTCATCCAAAATCGTACCTTTCCTCAGCCAAAAAAACACTTCAGAAATAGCTGCAGAGGTCTTTATGTGTTGCCAACTACTGTTAGTGGATATATGTGATAATGGTACACAATATAATAATATTTTGTCTGCTTGACTGACAACATTGTAAACAGTGATGCTGTTGCCGTGGCCCAGTTGGACCTGGAAACATATTATCCACTTTCAACAGCTTTTTCCTGCTTTACAACATGCAAGAAATGGGAGCTTAGTTAAAAAGGAGACGTGAATTTCACTATAGTACTGAATATAGAAATAAGGCAGAGTTCACACACAAAAAAAGGAATATAAAAATGTTTATAGAAAGTGTTTTCAGCACAGACAAGTCTTACCCTCATGGAGACAGAAAGGCTGCTGTTCATGTTGGCCTTGTGCAGCCAGCCCTGCTTCATTATTTCCCTCTTTTGAGAACACAGTGAAGAGGAGTCCTGACAAAACACACACACACACAAGCAAATTAAGACCTTGCTCAAAACTTTCGTAGTACCAGCATAGACAACTTAACACAGAGGCAAGATTGTTTGATAAAAAAGAAAACTCCATTCAGTGACCTGTTTGTTTCTTTGATTCTATCTATTTTTTTATTTGTACCTTTACCCATGCCAGGAGACCACCACGAATGCGAATTAACATGTCCGTACATCCGTTACTATTCTCAATATTTTGTAATTTCTGAATACGGAAATGGTACTTTACAATGAAGTTAATGAAGCTTCATCCACAAGTCTTGGGAACTGTGAGATAAAGAAGTCACGGCTAGTGTGTTTAAAACTCATGTTGGGCGGTCATGTGACAAGGGCTCTAGAGAAAATGGGGAATCAGATTTGGTGTAGTAAATAAAATGCAGCCCTGTGTCTCTGAAGTGATGGAGCAGAAAACAGTCGAAAGTGGTTTTCACATTCTATTTGGAGACCTGCTTTTTACTGGCTGAACAACATAATTTAATTTCAGCACTCAACTCAGTCACACAGACCTCCTCAATACTAAAGCAAAAATGTTCAGTCTCTGGGGCTCACATAGTTTTCTCTGCCTGTGACACAGCAGGATTGACTGCATTAGAATCGATTTTCTTACTGCTGCCCCCTTCATGTTTTTTGGACTACAAGTACAATTCTCAAGCATTACTGTTTAGATTTAATTTAGAGAAATCTCTGCATTACAATTTATTATAAATACTATACATATGTCTGCTAATACTCACTTTACCCATAATACCATTGGTCTCATCTGGGAATAATACAATAGGTTTTATTATAATAATGTACTGAAGGTTTTCTGGAAAGTAATCCAAACATGACATATTATCTTTAAGTATTTGGAAATTGATATTTAATTTTTACTCATTCCTAGATATCCCATAGAATATCTTCCTGCTATAATGCAGCATTTTATTTCTAAATTTAAATTTATCCTACAGAGAAGTCAAGTCAAGCTATTTTTAACTGTGGCGATCAAGTTTCAGCTAACAGTTCAGTGTTCAGACTGCAGCATCCCACTCTGCACCGTTTTACAAGACTTTCTGCAGCTGTGGGAATGGGCATTTCCAGACTCAGAGCAGCAGCGCCGTAAACGTGTCGTGGTTGGAGGGAATTTTCCATGAAGATGAGAGAGGAAACTAGAGCCATGAAAAGGGAGAATGACAGAAAGGTTCCGAAAGCAGTAACAGCGAAATTAACAATTGAGCAACAAGTGGATCCAAAGACTGAATCTGCTCTTTGCCTCCGTCCTCGTGAATGCATCTATATCCCCCTTCAGATGAACCGAGGGACATCTCCAGTCATACAGCACAGAGGGAAAAGAAAGCACTGCTATGCAATTCATGACCTTAACCTCATGTTAGGCTGCAGCAGACGTATCCTTTCTATATAAGACACTAGGGACCAAACTCTTCACTTGGGAAACTGGGGAACATTTGCCAATAATGGATAAAAGCTCCTTGATGGGTCTTTCAATCCATCCACAGCATTATGGAGCCAGTTTACAGCAGTGTATGTCAGCGCTTGCTGGAGTATGGATAGCACACATGGTGGTGTTTTGCTGCACCATAAGCCTTGCTAATTTCTCTGGGGTTTCAATGCTTTGTCATTTACAATTTGCCACTCGGAGAACACACATGAAGCTGGAAATTACTCCTAGTTAAGGTACTATTAATAAAAGATGCTTTAAGCAACAAATGACTTTTATTGTGAAAATGCTTATATCTAAATAAAACTAAATTAGAAGTTCTGTTGAACAGTTAACCCTTTAAAATAAGCATAGGTAATTAAAATGCAATAATCTTTGAAGTAACATTATTTTATAGCGAGTTTATATTGAATCCATATGTAAGTAAGAATATATACATGAACATTTAATATTTATTCATACAATGTATTTTATTCAGCATAAATTTACGAAGATGGACCATGTACTGGACTAAAGAAGCTTGTTTCTTACATGTCAAAATTTCAAACAGAACTTTATACACAGAAGAGACTTCTCAATATATAATACTTTGGCAACTCTAAAGCACATAGGATTTAACATCTACCTACCTCATCTTTTAAATCTTCATCAATTTCAAAAACATGGGTTGGCAGCTTTTCGGTCTTGAGGCCTTTGCTAGGAGGAAATAACAATTTGAGGTTGATTTAAGACAAACAGGACAAGTTAATGTCTCAGGCTCAATACATTTAACAAACTAATGACTTACCAGGGAAGCATTCTGAAATCTCCTGAGTAAGCTTCATATTTGTAGTTGACAGTGTGCCAGTCCATGTTGTACATCTTTATACACTGTAAATCAAACAAGTCTCTATTAACTACATTATAGACAGCCTCAAAATTACAAGAAGTTATACAAAACTAAGCACTGATAGCTACTACACTATATTTGATTAGCACTTTACAGTAACTTTACATTTTTGGTTGAATGCGCTGTGAATTCTGTGGGATTTTGTTATTGCTCTCCTTAGAAACTTGTGATTCCAGTAAAAGTACCTCCCAAGAAGCAAATTGGCATTAAGTGCAAAAGAGAGGAGAAATAGTGACACCCTGCACATTAAATAGATCCTAAAAATCATGCTTTTGAAAGAAAGCAAGTGAAATATGAAAAATACTTGCATTAAACAGCTAGATATTATAATCTTGATTAAATAACACAAAGAAACCATATATAATCACAAATAATTTAAATAACAGGTCAAGTGCGCTTTCCTGTGCTCTGTTTCTGCTTGGAGAAATGTATTTTCAAAATAATTTGACACATTTTCTTTCTCTGTTCACTCCAAATGAGGACTAACCCATCACTGTGACCAGCTTGTAAGTTAGAGGGAGTAATGACCCCCGAATGCTCTCCGATTGACACAGCAGTCAAAATCTCTAATCAACCAATCAGCTGGATAGGCCTCCACAGGGCTGTCTCCCTGCCAGGCTTCAAAATGAACTGCTCATTTTCCACGCTCCCTGTGGCCCTATAAGATCAGTGTGCTTTAGCAAGTTCCCTTCAGGAAGCACAGGCATCAACATTTTTCACTCTGCCATAAAGTACTGAATTCCATCACCATGCAGAACAGATCCAGCTCACAGACCAGGCTCATTCATAGCTGGGGAGTGTCCATACTGCTCATACCATTCACAAGAAGGATTAGATGGGACTCCCTTAAACACAGCTGATGACCAGAGTATTAAACTTTTTTAAGGTAAGGAATGATTCCAGACCCAGACATTTGCTTGTTCAGAAGGAAAAATACTGTGTCCAAGCACTTAACACCACACCAGACACGGTCAGGGAAAGTTGATCTCAAAATATATCAAAGATAGGAGAATTTGTGAACCTCTACTTTTTAAACTAAAACCATTGCTATTAATACACACGTGCAGCAAATATCACTGTTAAAAAACCTACCTCTTTGGCAAACAAGCTTCTGGCTTCCTTCTCTGCATTCTGGGGCACCGAGGAACATACAGTTCTCCTCTGACGAGGAATAGTTGATTCCTAAACAAGAGAGATAGCTGTATGTAATGTCTGCCTTATGCATTCAGAACTACAATTAGAAGTATAATTTAAAATGCGTATAATTATCTTATTATCAGTCATAGAAATTGTTAAAATCAGTAAAGAAACAGTCAGTACTACAAAATGCAATGTGCCTTCACATCAGATTTGCAGCAAAATCTGTACTGTATACATTGATACATCCCGTTTGAGCTTTTTGGGGTCCTGTGTTCATTCTAAAAACAGTGCACACAGGAAAATGCAAGAACATACCGAGACATCGTCCATGGGACACAGCAGAAGGTCTCTGTGAGGGTCACTATGGATCTGTGTCTTCCTTTGGAGGATGACATTTTCATAATCTAGAGGCTCGATGATTTTTGGCTTTTCCTATAAAAAAGACAAAAAAAGTTAATAAATTAATTAAAACACATCTACAAAAAGAAACAAAATGAGGAACATCTTCTCCATGGTAAAGCTTTATAGAACTTAACCGTCTCAGTCATAAAGCTTGCCTGAGTTGACTATCTATTTGAGGGCTGAGATTAAATTAATATTAATGTTTTCTTTAATGTACTACATTACCACCTTCTTTTGAGTTCCACTGGATGTGTTTCTTTCCCATAAATTATTGTTACTATGCCATTAATGAGGCTTAGCAACACCAATGACTGTATTTGTAATTGTGCAAACCACAATGATGCTGAAAACTGGTAGTGCAGGGATAGGGTGTACTAAGCAGTATATGCCACAAACACATTAAAGGTAACTTAGCTTATGTTGGATGGGCAAACTTCTATGTGAATATAGAGGAGTCCAGGAACTTTGGAAGCTGTAGTTATTGCTGTGACATGAGTTAGCTAGGGAGGTGTGCCATTAAGATACACATGTAGGCTGAACAGCAGGCAATTTCAAGGTTAGTAATTAAGTGCAACTGTGCAGAAAGAATAGGGAGAATCACTGGGTTTGTCTGCCCGGGGTGTTGACTTGTAGTGGAGTCTAGTGGGAGTGATTATAGTGGTTACTGCAAAGCTGGCTTCCAGATCTTTTGGGAAAGTTATCTGAAACTTTTAGAGGACAATATCACAACTGCAAAAAATTGTTTTAGTTCAGATTCTCAACTTATCACTTTGGCAGTTTAGAGATGTACTTTACCCTCTTTTAAACCATATGCGGCCTAATTTGTCCCTTTAATGAACCACAGGGTTTTTTAAGAGGTGACAACATCCTTTACAGTCAGTTTGTAACTGACTTTGCAACTGACTTTTGGAGCACTGATATCCCAGTCAAAGTGAAAACATTACTTCTCAAAATATACAGAAGAAGCAGTATAGAATAATATAAAATAGGAAGTTTTCAGGAGCACACAGCCTACTTCTGGTAGCTCATTAATATTGATATTAATCCGTCAATATGCTTCATTCATGCAACTCCCTTGCACCATTCAAATGTAAGTCACACACATTTTACCAGTTGGTAAAAAATATAATTTTGATTGGCTTTCACACAGCAGAAGGGCAAGGTCAATTTGACCATTTAGGTTTGCTTTCAAAATTACATATGCCTACAACAGAAAAAAAAGTTTCACCGTGCAGCTGGATGAAAATATATATCTAACATTAATAATCAGTAGGCAATATGAATAGTTTAGTTGTGCTTACAATTGTGTGGAAAAACTGTGACGGGACAGTGAATTTGACAAGTAATGGGAGAAATAAAAGCACACGGACACCTGCTCCAGGCAAAGTGAGCAGTGATCTGAAAGAATGTGTAGCTGCGTCAAGTTGCATTGTACCCATAACAGTCGTGTTGTATTGGCATAAGGAAGTGGCAATTATGGCAATTAGCAACTGTTTTGTGTTGCATAAATGGGTAATGGGCATGTAACTGTGTAAAAAAAAAAAAAAAAAAAAAAAATTATAAATCAGCAAACTAAATTATAATCGCTAAAGCAAACGGGTGTTGTGCTCCCAAATGATACTGCAAACTACTCACACTGCCCTTGTAAGAAAAGCATTGCTTGCAAATTAAACAGAAAACCTTCCAATCGCTGATGTGATGTTTTATAGTTAAGTTACTTGAAGAGTAAAACAAAACTGATTTAAAGAGATAAATCTTTCAAACAAAAAACAACATAAAGTGGGAGTATATCAACTTTGATTCATATTGGGGAATCCAGTGAAATTTCATTCAAAAGGTACATATACAATGACAAGCCTGGCCCAACTCTTTCCATGGAATATTATATTAACATTTCCCTATAATCAAGTTTTCTGTTTCTCTTTATGGCAAGCCAGCCCCCAGCATCCGTATATCTAGGACCTCATGAGAAGCAGCCCACTTCACCTCAACCCACAGGTGATTGAGGAGCAGGCTGGTGCTGGTCAGTGAGAGAGGAGAGCCAGAGAAGCACATTATAGTGGATAATGTGCATATTAATAAATACTTAGAGGAATCTGACCACATAGAGGACAGCTCCCAGAGTCCTGTGGGGAATGAGGACCCAGGATCCAGAGCCAGTGCCCACCTCTGCTCTAAGTACACTGAGCAGCAGAGCCCACGCTGTGGCCCTGCAGTGGATTAGACTTGGCTCAGCGATGCCAGCACCTCGGTCAGCAGAGTTGAGCTGGTGTAGAACAGCAGTGCACATGACCTGGACGCCGGCTTTGTAAAGGCCAACACCAACCAAGAGTGGGTGGGCAATGTGCTAAAGTATAAGTGTGCCGGCTGCCGGCAGTACCACCACAGTCTATCCTCCCTTTAGGTGCATGTCGAGCAGGGTTGGAGAAAGGTCTACAGCTGTGGGGCTTTCTACCGCAAACTCAATACACCATAGGAGAGGCCAGCAGGACATGGAGCACAGCACCCACAGCTCCAGGGCTCTTAGTAGCTCCCAGGCTGGAGTACACGTGGCACAGGGCAGGGCTGGCAGGACAGAAGACAAGGAGTGCCAGTCGGTGCCATAGAGAGGTAGGGGGTGGGTAAATACATATTGTGACTATTTGAAGCACAAGCACCCAGAAGTTCCATGCATGGCACCTGAGAGGACATGCAGGAGGCCGAAGGAGTGTTTGAACAGAGAGGATGGAAAAAGAAAGGAGCTAGATAACCTGATTTGTGATTTACCCCGGACTGGACGATGACCTCCCATTGATCTCCAACTTATGGATAACAAGTTTGTTTTTGCCTAACCCTTTGTCTGTGTCAACTCTGGACTTGATCGGGAAACCGAGTAGTTGGCCCAAGACTAGTCATATGTATTTATTTATTTATGTATTCAAATTATTACATGTTTAAAATCAAATTTGTTTTCAGGTCCTTTATTCTTTCTCACCTTACAAATGCAGTAATGTCTGATCCAGTGGTTCATTGTTGCTTATACACACACACAGAGAGTGTCTATATGTCTAACACAGGATTATGTCTAATTACAGGAATAATTACTGATTCAAATCAATGGACATTAAAATGACATGATAAGTATGTCATGAACAAAAAGAAAAGCCAACCATAGAATGCAGAATAATTCTGCAGTGTTTCCAGTACTATTATACTATAGTTTTGAAAAAAAAAATACACTAGATGTACAGATCCCTGATGGGTTTAATGTATTAGATGTATTTGATGTATTTGATGCTTTATGTATTTTTTATGTAAACAGTACAATTACAACATAACCTATTCAACACAAAGAAACCACACCATACTGAGGAAAGAGACTATACTGAACACAAATATAAATGCAACATGTAAAGTGTTGGTCTCATGTTTCATGAGCTGAAGTGAATGATCTGAGGGAGCGTGCAACTGGCAATGCTGACTGTTGCCAGAAAATTGAATGTTAAATTCTCTACCATAAGCCGACACCAACATCGTGTTAGAGAATTTGGCAGTACGTCCAACCGGCCTCACAATCGCAGATCACGTGTAACCACACCAGCCCGGGACCTCTACATCTGGCTTCTTCACCTGCGGGATCATCTGAGACCAGCCACCCGGACAGCTGATGAAACTGTGGGTTTGCACAACCAAAGTATTTCTGCACAAACTGTCAGAAACCGTCTCAGGGAAGATCATCTGTGACTCATTCTCTTCATCAGGGTCTTGGCCTGACTGTAGCTCTGGTGGACATTCCTGCATGCCAACTGCACGTGCCCTCACAAAGGCTTGAAATCCATGGATTAGGTCCT
The DNA here is from genome assembly GCF_036373705.1 of Amia ocellicauda. Classification (NCBI taxonomy): domain Eukaryota; kingdom Metazoa; phylum Chordata; class Actinopteri; order Amiiformes; family Amiidae; genus Amia; species Amia ocellicauda. The sequence continues at coordinate 9,610,036 of NC_089859.1, forward strand.
AATGAATGTATTTACTCCGTAAAATCTGTGAAATTGTTGCATGTTGCTTTTATATGTTTATTCAGTGTAACTGGAAGCTGAATCAATGAGACCTTTCCAGTCCAGGATTAATGCTGTTCATGAATTAATACAATTTAGTCACGCTTGACAAACATAATGCCATGATGAAGATTAAGTGAGCATTTATGCTACTGCACTTTCACTGAATCCTTCATTCACTCCCCAAAAATAGATACTGATGAGAATGACTAAACTCTAAAGTTAATTCCCCATGTAACAAACTATTTACAGAACTTGCGAACATATTTTAAAGCTAGGACAGTGTTTTGTGTCTGCTCTGAGAACACATGCATCTAGAATCTTCAGGATGTTGATCAAAAAAATAGACCGAGCAACAAGATTACAATGTCCTCAGTATTCATCTCTAGCTCTAAAATGCTACCTTCAAATTATATTTCATGCTGAATGTGCTCTGTGAAGCATTTTTGAGGAAGTCTTCACCAGTTATTAGAGAAAAGTTTACCACAGAGATATCATGTGCAGAGGCTAGTTTCACAGTAGTCCCTGTAAGTTCTGTAAGGTCTTTTTTTGTTGCTGAAATGTAACCACAAATAGCTTTAAGTGAAACAAGAAAAAATAAAAAATAAAAAATACAAAAATCATTAGCAATATAAGCCTTTACTATATGACCCCCCCTATTATCTAAGTCGATGTGTTATCTCTTGGCAAAATTACATGCTTAGGTATTCTAGACAACAATTAAATTAACACAGATGACGTCACATTCTTCTGTGAGAAATGTACTGGCTTTTTTTCTGAGCTCACTTTTAACTCAATTTGATTAGTGACCACTATCTGTTTTTGAGATGCTTTTTGGTATTGGTCTCTATTTCTCTATCACCTGCTTTTTCTTGCACTGCAGGCCCAACTATTCCACCAATGGCAGGATATGATGCAGATGGGAAGGATAATATCATGAACATGCAGGAGTCTGAGCAGCCAAAGGATGCACTTGTGTGTGGTGAACCAAACTTTCGCCAGCTGACTTCCACCCATATCAGCACCGAGCAGCACTCAGACAATTTTGTACTGCGCCCCCCCCAGAAACTCCCAGCCAAAGCCAGAATTGAAGACCAACTCGTCCAGCCCAAAGACCACACCTTGCACTCTGGCTGAATGCTCTTAACCGATGCACCACCCAGGAAGGAACCAGACATTGCATTTTGCTACAATTCAAAATATCTCATCCTGTCTTTTAACAAATATCCATAAACATTATGAAAAAAAAAGCAATCACTGAACCCATTACAAAAATGCCAACATTATTCCTCAGCATTCAGACTTTTTAAGTGCCATCAATGCTCCTCGTAACTCAGTGTCTTTAGTGCTCTGCTGCTGTGACTAAACATGTCATGTTCCTTGGGTTTGCTCACTTGAATGTAATCTTTTTCAAACCCAGTGTTTCACCAGAAATGTAGATATTTGCAGGTGTAGTGACAATAACAGAAGAAAGTGATCTGACAAAAGCAGAAGGGAGACTTTCACACTTCCTGTTCTAGGGGCTCCAGCGATAGTCCGTATTGTATGTGAGATGCAGTAGGTGAGAGAACATCACATTAATCACATGAAAGATGCTACAATACATCAAATACTGTTATAACTGACACTGTATGTGCACCCGCTATTGTCTCTATATGTTAGGAACTCTTATATGTAAACAATACATAATACAACAACAAAGTTTCCATACAAATGGAAAGTTATCTTATTTATTATTACTGCTGAAATTACTTATCTAAATAAAATCAATACCAGAGCACACCAAATCTAATCTGTTGGTCTATTCTTGTCTTGATGGGTTTTTTAGAAAAACAAGAGCTCTCCCAGCTGCTTTGTACCAGTCAGCACTTCATGAATGCTGTCTTTTCATTAGAGGCAGCATGTGCTTCATAAGGCTGCAGATCCTCCTTAATCAGAAAAGAGAATACAGTGCAGCGTGCGAGGCAGTCGGTGACAGCCCTGTATGTCTCAAGTGTGTAGCCACTTCAGTGGAGTCTTTATTATATACACAGGGTGAAACTTGTGATGCCAGAACAAAAGGAGCTCTACATGTGGTTTCATACCTGGAATGCAAGATTCCAGATCACACCAGCATTCCAGACATATCTCTTGTGCCCCGTATGACTGTAGCAGTGATGAGTTTCCATCCAAAATGCCTACTGGGATCTTAATCACAAGAAACTAGATAAACACAATTAACTCTGCATGGACATCTGATTATATAAACTCTCTTTTAAAACCATGTACCAAATAAGTAAAATGAATACAAATAATGAATTCAAAAAAATATATGGATGTGCAAATTTTGAAAATGTAACACTTTCACCTAAACAAAGAAAAAAATTTAAAAAATAAAGAAATGTGAAATGTATTCAAATCTGAATGCCTTGAAGTATTTTACAACGTACTATTGAAGTATTTACTACCATAGGTGGTCTATTTATATGTGATATGCACTACCAATGAAAGTTGTAATGTCACAACAAATCATTTAATTATCTGTGCTTTGGTATGTTGAGGCATGTGTTTAAATACAGTGCAGTTTGTTTATAATTTATTAAGTCAAATATTTTTAGATTGTATATAATGCACAGTGTTGTAGATGTGAAATAAAATCATAGTTCATTCTATTCTGCAATGCTTCTGAAATAATAGAATACAATCCCAGCATTTGATTTTGCTTTCAGTTTTTTAAAGATGTTTTCATCCTGCAACTAAATGTTTCACTATAATGTATTTAAAAATAGAAGCTTATTAATTGATGTACACGGCTGTAGTTCCTGTAGAAGTAAACTTCCTGTTGACAGTTATGCAGAAGACTAGAACATATATTTTTCAACCTGTATCTATAATTATCGGCCACGTGATATTTTGGTTAAACAAAAAAAGAGAGAGCCATTTCAAGCATGTAATTGTTGATGTATATTTTAATCAAAATTAAGCATTCCCCCTTTTTGGTTTAACACATTTTAGAACATATCTTACAATTTACAGCACTTTTCTGGTACTGTGATCCACAAAACATTATCCACTTACATGGCTCTTGGCTTTAAAAACACAACTGCAGATTGCAACTGCAAATTCCACAGTGTAAGTTTTTGATGGAGTGGCGTTGCCGACTAAGGAATTAAACCCCAGATACCTCTCCTCTCTGAACTGGTTGTATGTCTTTTAAGCAGTGCATACAAATGTAGAATGGCTGCGTATGGTCAATCTCAGAGGGATCCACGCTGCAGAAACATGACAATTGGCTTTTAAATCCTTAAATTAAGCCCTGGATCCAGGTCACTAGATGGCCTTGAACCACTCAAAACACACCATGGTTTGCATAAGGTACACCTTTGGAAACAGATTTGTTACGATGGGCTCCTATCCCAAAGCACTTTCTTAGCCCTTGAGAGTCCTGAAGCTCAAGGCAGAGGATTAAAGAGAGGGCAGAGTGTGCCCGAGCTTGGTTTCTACAGCAACAAGGAAAACAAGGAAGAGGAAGGACCCTGCTGCATTCTGAAGAATAAGGAACCTGTATGTAAACTCCATGTTTATTTCACTAGCTTGGATGGTGAAATAGAAAAATCAGTCTTCGGGGTTTCAGCACCGACTATCAGCAAGCACTGAGAAAAAAGCACCTCAGCTTCCTGTCACGTGGAAGGGTGGGGACGCAGAACCACAAACCACATTTCCATTGCTACATGAATTCGATTAGAACTCCTACCAGTTATTAATGGCTCCATCATGCAGAGAAGCAGCAATACCACAATCTCAGGAGACTGGCACTGAATGCGCCAAGTAACAGGCAGTTTGTGAATATTATTTTTGGCATACATGAATACCTTTTAAATGTCAGGAGTGAAAACATAATTTAAAAATAAGATGCCAGAGGATCTTTGCTGAGGTCTGCTGCAGTGCACCAGTATGTCCCTCACAGCCAAAATGCTCAGATGGATCTTCATTGCTTATACCACTATATTTGTTTTAATTTCCTTGACATATACAGTTCAAATGAAGTAGTAGGAGCAACAGAAGTAGTTGTATTGTTGTTAAAAATAAAACGTCTAGGCCTACACTACCACTAGATCATTGTAATAATACAGCAATGTGTAAGCACGTAGCCTTGAAATTCACCAGTCATTTTGCCAATACTTCTCTCTGGTGAAGGGGGGGAGGGTGTATTAAACAGGAATGCACATGCACACTGCTCCAGCAGTTCTGAATCTTCTATGCTTTTGATGCCAGGAAGCAGGGAATTAGTCCTTCAGGGAATCCCATGTGAAGAGCCAACACATGAATTGCAACACTGTTACTTTCACAAAACAGTGTCTGTTCTCTGAAATTGGGCACTGTGACAATCCCAATTAAAGAGCACATGTCTCCATAGCCACCACAGCTATATCTCCATGGCCTTTGTTCACAATGGACATCATCACTATGTTAGGTTTCTACTGGGATGCCTTAAAAATGTAACATGCTGTTATTTGTTCTTACTGCTATATTTAAAATGCAAGCACATTCATTTATTCTGATGGCCTTTAGGAAACCTTGTATATATTGTTTATAGCACGATATGATGATGTACTGTATCAGAAAGCCGTTGTGGTAAAAACCCTGACACTGTATTATAAACAGCACTGTGTGTTGCTATAGTAACGACTTCACGAGGAACACAGAAAACCAAATTAAGTCTCTGACGTCACTCACACTCTGCACAGCCGATGAAGGGAGTGGGAACGTCTGTTTGCAGCATCATTAAAAGGATACCTCTTACCTCACTGTTTGTCTAACCAAAGCGGTCACCTTTAAAAATGACCTGAGGGGCACAGTTTTGAAAGTGATCCAAGGAGTCTGGCTCTCAGCTCAGTCAGGCTTTGCCAAGCTGTAGCAGTAGATGTGTTGCATTTTATGATCACTACATCATACTACTATAACAATAAAAACTATGTAACTTGGGAACATAGGAAGACAAAATGCTCAATAATGTACTGTCTGATCGAAATCAGAAATCAGATGATTCCACGTATAGATAACAATTACTCATCCATTCATGAGAGTCAATTAACTATGCCTTGGTTCATGAAGTAAACAAATCTTAATCTGGTAATCTAAGTAGTACAAACTGTATTTACCTCAAATTAGTACTGTAACTACTAAAGTGCACTATAAAGAGAATGCCCAGAATCAGAATTAGTATATGTATTAATATGTATTGGATATGGACCAAATAAAATTATGTACAGCAGATTAATAAGAAATTCATAACAGCTTAAAGTTAACTCAACAATTAGGACACAACAAGATGGATTTGATAAACAGAGCTTTAAGCTATTGAGACTAAATATAACTTTGCTTCAGTTGAGTGTAGTAGCACTAATGCATAACAAGTTATAAAATAGAATTTAAACATACAGTGAGGGAAAAAAGTACTTGATCCCCTGTTGATTTTGTACGTTTGCCCACTGACAAAGAAATTATCAGTCTATAATTTTAATGGTAGGTGTATTTTAACAGTGAGAGACAGAATAACAACAAAAAAATCCAGCAAAATGCATTTCACAAAAGTTGATTTGCATGTTAATGAGGGAAATAAGTATTTGATCCCCTATCAATCAGCAAGATTTCTGGCTCCCAGGTGTCTTTTATACAGGTAACGAGCTGAGATTAGGAGCACTCTCTTAAAGGGACTGCTCCTAATCTCAGCTCGTTACCTGTATAAAAGACACCTGTCCACAGAAGCAATCAATCAATCAGATTCCAAACTCTCCACCATGGCCAAGACCAAAGAGCTGTCCAAGGATGTCAGGGACAAGATTGTAGACCTACACAAGGCTGGAATGGGCTACAAGACCATCGCCAAGCAGCTTGGTGAGAAGGTGACAACAGTTGGTGCGATTATTCGCAAATGGAAGAAACACAAAATAACTGTCAGTCTCCCTCCGTCTGGGGCTCCATGCAAGATCTCACCTCGTGGAGTTTCAATGATCATGAGAACGGTGAGGAATCAGCCCAGAACTACACGGGAGGATCTTGTTAATGATCTCAAGGCAGCTGGGACCATAGTCACCAAGAAAACAATTGGTAACACACTACGCCGTGAAGGACTGAAATCCTGCAGCGCCCGCAAGGTCCCCCTGCTCAAGAAAGCACATGTACAGGCCCGTCTGAAGTTTGCCAATGAACATCTGAATGATTCAGAGGAGAACTGGGTGAAAGTGTTGTGGTCAGATGAGACCGAAATCAAGCTCTTTGGCATCAACTCAACTCGCCGTGTTTGGAGGAGGAGGAATGACCCCAAGAACACCATCCCCACCGTCAAACATGGAGGTGGAAACATTATGCTTTGGGGGTGTTTTTCTGCTAAGGAGACAGGACAACTGCACCGCATCAAAGGGACGATGGACGGGGCCATGTACCGTCACATCTTGGGTGAGAACCTCCTTCCCTCAGCCAGGGCATTGAAAATGGGTCGTGGATGGATATTCCAGCATGACAATGACCCAAAACACACAGCCAAGGCAACAAAGGAGTGGCTCAAGAAGAAGCACATTAAGGTCCTGGAGTGGCCTAGCCAGTCTCCAGACCTTAATCCCATAGAAAATCTGTGGACGGAGCTGAAGGTTCGAGTTGCCAAACGTCAGCCTCGAAACCTTAATGACTTGGAGAGGATCTGCAAAGAGGAGTGGGACAAAATCCCTCCTGAGATGTGTGCAAACCTGGTGGCCAACTACAAGAAACGTCTGACCTCTGTGATTGCCAACAAGGGTTTTGCCACCAAGTACTAAGTCGAAGGGGTCAAATACTTATTTCCCTCATTAACATGCAAATCAATGTATAACTTTTTTGAAATGCGTTTTTCTGGATTTTTTTGCTGTTATTCTGTCTCTCACTGTTAAAATACACCTACCATTAAAATTATAGACTGATCATTTCTTTGTCAGTGGGCAAACGTACAAAATCAGCAGGGGATCAAATACTTTTTTCCCTCACTGTATATATCAATGGACAACTGTTTTATCTCTAGGAAATGGTATAAATTAAGCAGACCTTATTTGTTAAAGGTCTTCCTTCTGAGCTTGAAGAAAGGATTGTGGAGATTTGAGCTTTGTGCTGTAGAAACTTTTGGTTATGGTTCTCCATAAAGTTATAGTTTCATCCCAGCATATGATTTTAATTTGTATTCACCAGAGCAAACAAGATTTAAAAAAAGTGTCCTGGACCCAGGTCAAATCTATTAATAAATATTCATAATATGCCAATGAATATCAATGTTCAATACAGGCTGTGGATAACTGACAACGTATGTAGCTCTGTACACAAAAAACAAAAATAGAATATAAATACCATGGACACATACATTATTACTTTTATTTATTTATTTGTGTGACACATTTTTCCCCAAAAGTTGAGAATTAAGTCACATGGGTTTAGATTGGTTTAACAATAAATGTAGATACTACAGCAAAAGAGGTGCAGGATTATACTGTGAGTGATTCCCCATGTGTCTAATTAAAGGACACTAAAATGGGCTTCTCTTCTCTTTGGATCCAACACAATTACAGTAACATCCCTGGCCATTTTCATGTAGATTGTCTAAAACCTGAAATTGCACTTTTGGCAAGTAGTCAATTATAACATTTCTGGCTTTAGTGGTTATAGCAGATTAAAAAAAACTCCACTTATAAATGTGTTGTACGAGACATCCACTTACATTGATTTAATGAATGTCTTCAACTTCCAAATACTTCCTTGGGTATCTTTTCCATTCTGCGTTTTTCAGTCCCAACACAGCACTACATGCCTCCTTGTCACTTAAAGCTAAGGTTTACTGCTGAATAATGCCACCCAAAATAATAACAATACAAAATAATATACAAGAGGACTTATACAAAAGGATGTTTCTCACACTACAGAATGAAAATCATTGGTGTTACTATTGTTGCTCCATAACAAAACTGTCCTTGAGACAAATGAAATCGCCCTTTTTTTTTTCAAATACATACTCTCACTTAAGCGAAGATCCTTCTAGCTGTATAATTGTATATACTGACTATATCTGATTGAATCAAAATTTGTAATTCCTGAGGCTGATCATGAATAACTCATATCTAACACAAGATCCAGAAAAATGTGCCAAGCCATGTGCGTTATTAAGGAAGCATCTTTGATTTCATATGAACTGTTTCTTTGTAACACTATAGCTCTTGTCAAACAGACACATATAAAGGCATCTATAAACTACAACCCCGTGTGAAACGACCCGTCTATTTTTCTCTCTTTTTGGCCCAGAGAAAATAAATGACCTTGGTATGAGTGTCCAGATACACAGAATAAGAAGAGCCCATCCTGCAGAAAGGGGGAACAAGCCTCTCGGGTCTCGTCATACAATATTGAAGTTCCGGTTAAAAGCAGAAGTGACCGATTTGCATTCAGTGCATGCGGGGCACCAACAAAAAGTAATAATACTTAATTATTTAGAAAAGCATCAGTACGGTATACTGTAGTATACAAAAAGGAGACAAAAGACAAAAGCAGCCGCTGTGCTCCAGGACGCACACAATGTTACTGAAACCATGTGTCTACACAGCGAGGATATAACAAGCGGTCATTTCCAGCAGATACATTGAAAGTGCCCAGGTGAAGCCCTGGGTGAGGACGGGTTTAACTCACAGTCCTGCCCCAATGCGACCACACACAGCAGCACGACCAGCACAGGAAATACACAACGACAATAGCTGTGGTTACAATGACAGCCTTTTTCAGAAGAAGGAAATAAAACAGCCCCTATGAACAAAGAGAGGCGACGACTTACGGTTAGTGCATCACGAAAATGCAGACTAAGTGTTGTGCACAATGCATGCATACATCATTACATGACACAAACTCGACCTGGCTGAGGCATGGACAGATAAGTATTGCCATTCACACGGATACAACAGCTAAACCCAGTGAGAAAAGCAGGAGTAGGCCTAATAATATGTTAGCATGACAGGTTAATTGGAGCCACTGCCAGGGCAGCTCTGTGCGAGGGCACATGCAGGCGCTGGCTCCGGGTTGAGCGGCTCTTACCACAATGACGGAGGTGCGCACCGCTTCAGACACACTCTGCCTCAGCTCCGCCGCCGTGCCAGGCTTGCTCAGCCTTTTGGTGAATTTCCTCACTTCGGACATGTTTGTATCCAGTTGTGTCTACCTTTTTGGAAAAGAGAGGCGCAGCATGCCGAGTAGCGAAGCCCTGCTGGGGAGGAGAAGTCACCGCCCGCCCGCTCGCAGGCGCTGTCAGACGGCAGTGTGGGCCAGTGGCGGCGGGGCTATGACGAGGCAGGGCTCGGTCTGGGACCACAGGGCTGCAGCATCCTCCTCGCCTGGAGGGGAGAGGGGGGTGATGCTCCCGCCTGGGCCTGGGCACCAGCTCCAAACGCGACAGAGGAATCCAGTGTCGCCAAGTCGCTTAAAAGCGTTGCAGTTTGTTTTTGATTGATTCCTGCAAAAAACAAACACGACAATACGATCTAAAAAAAAGTGCATTGGTCTTTTTCCGCTGATATGGCTAAATTGCTCAGTTCAGTTTGTGATCGACTAAAGGACTTCAACGAAGGAGATGCATGCACTCAATTCACCTTTAATATATATATATATATATATATATAGAAATGAAAGCTTTAGTGCATTATGAATGCTGTGCTGTTTGATTGATTGTAGTGAATGCCCGCCCTTGAATAAGGACGTCTTCCAATACATACATAAATAGGCTAAATAATAATAATATATACCACGTTCAAAAATTATAAATTATCCTCGACTTTTAATAATAACCAAGTATCTGTCTGATTATTTAATGATATGTGTTAACATTTTGGTATTCACATAAATGACATTATTATTATTCATATCTGATGAGTGATGTCCACAGTGTTTAATATCATTTGCAGTGTCTTAAATATATTCAGTCTGGTTTGAATAAAGTGTTAGAAAGTGAGTAGGAGTTGAGAAAACAAAAACTTCTCAAGAAATTACAGCCTGCTTATTTTTTGGAGAAAATATTTTGTATTGTACATGAAATAGGCACACAACAGCAAGTCATTCTGTTAGGGGGATAAGTCTTTTCCATTGCTATTTTATCAAATGGAAGTTTGCTTTCATTAACTGATTTTGTAAAACAACTGAAAGCTGAACAACTTGTAAACTAGAGACATCTAGTGGACATTGGTTAAAATTACATATTTGTGACTATATGTGCGGTGGAAATCATTGCATGAATGTCTACTTGTGAAGGGCAGTATGATTCATTTTAATGACTTGATTAATTTGATTCAGGTCAGTGAAATTAATATACATATAAACTTAAAGTATATAAAATTTGTAGCTGTGACATGGAAAATGGAAGCTGTAGACTGAAGCAAGTGGAAACATCTTGGGGAGGCCTTCATCCAGCATTTGATCAATATTGGCTGATGAGGAAGAGGAGGAGGAGGATGGGGATAAAGATATATAATATAGTCTTGGGTGTGAGAACTGTAAGTCTGAGGATGAAGGTTGAAACCCTGAGACAGATCTTATCACCTCTGCAGCAGACTGAGCACCGTGGCAAAAAAGTGTGCCCTGAGGCTGGCGTCTCAAAAGACCCAGCCCAATCTGAGTTGTAGTTGCGACCATGGTAAAAACGTAGTAAAAAGCAGTATTGTTTTGTGTGGCAAAAACACATTAAAAGTAGTGAGGTGTACCATGCTAAAATCAGAGTAGTGTGATGCGGTGTACTGTGGTAACAACAGTTTAATGTTGCAAAAACACAGTATAGTGCAGTTGTGTACTGTGATAAACAAAACAACACACACAATTACGTGTTGGGTTGTGAAGCTTACTGTTATAGCCTTTTAACACTAAGGTGTGAAGTGGTGAAGTTCAAGTTCTCTACCTCTGCTTTCATAGTGACCACAATGAGTTGAAATCAAACTGCAATGATACAAAATAAGGCTGCAGTGTGTTTGTGGGTGTCTGTCTGTCAGCTATGTGTGAGGGGGCAGGGGAATGTATATTTTTCCATGCAATAGGCAATGCCACTTAACTACTCAGTGAGCACGGCACAAAGTTTCTAATTTCCTCCAGCATACCCTTTATTTTCTTCTAGGAACCTCCTTCCAATGTAACTGCAAACTTCTAGTACCTTTCTAGCATAACACATTCTTACAAAATCTGGTATCCCACCCATAACCCTGAACCCATGCCCTGAGAATCCAATCTAAATAATCTACTGGGGTTCTAATGCAAACATACCTTCTTTGGATTTGTGGAAGCCATCAAGTTCATTGTCATGGTGAGATCCCAGATGAGACACCAAACTGTTAGAAATTATTTCAGTCAATCAGCTTTATTCGAGTGGATGCACACAAAGACCATGCAGCTAGTTAAGCCCACACTCACCATTTCCTGGTAACAAACAGTTTTATCACCCGTCTGAAGGGGCATTAACCATGGGAGAGGGCAGTTCCTCTCCCTTTCTATTGGAGCAAGCAGATATACAGATGCAAATGGCGATCAATCATAAAGTTATATTTTTATTAGGAAATGTCTGGGTGGGTACTTTCCACCGGACTTGATTACTCTTAAACTAAAAGATCGTTATCTAGGACAGGGTCTCTAGGATCTATCTTGTTCTTCAAATTGTGAAGCCCCAGTAAGCCTTGCTGTTGCTATTATGTGCAGAATGACACATGTGTGTTAAGGTTGAGAGTTTATGCAGAATGATAAATGACAAAAACAGCATATGCTTCTACAGATACATACACATTTGCATACATTTGTTCTGGAGTAATCCTAGTCAGATGAACAGTTCTGCTCTGTGGCAGATGCTTTTTTTGATGCAGATGACAAATTAATATCTGACTCATTTTCTCTGCACTTAAAAAGAAAGGACAGCTGAAACTTGAATGATGCAAAGTATATAAAGGGATCAAGGATGAAGCTCAAGTTCATCACAGACATAGTACTTTGGAGATACAGCTTGAAACTATTTTTATCATCGCAAGAAACATTCCCCCTTAGTATCTTGATCATGTGCTGGGTCAGGGTGATATTGTATGGTGTGTAGCAGACAATGAATACAAGCAGGACAGCTATGACCATTCTTAGAGACTTCCTGTGGGATCTTCCCGAGCTGCTGCTTACTGGATTTCTGGACAGTTTGCACAGCTTCACTCCCACACAACAGTAACAGCAGAAGAGAATGAGAAAGGGTATATAATATGAAAATATGACTGCAGTCAGAATTTGTCCTGAGAATTTTGGGTTATTTTCAACATTGGATATCTCCATGCACAGTGCCACCGTGCCATTTTGTATGTAGATGTTGGGAAGGAAAAAGATGACGCCATTTGTAGCACAAGTAAAGATCCACACAAAGACACAGACACATTTTGCAAAAGAAATCTTTCGAAACTTATGCAGTTCAAGAGGCTGAAACACTGCCAAGCAGCGATCAACGCTTATGCACACCATGAAATTAATGCTGGTGTAAATATTGACGTAAAAGAGATATCCATAAAGTCTGCACATGATTTCCCCCAGTTTCCAGTTCAAACCCATGGCAAAGTAAACTATCCTCAGTGGTAGAACAATGGCAAACAGTAAATCGGCCAGAATCAAGTTGATTAGATAAAGTAACGTGGACGTGGTCTTCGTCATCCCCTTGCAAATCGTATACAAACCCAGGGTGTTCATTGTTATCCCAACAATGCAGATAATGCTGTAAAATATGCTGAACCACACAATGAAAATCTTTGTATACTGGTACTCGGGACACGATGCATTGCTGAAAGACATCTGTGCTGACAACTCCATTCTGTGAAGCATTCACTATAAAACACAAATGTGATATATTAATCAATTTAGACTTCAAAAGCTTAATGTTTCAAGAATAAATTACTATCACAGCAAAACGAATGGGCAAAGCAAACTCACCTCATAATAAAGCTGCACTGAAAAGTAGGACACACCTTGCTTCTGTCAACCGGAGTCAGTTTGATTCAGACATTGATCATTGATTTTTTTGATAACAAAAACTATTCTGGCATTTGATTTAATATTTGCCTACAGTGGAAAATCTGGTTTGGTTAAACTATATTGAACATTTTTCACACAGAACTTCCTACAGCATTTTTAAACAAAAATAATACATTGTATGTAGAACTCTAAATGTAAATGCTTTGACAACAGGTTAAATCTTTATCTCCTGTTGAAACTATTTGTTTTGCAGTTTCCTACAAGACAAGGCAAATATATATAAATTACTTATAAAATACTGGTGGATCAAATTATTGCCGATTTAAATATATTTATGTATGGCAGAATATATTTATAGCATGCACCTTTGAAAATTATTTGTGCACGCAGACATGCATTAAACGCATAAACCTTTAAGAGAGTAAATGTGTTTCAGAGCTTTCATTCTTTTCTTAAAGCATGCAAATAAAATAAATAAGCACTTACATTCTCCTGAATTGTGCAGTGGTAAATTATCTTCTGGTCTTTATTACGGAAATATGAGAGCACTTAAGTCATGGGCAAATGACAAGTTGGACTGATAGATAACTACGTGCAAAAGACAGCTAGTGGGCTATATATATAATATGTATTACAGGAAGTCACTGGGTTTAACTCCAAACAATATTAACCGACTGCTTATAACATGGAAATAGATGTAATACTTTAACTTTATTTTGTTATTTTGTAATGAGAAACAAAATTGATTTAAATATAACTCATCTTTAATATTATCAAAAAGTATAGTGTGGAAAGTGAATAGACTTGAGTAGACAAAGACAAAAAAATGATGTTCAGTGAAGATAATTTCTATGAAATTGGAGTGTATTTTCCAACTTGTTTGCCAAGTTCAAATCAGTTTAATTTCTTATTTTATAATATATTATAAATATTGTATTGCAAAATGTAGGCCTATTGGTACATATTTTGTCACAAACATAAAACAAGATTAATAATTACACTGGGATGTATGCTATGCTAGTTATTTTAAATGCAAATACAAAATAAAATAAATGTATATAAAAGGCCATAAGGAGATGAAAGCTGGTACTATTAATTTATTTATAGACAAAATAGAAAAGAATAAATGAAACAGGTTGCATTTGCACATGGGAAATATGTTGTCAGGTATAGACTATATGATCTTGAATTTAGCAGCAATAACAACACCTTGCCCAAAAAAAAGAAAAAAACAGAACAGAGGTGATGAATACATCTTGATGCTGCTTCTGTGGTGACTTAATCTACAGCTGATGCAGCTTGCTTTAAGCTGCAGCTATCAGCAAGTCCTGGATGCATCAATATGGTATTCTCCATCCCCTCACAATATAAACCCTTGCATCAATCAAGACTCCTACAATGCATCCCTTTGACACTACAGTAACTAGACACGCTGTGGGCCATATTCATAAAGTCTTTTAACACCTGATGGGAAAGTGTCACTGCTTCTTTTTCATTTAACCATTACATCTTTAAATTAAAAGGGGGAGCTAACTTTAACATGATGTTAAGGATTTATTAAAATGGGCCTATGGCTCCAGGATCATTCTAATGATTTAAGGCATTAGACTATCTGATGAGGCAGTGGGAAACACATGTATTTGTTTAAATCACGGGTGTCAAACTCAAGGACCGCGGGCCAAATATGGCCCCCCAATATTTTTAATCTGGCCCCTGTAAAGGTGGTGTATCATTAAGTAATTAGGCCTGTGACAGCTTGTGAATGAGGAATTTGCATGTGAAAACTACAAAAGGCTAGCCGAAAAAGCAAGTCATTTCATTGCATACTTGCCTGCTGCTGACGAGAGCACTGACATAACTGACATAGCCCAGTTATCTGTTTTTATCCGGGGGGGTAAATTCGGATCTAAATGTTACTGAAGAGCTTTTGGATGTTGCAGCAATGCATGGCACCACCACAGCAAATTACATCTTTCAGCTGAGAGATGCATGAACCGAATGAAGAAATGAGTGAGTCTGAGCATAGAGGAGTACCTGGGCTGTGTGGTGAGAAAGCAGGTCTGCATGCTAGGATGCCAATAAAGGAGTAAAACTGTCCTGGGACACTGACAACTTATCACTGCAATCTACACCAGGAAACATTGTGTGTGAAGGTGCTGAATATGAATCATGTAATGCACACAGTAACAAAAACTAAATTTGATCAGGACTAGAGGTTTAAATCACCATAAATTCCAGGCATCCCTTGAGGAGCTTAACGTTGAATGTGGCGATTTGCCTGAACACACAGAAGTGCGCTGGCTGGGTCGGGGTGTAGTACTCACAATGGTGTTTGAGCTACGGGGAGAAATCACGTTTTCTGCAAGAAAAAGGGAGGCAAATATCAGAGCTCTTGAAGTGCAGACCTGTGCGAACAGCTGTTTCACTGATGAAGCTCAACAAATCCCCCCAAAGATGACTGAATGACAGGCATCTACACTGCATACTGAAGAGCGCTTCAGCACAAGACCTTACACTGGACATTGACAACTAGTCTCACGAAAAAAGGCCTCAGGTCTCTTCCACAAATTAACCCCATCAGAGCAGCAATTAGTTCAGATGTGTGTTTTGGATAATCGTAATTGTTAAAGATTAAGTATAATTCTAACTAATTAAATTTAGAATGTTGTGAATTTTGTTGAAACGACAGTGATTTATAAATAGGGACGAGTAAATATTTATGCGGCCCTCGAATGAAACTTGAAATTATCATATGGCTCGTGGTAAAATTGAGTTTGACATCCCTGGTTTAAATCCTTTCGCTAGATCCACCCTGTCTCAGATTTGGTCTGTAATACTGTGGATGCATACCACTGTATAACAATCATCCTTCTCAAGGTTAGCCAAGCCTCCCCAAATAATAAAACCTTGCTGTTTCCCTACTAGAAGAAGCTCCAAAAAGAATACAACTGATTCTTATTGAGATGAAATAAATAAAAAGCAAAGACAATCTAGCAAGCCAATCTCTTGTTATAAATTCTGCTTCAGCTTCCTGTGGTGTGGTTAGCTGGGGTGGCAAAGCGGTGCAAGAACCAGCTCTTTCGCTATACAGACATTGTGGAATGGCTTTCGAGCTACCGTGCAGAGCATTTTTAATACATTGCAATTTAAATGGTTATAAGATTGAGATCAACCCTGTATTGAGTGGGGTTAAGTCATAAATTAAGTGCATATGTATCCAGTGACATTTTAACAATATTTGACATCACAGGAATTACAGAAGACCTTCCAAGGGGGGCATGGTGATTAATTGAATATATTGTAAGTAATGTAGGATAATAAAGTCATAATTTTTCTAGTTTTAATTTTCCTTCTTTTAAAATGTATCCTATAAACTGCACATTTGGCACTGGAACTTCTGTAAAACTTTCTCCTGCCTGGCACCCTGAGCAGTACACAAGATGGGTTGTTATGTTGTAGGTGAGAAAAGATGGAGCAATTGTGCAGCATGATCCTCTTCATCCAATTTTTAAAAATAAAAGTACAAGTAGAACAGTAGAGCCACATCCTCAGTATGTAATCTGCAGTGATGTTCTCCTTAATGACAGCTGAAGCCTTGAAAACTGATATTTATATATACTTTTTATATACTCTAACTCTATAGAATAAAGTGCTGTAATGATACCTATCGAATTGAATATTTTGTCAAATAAAGCGGTAATGTTTATTGTCTCAAATTGTTTATTTGTAAAACGTGATTATAACGGTTACTTTTTACTTTTTATTTTGGTTTTTAAGGGGGGTTTATATATTGGGGCTGAGTATGTACAGTGAGGGAAAAAAGTATTTGATCCCCTGCTGATTTTGTACGTTTGCCCACTGACAAAGAAATGATCAGTCTATAATTTTAATGGTAGGTGTATTTTAACAGTGAGAGACAGAATAACAACAAAAAAATCCAGCAAAATGCATTTCACAAAAGTTGATTTGCATGTTAATGAGGGAAATAAGTATTTGATCCCCTATCAATCAGCAAGATTTCTGGCTCCCAGGTGTCTTTTATACAGGTAACGAGCTGAGATTAGGAGCACTCTCTTAAAGGGACTCTTCTAATCTCAGCTCGTTACCTGTATAAAAGACACCTGTCCACAGAAGCAATCAATCAATCAGATTCCAAACTCTCCACCGTGGCCAAGACCAAAGAGCTGTCCAAGGATGTCAGGGACAAGATTGTAGACCTACACAAGGCTGGAATGGGCTACCAGACCATCGCCAAGCAGCTTGGTGAGAAGGTGACAACAGTTGGTGCGATTATTCGCAAATGGAAGAAACACAAAATAACTGTCAGTCTCCCTCCGTCTGGGGCTCCATGCAAGATCTCACCTCGTGGAGTTTCAATGATCATGAGAACGGTGAGGAATCAGCCCAGAACTACACGGGAGGATCTTGTTAATGATCTCAAGGCAGCTGGGACCATAGTCACCAAGAAAACAATTGGTAACACACTACGCCGTGAAGGACTGAAATCCTGCAGCGCCCGCAAGGTCCCCCTGCTCAAGAAAACACATGTACAGGCCCGTCTGAAGTTTGCCAGTGAACATCTGAATGATTCAGAGGAGAACTGGGTGAAAGTGTTGTGGTCAGATGAGACTAAAATCGAGCTCTTTGGCATCAACTCAACTCGCCGTGTTTGGAGGAGGAGGAATGACCCCAAGAACACCATCCCCACCGTCAAACATGGAGGTGGAAACATTATGCTTTGGGGGTGTTTTTCTGCTAAGGGGACAGGACAACTGCACCGCATAAAAGGGACGATGGACGGGGCCATGTACCATCACATCTTGGGTGAGAACCTCCTTCCCTCAGCCAGGGCATTGAAAATGGGTCGTGGATGGGTATTCCAGCATGACAATGACCCAAAACACACAGCCAAGGCAACAAAGGAGTGGCTCAAGAAGAAGCACATTAAGGTCCTGGAGTGGCCTAGCCAGTCTCCAGACCTTAATCCCATAGAAAATCTGTGGAGGGAGCTGAAGGTTCGAGTTGCCAAACGTCAGCCTCGAAACCTTAATGACTTGGAGAGGATCTGCAAAGAGGAGTGGGACAAAATCCCTCCTGAGATGTGTGCAAACCTGGTGGCCAACTACAAGAAACGTCTGACCTCTGTGATTGCCAACAAGGGTTTTGCCACCAAGTACTAAGTCGAAGGGGTCAAATACTTATTTCCCTCATTAACATGCAAATCAATGTATAACTTTTTTGAAATGCGTTTTTCTGGATTTTTTTGCTGTTATTCTGTCTCTCACTGTTAAAATACACCTACCATTAAAATTATAGACTGATCATTTCTTTGTCAGTGGGCAAACGTACAAAATCAGCAGGGGATCAAATATTTTTTTCCCTCACTGTATGTACTATGGGGTAGTTCTAATGCTAAGGATGATGGGTATTATAATGTTTGTTGTTAATATAAAGCACTAACTTGAGTAAAGTGATATGCATACTTTGTCAGTAAAAATAAAAAAGCTCTCAAGAGTCCATACACGGCATTTACCTCCGAAAGTAAGTAGATTCTTCCATTGTTCATATTGTTGTGTGACTGAATGCTGAGCCATTGAGCCTGTGGCAGCCGTATGTTACTCAGATAAAAAAACAAAAATCTCTTAAGGGTAACCTTGACCTATGGCCATTTTAATAAAGGATTGTACTAGGTAGTGTGCACTTCCCATATATACTAAGTTAGTAACATACTGTTTTACACATTACCCTTTTTTCAAATACACTTCACAACCCATTACATACTCAAGGTGGACATGCTCAATAAGACAAAGCACCCCAGTACTCCATAGTAACACAAATTCAATGTGCAACAAGTGCTTCCTATTCTCTTTCTTTTAAATATCTACAGTAAGGAAAAGGAAAACAAAAAATTATTATTATTATTATTACTATTATTATTATTATTTATTTATTTATTTATTAGCAGATGCCCTTATCCAGGGTAACTTACAAAATATAAATGCAATACAAAGTGCAAAAATACAGTTCAGTACAAGCCATAAAACATTACAAATTAAAATTTACATAATACAGTGCAATTCAACGCAAAATACGTTTTACAAATTCCAAATTACACAAGTGTATACAATATATGGAGGTCTTAGATCCTGGATTGTAAAAGCTGAGTGCAGACAAGATGTTAGGTCACAGTCAAGGGCCAATGAAAGGGAGCATAGGGGAGATCAAAATAATGAGTACTAGTAACGCAAGGCAAGAAGTATGATAAAACGTTGTAAAGTGCTATCTTACAGGAGAGTAAATGACTACATTTCAAGTACTGTCTGAAAAGATGTGTTTTGAGTAAGCGCCAGAAGGAGGTCAAGACTTCTTGACTTCAATGGGAAGGTCGTTCCACCACTTAGGGGCCAAGGATGAGAAGGATGGAGGAATGGGAGTGGAGAGGAGGCATAGTCTTCTGGCACCAGAAGACCGCAGTGGTCTGGAGGGAATGTATGGGGAGATGAGGGACTGAAGGTAGCTTGGTGCAGTGTGGTCAAGACAGCGGTAGGTGAGGGTCAGTGTCTTGAACTGAATGTGTGCCAGTATTGGGAGCCAGTGGAAAGGGTGACTCCTAGGTTTTTAGCAGAAGAAAGTGGGCACAAGCAACTGTTCTTCAAAAGACTGGAACTGTTTTATACAGAGTTTGCACACGAGACAACCAAACTTGGCGAAGGCATGTTGATCAGTTACTCCCTCGAGAACCTGCAGGTACAATCCCTGAGGCAGAGGTAACAGAGCTCACCTTCACAAGTGAGCTGACACACCACTGGGACAAGTCAGCACCGACATCAGCCCACTCTGCACCACCACCAACAGAGTCTACACTTCCAAGGGTGCTGGAGCCTACACCGGCACCTGCACCTGCACCGGATCATGTGTTATGGCACAACCCACTTTCCTGAAACTTCCTAAATGTTATAGATCAGGGATGTCAAACTCAATTTTACCACGAGCCATATGATAATTTCAAGTTTCATTCGAGGGCCGCATAAATATTTGCTCGTCCCTATTTATAAATCACTGTCGTTTCAACAAAATTCACAACATTCTAAATTTAATTAGTTAAAATTATACTTAATCTTTAACAATTACGATTATCCAAAACACACATCTGAACTAATTGCTGCTCTGATGGGGTTAATTTGTGGAAGAGACCTGAGGCCTTTTTCGTGAGACTAGTTGTCAATGTCCAGTGTAAGGTCTTGTGCTGAAGCGCTCTTCAGTATGCAGTGTAGATGCCTGTCATTCAGTCATCTTTGGGGGGATTTGTTGAGCTTCATCAGTGAAACAGCTGTTCGCACAGGTCTGCACTTCAAACATTGAGAGGACTTGTGCAGGCAGGTCTGTGGTAACGGCACTGGTAATAAGGGCTAAAACCGCAGCGCCAATGGAACTGAACTTCGCCTTCAGTGTATCATTGCATTGCAACTCGATCAATCCCATCTGGAGCAGTGTTCACATCAGCACCAAACGGGCTGGAGAAAAGCTGGAAACTGAATTGCTGTTTGTTAAACTCCGAGAAGCAGCGCTCATTCTTTACCCAACAAGTTCAGTTTTGCAACGAATCCAGCACTGGGAATAGTGACATCTGAGAGAGTTAGAGATGGATGGCAAGTCGGGAAATGGAAAACGTTTCCTTGCTGCATTTGTTTCTCCCATGAACATAATTTAAGCTGAAATGCTTACACACTGTCATACATCTCTGCTATGACCTGTTTACTGCCCTGTAGCTTCACAGTTAATGTGTTAAGATGTTCAGTAACCTCACATAGAAATGCAAGATCGCACAGCCAGCTTTCATCCGAGAGCTCTGATATTTGCCTCCCTTTTTCTTGCAGAAAACGTGATTTCTCCCCGTAGCTCAAACACCGTTGTGAGTACTACGCCCCGGTCTTTGAGATTAGCAGCTAAATCATCTACTCTCTCGGGAATGGTATTTCATGAGAGACTGACATTTGCAAACAAATGCTTTTTGTCTGAACACTACATCACTGACATTAAGCATACAGTTGTTTAAAAAGCACCCTCAGAGAAACACCTTGATGTTTTGGCAATTTCTTGGGATACCATGTAACTGGCTTTAACAGCAGCATCGCTCTCTGTTTTTGCGCTTTTGAATATGTTTTTTTTTATTATTCAGCCACTTTGTGCTCTCTTTGCTCTCTCCAAACACCCACACTTCTCTTTGTGTTTAGTCTCGTAGTGCCGCCGTATACTGAATTATTTAATCACGGTTAAACTCTCCTTACAAACGAGGCATGCAGGTTTTAAACTGTGCTCCACAAACAGATATTCCCACTCCCACCTTTCCTGAAACACTCAACCTTCCTTGTCGATTTTTCTTGGACATTTTGAGTTGAGTTTATTGTAGATTACTGAAAACAGGAGCGTGCACAGTAACTCAGCCTGTGATTGGCTGTTAAAACCCTACCTCGCACCAATGATATTCGCAATGGGTGGTGGGAGTTGTCGCGGGCCTAATTACTTAATGATACACCACCTTTACAGGGGCCGGATTAAAACCATTGGGGGGCCGTATTCGGCCCACGGGCCTTGAGTTTGACACCTGTTATAGATAATTCTAACCCTGGAAGCGAGGAACAGAATAATTACCTTTGGGATTAGTGCAATGTTGAGGCAGTCTACCCTCTCTATCTATTTAGGTTATGTTAATGTAGGGATTATCATTTCAGGGGAAGGAAATATGTTATACAGTTAGGTCCATAAATATTTGGACAGTGACACAATTGTCATCATTTTGGCTCTGTACACCACCACAATGGATTTGAAAGGAAACAATCAATATTTTCTTTAAATGTAGACTTTCATTTTTAATTTGAGGGTAGTTACATCCAAACTGGGTGAACGGTGTAGGATTTACACCCATTTTTATATGTGGTCCCCACAATTTTAGGGGCTCAAAAGTATTTGGACAAACTAACATAATCATGAATGCAGTCAATCCTTTGCAGTCAATGACTGCCTGAAGTCTGGAACCCATAGACATCACCAGTCCACACATAACAGGGAGATAGGATTGGGTGGAGGGGGATGTTAAGGCGGGTAAACAAAAGGCAGAGAAACCGTGTTTTAGATCATTCACTACTTAAATAATTGTGTGGCTGGCGAGTCTGTACCTGTTGCTGATTTGTTCTTTTGATTTCGGTAAAGGGGTGTTTCAACATTTCCCCAGGCAAACAGAGTACTTTTTTATTTTTTAACCCCCCCCCCACCCCCAAAGTGCATAACTACACATTGATGATCTGTCCTCTAGATTTTAAATAAAAATATATACAATATATTCAAATATGAAATATATATTATTAAAATACTAAAACACTCAATGGCATGCAATTATGACATATTATGTTACATTGCATATTAATGGGTGGACATACATATATCTATATATAGATCAGGGGTCTAAATTGCAACATAGTTTACACAAACATAACACCCAAGCAATAATAATTATACAGTACATTATACAGTACATAATATAAGAAAAACATGGCGACATAAATATTATCCATTAAAGTTTTGCTACTGAAATGTAATCTGCTCAAGTCCATGTTGTTGCTGGAATGAACGGGTTCCTAAGCAAAGTTTGTGTTGAGCTGACAGGTGTGTGTCTGATGAAATGCAGAGGGAGAGATAATGTGAGATAATGTATAATGTGACCTTATTGCTCAGAAGTCACTTTTTAGTTTGATTTATATTCATTATGTACAAACCGTAAGCACTGAGTCATCGCTTTTAATCTTAATATGAGCGCATACACATTGATGTGGGTAGACATTTTCAATCCTGTTGTAAAGCGTACACAGATGCGTTACCCCACCCCCTTAGCATATGTTTTGTACACTTGGGAAAATGTTGAAAATATTGAACCACCCCTAAAGTTATGGGGCATTTCACCCATTGCCTTTTCACACACTGCTGACTGGGATGGTTTAAAACTTGCTTTCCACAATTCTTAACTAATTGGCACAATGGTAAGTGTAATACATGGTAGGCCTACACCCAATTTTTAAATATTAAATAAACGGCTTACCCACAGACAAAAGGCAAAAACATTTTCGCAACAGTCATTGCTCATTTAGTACACGTCACTCGACATTTGGCACTGGCTGACTCTCGAAACCTGTGCAATCCTGTTTAGCAAATCTATCCCAAGCCTAATCCATTTCCTGTGGGGTGTGCATGTGCTGGTTTCCCCTGTCCGTCTCTAGATGGCAGCAGCAGCAGCGTCAAGAATTCATTTTTCTCAGGATGGCACATTTTCCCAGACTTCTCTACATGTCAATCCTATTTTAGATACTTGTGTGCTAATGGGATTATATCCTTACAAACTTTAAAATGGTTGAGGGTTGTTTACAGGTTAGTGTTAGTTAGTTAGTTTGCAGGAACTACACTGAAATGTATTAATTTAACATACAAACTAATACAATTTAAAGTCCTTACACACTAAATCATTTGTATTGCTATAAGGGAGTTTTTACATTTGATTATAAACTGTAGCAAAAGCTGGAAATCTATTTTGCCCTAATAAATATCAATTAAATATCCCCCAGTTATGCCCATTCCTTTATGAAACCCATATACATTTGAACAACTTCTTATAAAGTGTTTAAGAAAAACATTACAGCAATTGCTTTGGTGATCAGTTTTATTATTTTTTTGTACATTTTCGCTAAATTCAAACATCACTTACCATCGATAACAATTTCCAGGAATGGCGACCTAAAATTGTCATGTCATTGGCATTGAAACTATCAAGTATTTACAAGGGGTGCTCTTAGCTAAGCCGCAACCTAAAATAAAAGACCAAACCAGTTTCCTTTGCTCCTTAGTAATAATAATAATACATGATGATATAAAAAAAACCCAAATCTGAATGGTTTATTTTTACAGCAATTTTGAAATAAACACTGATACGATTACACAAATTACGCTTCTCTCTCCCTCACTGTTTTTTTTTTTTTAACCAATACAATTTAGCTGGTGCTAGTACGATTCATGAACACAACAGTGATCTCTCCTGGAAAGATTTGTATGCTTTAACAATAAGCGGAGACTGCATGTATTTAACTGATTAGCTTCGGCTACATTTGATTTATCAGCGTCAAAAATGTATACTGATCCAGGACTTTCTAACTGGAGCTTTTTGATTGAATTCTATGGATAATTGTTTGTTGTGGTGCTCGTTACAATGAACAACATTCAATCAGGGTCAGACTTTAAAGTGAATTTTCTTTGACAAATCCCATATATGATTGGCATTTACACACTTTGATCATGACAATTGCCCTCTCCAGCCAGTAGCCAAGATGGGCCAAGTGACACATCAGTTTTTCATCTTTCCATGCATGTATTCCAATCCTCATTCCTACACCTAAACACATCTATACATCTTCTGTCCTGTCGAGCGTCTTCTCTCATGTATTTGTGAGCGCCTGTTTCCTGAAAGTTCAATACGCGGATGTCATCGGTTTTGACAATGTTCCTCAACCCATTCTTCAGCAGCTCGTAGCGTTTCTCTTAATTTCTAAACTTGTAACACCTTTGTGTAATACTCCACGTGGTTTCTCCCATGGCAACTGTACATCTAGTTTCTTCACCGGGGAATAATGTGGAAAAGAGGACGTTGGTCTATGCCGGAGGGAGTGGGGGTGTGTGTGGTAGGGCTATCGGGCAGTTTGTGCTCAATGCTTTTTCCTGTTGACGAACACTTTTATTGCGCCAGTGAAATCAGCTGACAGGAGAACTTCAGTGTGATCGGTCTTCAGGGCACCTGAAATAAAAAGCATTGGAGCCTATTCAGAAGTCTGTCACACACAAAATCTTCTAAATTGTATTAAATCACTGTTTTGGGTTTTCTTAGTCTATCATGCCCTGCTAATGAAGTGGTCAGTCATAGATCCTTCTGGAAGCTGCTAAATACTAATGTGGGATTGATACGTCGCTAGGAAGCAACATGGGCGAAATGGCTTCCCCTTCTTTGTAACCTTTCAAATGCTCACGACCAAAATTGTTACTTTTAACCCACAATCATGTTTGTTTAGCACTTCATCCCAGAGCATCATCTAGCACTGATGGGAAGGGACTCGCTACATCAGACACGGAAGGGCAGTGCCAGGTAGCAATTGGCTGCCATTTTGCATGATCTCAGAAACAGGCCCAACATTTCCTCAATTGTAATAATCACTATTGTTAGTTGTCCCCACCCCCAAGCATGCACACACACTTAAAAAAATTTAGATTGTTTCTTCAGTATTGGATTTACACAGATTTTGAGGTAATGAGAACTGCAAGAAAGCAAAAGGCTCTCCCAAAAGATTTGAAAGAGCTGTAGATGACTCAGCAGTGGGCGAGTATGTGTGTTGAAATGCGTGAGTGGAATCTAACCGGAGAAAGTAAGGGAATGGTGTCTGAAGGCTAGCACTGGTTGGCACAGGCGATCTGCAGTTTGTGCAGAACTGACACAGCCGAAATAACAGGGCCTGTGAAGAGAATTACCGAGACACGGGCCCGCCTCCTTTGCACCGCAACACAAACGCTCTCTGGTTCTGTACAAATGTGGCACAAACACCTGATTTACTGCCAGCTGAGCTGGCTATTTATGAAAGCAAATGTAAAAACCTGAAGCTGTATGTGTGTATGCGATTCAATTCCTGTTTACTTATCTCAGCATAATGCCACTATTTGTCAGTATGATGAATGGCTTTTTGTTCCTTCATTTGACCATTTTCCAAATCTCTCTCAGGGAAAGAAACTCGGAAACCTTTTTATTTTTTCTCTCTTCAGTGTTATCTGAATGAAAATGAATTCAAATGTCACAGCACGAATATGGGATGTTAGATATTGCGCCACTAAATTATGAAATCGTTATGCTTCCATATCACAATGCTATGCACAGACTCCACACCAGAGAGTAAAACTACAGATATTAGATATTCCCCTTTGGTGACTGTAACTGGTCATTTTCTATGCACATAATTGATCAGTAAAGTCAGTCATTAAAGTTCTCAGTATGCATTTTTCATATCATAATGTGATGTAGTAATAATGTAATTAAATAGAGCGACAAACCAAACGAAAGCCCTTCAAATTTGCCATTCAATTATGGAGCACTCGGCAACACACAAGCACACTGCTAGAACTGGACCCATCAGGTATTTGTCATACCTGAAGGGATGTTTTCAGATTCAGTGGATTCTGGGCTTTTACATTCTCCCTCAGGTTTTTCGGAGGCAGCTTCTGGAGAAACTATTAAGCCTGGGTTTGGTGCAAAGATTGCAGATGTAACTACTGCATTGTGAGCTGTAGAACAGAAGAAAGAACATTAGAAACTAAGGCCTCCTTTTTTCAAAACAAATTGGTAAGTTTAACGTTTATGTGGTTACATCAGAAGACAATAGAGGGAAACAGAACAGTGGTAATAAGATTTCAAAGAGCATGTTATTATTTAAGTAGCTGGCAGTATTAAAGTGATGTTTCAGTGCTGCCTCTATTTGGTTTACAATGGTAACATCTTCCCTTACCTTTAATCCCCTCCCAGAAGTCATTGCGATCTCGCCGCACAGAGGTAAACTTGCTCAAATCATGGTATGTACTCCAAATGTAAACATATTTGTCTTCAGAGCCACTTATTATGAATGAGTAATCATGACTGAAAGAAAGAAGGAAAAGGATGATAGTTTTCTGGAGTCTGTTTAAATGTAGAAATCCAAACTCCTGCAAAGATCTGAAGAACATGTCTCACCTGAAGCTGGCTTTAATCTGGCTGCTGCTATTGACATAGCCCTTGTATTTCATAGACAGGGACAAATCCCTCAGGTCATAGAGACGGATTCTGGAGTCATTTGAGGTCACCAAAATCTGTGGGAGGAAGCAGGAAACGTACGACGTTGGTGTATGTGAGATACAATACATTCAATCTATGACCTATGATCAGTGAGGTTGGAAAAACAGTGTCTGCAACAAGTGCAAACGGCTTTCAATATTACTTTGAATGTCTGACTCATGGAGGATAAAAACAACTTACTGTGCTGTTCAGAATGCCAGTTGCATAAACAAAGAACAGCATTATTTTATGCGTTTCTCTTTTCACATATTAGCAATTTAATGATCTTTACAAATTAAACTATACTGCTGTGCTGGGGTTAATTCCAGTGAGGTTTGTAAATACAGGACTGGAAGTACACATGTATTGAGATCCAAAGGTACTAACTGTAATGATACCTTGTTCTCTCCAGGTAATGGTTCAATTCCAGTGATTTTTCTTCCCACTCTATTTCTGCCTCGCGTCGATCGCACATGAATCTGAGTATGGTACTTGAGGTGCTGCAAAACATAGACCACTTAATTAAATACAGAGCAGCAACATATAATAAAAAAGACAGTTTAGAAAAGGAGTTATCCAGCTTCCAGTACCATTTCGTTGTACTCTGGAGCAAGAAGAGATGATAGGACACCATTTTAGCATTTATTGTTACACGTTTTCTTATGAAAAGCAAGCAGCTGGATATGGATCTCTCTCTAATTAATAAAGATGATGATTGCTATTATATACCATCCAATGATTTTCATTTGGAACACGCAATGTGCAAATCACTGTCAGAATTACCTCTGTGTCATAGAAAATGCATCTCCCATCGTACGTTCCAATAACTGCGTACTTCCCGTTCTGACAGAAATTGGCCGCAGTGATCAGTCTGGTCTGGCCGTCCACCTCATTCCAGAGCGCCACCTTCTTGTCAGGGATATTCCACAGGCGGAGTTTCCCATCGAGAGACCCACTCAAAAAGTACCTGTCATCCTTTCAGAAAGAAAACATTGAAAAGCCTTTAAGGCAAGCTTCTCATACATTTGGAGGGCAATAAACCCTCTGCTATGCTTTTGTGCAGAACGTCCAGTTTGACACACAAACATGGGACAGTTAGGTCATAATATCTGGGTTTTATCTTGTTGGTCTTCCATTGCAACTACTCACAAGAACGGCACACAAAACTTGGACAGTATTAAAGACCACCTTGATTTTAATTTAGCAGAAAATCAAACCTTGTTGAACAGATCAGATAACACTTCTAAATCACTAAACCTTGGGAACCTTGTGTATATTACTTTTTCCTTCACATAACCAGTTACCGCTACAATCAGATTTCAGCCTACTGCAGAGATTAGATACTTACTCTTGGATGAAAAGCAATGGCAGTGACGAAGTCTATATGCTGAAAGCAGCATAAGCACTCTCTCCTCGATATGTGCCACAACCGGACTGTTTTGTCCATCGATGATGACAGCAAGAAATAGTTCTGGGAAATCCGTACAATTAAATCAGTCATTTGAGTCAAAATACATTGATTTATCATGAATGCTGTATAGAGAATTTGGAATGCATTGCAATAACATCTTTAGAACCCCCCTGTATTGGATACTGTATAAGACCTTTTCATTACAAACCTGCAGTTTCCTGGTGAAAACGAGAAACATTTAAGGATCGCTATACTGCTTTTCAACCACTCAAGAATCAGATATTTGTCACCAAGCAAAGTTTTCAGTTCTCAGCCAAAACAATTGCCTATTTTTTTTAATTATTATTGTTTTTAAGAAATGATCCTGTGGAGAGATGTTTCAAAAACATAAGTCCACAGTTAAGTCAGCTGTGAAAATAGCAGGGTATGTAGTATACAAATATCCACGACAATCTTACACTTGTCATAATTTTGCTGTATGGGTAAAAATAGACATACTGTAACAAGGCTGCAAAGTGAACTTTTGCTAGGAAGCACATTAACTGAAGAACAATTCCAGGATCAATATAACCCATTTCCTTCACTTGGGAAGCATTAACAGATCACAAAAAACACAGACAGTTCAGGCCTGCCAACACTTGTTTAAATCAGCTACTGTCCTTGTACTCAAAGATGCGAGTCAAAGACAAAGGCACTCTACTGCCATTCTGCACTTTACTAAGCATCATTTCAGAAGAGGCCATTTTATTGACCAGAATATGAACAGGGTTGTGGAAGCAAGGACAATTGCACCATGCCTATGTAGAAATGTATGCAATTTCACATTACCTGACCAATTACAGAGAAATGTGCAACATTTTGTGGCTATGCAACTTATTTCATCAGACCATTTGTTTTCACTACATGAGGACCTTGTTTTCATCTCTCTCTTATTGATAAAACAAACTACCGTTCATTAGGATACTACAGTTAACTCTTGCATTCTCTCCCTTCCTTAATAAATCACAGATACTGTTTAAGTACAGACAGCATGGGAGAAAGGATTCAGAATAAATTCCTCTGTAATGGAAATGAATTACTTGTCAGTTTTCAGACCTGCAGAGAAACATAACCCTGGTGATCAGTGAGAGATCAAGTGCCAGGCTTTGGGGAGACTTCTTACCTTCGACCAGGAGAGATCGAGCAGGTCTGCAGTGTGGCCCTTGTATTTGCAGAACGGGATCTGCCTGAAGGGAACGTTCTTGTCATCGAGGTCAGGGTCCTCGGGAGTGTTATTAACCTGGGTTGAAAAATAAATCCTAATTTAAAAAATGCTTTCCTGATTCTTCTGTAATATACCTGAGGACAAATAAAACTAAAAAAAGCATAGTAATGAAGCTGGTCCTTTGATGGCCCATTTTCTTAGACTATATTCCTTAAATGAAAGCCATTTGTCAATAGGTTAATAATTAAGCTCTGTGTTTTCAGCTTTTGATGCTGATGAGCCAACACTTTTTTCACTTGAGCTTTCATTTCTTAAAGATAGCAAACCCTTTTTAATGAAGCGAAAGCAGTTGGATTTACTTTTTTATCCTCCCATGATTCATGATGCAAAGAGTGAAGATCACATGTTTATCCCAAATTCAAGAAAAACTACTTGGAAATTATTATATTTTGCAGATTTTAAGATTTCTTATAAACACTTTCTCAGTTCTGGTTCTGGAGGCCCACCGTTCAGTAAGGATGATACTTCTTTACTGCTTTGGTCTTGGTAAACGATTGACCTTGGTTCAGTTCAGCAACTAATTAGTTAATTTACTTAATTAGAATCAGATGGAATCAGATGGAACAGCTAGAAGACCTTAAGGCCCTTCAGGACCAAATTTAGGAACACTGCTTCAATGAAACAATTTGAAATAACATATTACAAAGTATACTTGTATTAGATTTTTAATAGAAATATAAAATTGTTACATTTTCAAACAAACAAATACCTTGTACTAAGAGTTTACTATATGCTTCCAATAACAATAAATTCTTTGGTACATTTGTACATACTTTTACTAGTATGTTATTTGCACACAATTCATCAAATATTTAATAAGGACTAAGAGTATACTTAAATAATACATGACAGTATTTCCTGTAATTTTTTACCATCTATTATTTACAGCAAATTTGTATCTTAAAAATATTAACCCAGATATACTGTATTTAAAAAAAAAAAAGAAAACATCCAGAACATAACTGAATGTGCTATCAAAAGTATTTAGAATGTTACAACATGAATTACATGAATTCACTAATATAGCTTGTTTTCATTTATATGAATTCATTTTTTTTTTTTTAATGCGTTACATTATGCATCTGGGTACAGTTGTTCTCTGGATCACTTCATAAACAATGAAAACTTACACCACTTACTGAAGACACTTTTGCTTCTTCTAAATTTGACTGCAAAGTATAACACTGTGTGCAATGTAAGATGTACTATATGGTTATCATGCACTTCATAGTAGCAAAATGCATCAAATAATTAAAGCCACATTTACCCCACAAAATCTTGTTTAAAGTATTGTTTAACTAAAACTGGACTTATTTGTTCAGCTGTTCATTTCAAATATATATTTCATTTAAATGTAAAATGTTTTTGAAAGTTGTACAGTACATGGTTAGACAGAAAACTTACTCCAGTGTCTGTGTCAGATTTGGATGAATTTAAGCTTTCTTGAGAGGGTGAAGGAGACACACGGCCTAGGAGAAAGCAAAGTGTAAAATATTCTTATTGTAAATCTAGAGAAACTGAAAAAAATGTGTACATTTAAAATCTATACACAGCACTGTAAACAATATGAATTTGATGTAGTTCACTATTCACTGGGACAGAAAAGCAAAGAAATAATTAATACATTATGCAATGTCTAGAAAGACATATTGGTTTGCTGAACTGGTGTCCATTATAGCTTACATAATAATACTAAATAATTTGCCTAATTCATTTGGACAGCCATCAACACTATCATATATGATCTCTTCACTGACTAAAATCAATGTGTTTTTCTAAACAAGTAATTGGTCTTCTGAGCAACACCATAAAATATAACTTTTTTTTCTTTGCAGTTTGTACGTCAAGCAGAAACTAAAAGAAACTATCTATCAAAATGGTTTAAGGTGTAAATATTGGAGCATAACTGCTTCCCACGTGGCATTTTGGCAAGTCTGTTTCATGTTTTCAGAACATAAGTTGAATCTACTTTAGAACTTTGTGTCCTTTTATCTTTCTTTGATTTACTTTGGCAAGAACAGTTGATGATGCACTGGTTTTCCATTTACTAATTTGCTCATCAAATAACAGAATTTCACCAAGTTACCTTCTGTGTTGTACTTCATTCTCATGTTGTTGAAGTAGTCAAAGGCATTTTTCAGTACCCATATTCGTACGACATTGTCCTGACCAGCAGATGCAAGCAGTCTTCCACAGTGTGAAAATTTCATTGTCCATACAGCACCCTAGAAACACATGAATATAGTACTAATATAGCCCTAATACTTAACCAACACACTTAATCCTATGACACTTAAGTCCATTACTATTGACGTGATAATACAGGAGTGAATCAACTCTGCCAAGTTCTATGACAAACTCCAAGAACAGATCTTAAAGTTATTGTGAAAAACTTTTCCATTTAAAAGCCTCTTGAGCATAATATCTCATTCTTCTACAGAGTATTTGATACTGTACGTCCTGCGGGATAGAGTAGTGCATTACAGATGCCAAGTTCCTTCACAGAACACATTGCTCAAGCTTTCAGACAGATGCTATTAGACAGCTTTTAAGATGAACCTGCATTAGTGAAATGCATATTGAAACAAACACTTTTAAACCTAACTAGGCAACCATAAAACCAACAGAAAACAAATTAAAATACAAAGAACTGGAGTTTCAAGCATCCAATCTTTGAGTCTTCCCTATTTGTATTAATTAATTTAATCTGGCATTCACTTTCCTAGTTCAATAATCTGCGAATTGCATGCATGTCATAGTCAATTCAATTAATAATGTACCCATCACTTTCCAGGAATTTCCTTTCTAGCAGGTTGTTTTCACCAGTTAATAATACAGAGTGGCTTTGTTGTGTAGTTTCTTCAAAATGAGCTGTGGCTAAGAATGGAAAACTATTTTACAGATTAGACAGCACAGGAAAAAACTGTCAAAATCCCAACGATAATGCTTCACAAAGAGCTACTTACCATGTGCTCTCCACTTAAATCCTGGACTACTTTTATTTGGTCAAAGTCAAAGGGGCCCTTAAAGCCATGAGCTGCCTTGAATTTGACGGGCCGGGTGTAGGGCATGCCTTCATCATCACTGGAGGAAGGGTCGTCCTGGTCCGTGTGGAAAACTGTAACAAAGACACAATGTTCACACACAGCACTGACAACACGTCTCACTAGAACACACGTTCCTGTGAGAAATCGATGAAATATACAAACACTTTCGAGCATCGTTAAAGGCTTGTGTTTTAGTATCGTACAGGATTGCTCTCACAACTTCATGACTCTCTCATCCTTCCATTAACGTGCAATAAAACACAGGGCTCTACTTTCAATGCGTTGTGGGTCAGTATCAGGGAGGCACATTACAAACCACAGAACGCTGTGCAAAAAGATGGAAAACTACTTCAGTATGAATTCCATCTTGAAGAACACATTACAATAGCATATAGATAAAGGTATATATTAAAATGGAAGTACGTGCCTGATGGAAGTGAGCCCAATGTGAGTGTCAATAAACAGAAGGAGTATTAACATACGAAACAGGCTCACTCTACCTTCATCACGCACGCTCTTCACTTTATTGACGGCCCGCTCGCCATACTCTTCTGCCAGGTGTTTGGCCCTCTTCACAGACTTGCCCAAAAACTTCTTCAGCTGCGTACTACACGTCACATTAAGGTGAATGAGAAAAGTATAACTCCTTGGTAACCATTTCCAAAGAATACTCTAGATGTAAGCATAGCATTGACTGTGTGCACCTCCTCATACAAACATGTATAGCATACAGGCAGGCATAGTCAAGGGGGGGGGGGGAACGATTTGGCTATTGAGTGTCATGTTTTCTTCCTGTTTTCTTCCTTTCTTTGATTTTAAAATACATTTAAAAAAAACTGAAATCTCTACACAACACAGCACAACAGCAGCCACAGTGTAAGATTTAATTACAAAAAGCATTCAATGTTGTACTGCAATGGTGACATCGCTATTGAAGCATAGCATTGAAGTGTTATGACAGCAGGAAAAACATTTCCTACTAATGGTAATGTTAATCTGTCGTCATGCTGTCTTGTGCACTATATCAGTGACTGCTTTTGACATCTCAGAGTAAACGGCACACAACAAAGTCCTGTGTTTTCAGGAAGATTTAAGCAGATGTTTGTCTCATTGCTTCATTCTGGTCCATTCACTCAGAGAAAAATATATGCAATAGGAATATATATAATAGAAATAGTCAGAAGTATCTAGTAAACTACTCCCCCATCCACCCATTTAACACTAGCAGTACATTGCTCAATAAGAATACAGCAGAATGATTTCAATGGGCAATTCCTGTTGCCTCAATCATTCTGGTTTAAACTTCCAAGCAGACACCAGACATGTATATGCTGCCATGCTCAACAATAAGATAATTATCCAAATTATTATCAAAGTCATAGCAAGGAGATGATGAGTTGTTATACTAGAGAGTCATTTTATGGGTCTTTGTGGTAAATTTCTGGAATATTCCTGTATTCTTCTCCCCAAAGAAACCACGATGACGAGTCAAAGTGGATTCCTCTCCATCTCACAATACCCCATAGCAGCATGTAGCAGCTTATTTTCATTACCATAAAATGCCTGACATAAGAGCCTCCTTAACCATGCTAACAATATATGTTGATCTTTCTCACAACATGCTAGCCTGCCTTTAACAATCTGTTATCATAAAAGGTAGGTTAAAAAAATATGTCAAACATACCAATGATCTTACTAAGCATTGAGGAAATGTGACATATTTGGGCAAGGCAAGTCAAATACAGTGTTTCCATCATGCACACTAATTTGACTAGCTCTTGTTATCGAAGAATATTTTTTATTTAGCCAGTAGGCTCTTTGAAGATTAGTCCGTTCTTTCATTAATCGAGTAGCTGGATTAACAGCTGAAATGTTTTCACATATCAACCAGGCAAAAGGTAATGAAATTAATTAGCCAATAATACTGGGCCTTATCCATAATTCTTTAATTACAAAGACTTCTTTCAACTTGACAATCTACCAACATCTACTTTTAGCCCAAGTTTTTTATAATAATTGTAACTTCGGGTACTTACGTTTTCTGTTTAAGTTTTCCACCGTCAGTGTCAGCTAAGTGGGCCTGTGATTTATCTTCATCATCTGACTGGGCAGCATCGTTACTGTGAAGGAAAATAGACTGTGTTACCAGCCCAATTGAATTCTCATAAGAAAACAGTGAGATTTCTCCATGGTGCATCAGCAATCCGTGAAACATGTGAAAGACCAGATGACACCAAAAAAGTATAGAACACAAAGTCTAAAACAAGAGGCTTGATTTTTGGCACATTCCTCTTCAGAGATTCGATTCAACTGCAGTTAAAAACAGTCTTGTGGTTACAGCTTCACCTCCCTACTGGGCCTGTCAATAGAAACTATTTGATTTGCACTATAATGGTATGGCTGGCACTGTAGGCACAAGTGAGTGAAGCCACCCTGGTAAAGTAGTTCTGTTCTTTATGTACTATCCAAACACATTAACATCTTGCAGAGAAACGCCTCTTGTATCATTTGGATAAAACTTTAATTCTGGTGTGGTTTTAATATATAGCTTTCCTGTTAAAAGTGATCTTATTATGAATTATATTTTTCCACATCACGTTGTCTGTGTCCAAAAAAAATGCATTATTCTTTAAAAGAATTGTATTTAATCTACAGAAAATATACTGTGGGAACCGTGTAGGCATCCTCTGACAGTCCAAGAACCATCTCCCTTTCATTACGACAATGCCAGCATTGTACAGAAGCAAGTGAAGCAGTCTTAACACACTAGAAAAAGCCTCAGGATGCCTTACGTGACATATTCTTTGGTTCTTCTCATGATGTGCAGTGTGAGGGGGTTGATGCCGGTTGGCAGCTTCTCCTCTGCTAAACTAAGTGGGATTTCCTCTCCAGTGTCCAAGTTTTTGATCATCACACTTGCCAAAATTTCCTAAAAGAAATATGCACGAAAGTCTGAAAAGCAGCCTAACAATAATACATATGAATAGTTTTTAGTAACCTTTCGTTTTTATTTTACCAACCCAAGATGTCAGCAACAACAACGAGCGTTGAGCGAATGTTAGGTTCAGATCCCTCCTCTTATAAAAACTGCTTGAAAAAGCAAGTGAAGAGCAACACAATCTTTAAACTCTATGGTACCATATGAATTAGAAGAATATGTTTATACCTTGCACTTTAAAAACTGCAAAATGAGATAGCAGTAGTACCTCGTCTGTAAGCTCTCGCCCGGAATTGGACCGCGGTCGCTGTGGTCCCGGTGTTTCACTTCCACTTGAGGCAGATGTCTGTCCATCTGCAGCCTTTCCATTTTCCTAAAACAATTGGAAATATTTCTCTTGAACTTTTTGTTTGTACCATGAAAATAACTAAGGAAAATATAAATTGCAAGATTACCAACAACAAATACTGATATAGCCTAGTCCCTTTCATCACAACCTAGAATCCCTAAGTGATTCGTAGAAAAGCATCAGCTGAACCAGCAATTATTCATGACCGATCAATACTGAGCTGCAGGGCATGAAAATATATATAGCACAAAACCTGCAGGACTGTGCCACTGATGCTAATGTTTCTAGTCCTGTGTCTGATATCAGCTCTCAACCAGCTGTCATGAATCATTGTTACTCGGAAGCCAATTCTTCACAATGATGACTTCCATTTGCATTCAGAAAATATAAATCATGTGAAATGACAACACAAACAACTATGAAAATGTTTCCGGTATAAACATAGACATGCAGCATAGACAGGGAGCATCAGAGACTCTGGAGGGCTCTGTAATGTGAAAGAGATGTAGAGTCTCACTGACCTGAGCTGTAACCACCTTATCTCCACTGGTGGCGCTGGCTAAGTCCAAAGAGTGCTGCAACTCCTTGGTGATCGATTCAATTGCAGTGTTTGGAGACACTAGACCACTGGGTTCAGCCATGTCAGCAGCAACTAGTTATGAGAAGGAACAAGAAAACAGAAAACGAATTAACAAAGACTTGTGAAAACTTCAATTAAAACTTCAGCTAAAAAACAAACCATGAAGAAAAATGATTGCCCTATGACAGACAACATAAGGACAAAAGCTTTAATCTAAATTGTTAAGAAACATTATGTTTAATAGCAAGGAAAACATATAATGATGACAAATTACACAAAATAAACAGCAGCTTAAAAGTAAAAGCTTTTTTTTTTTAAATAAAGTGTAATATGTAAATGTAAAACCATAAAGAGATTTTTAGCTGACCTAAATATATTTTTCCAAATCCTTTTACATGTAAATGGATGTGTGTAGGCTGTGGACAAGTATCTGTAGCCAGGGATAAGCACCTGTGTGTGGGAGTGAGTGTTTGTGAGCTGGGTTTTAAAAGCATCTATGAAGGATATGTCCAACAGGAAATTATTTACAGTGAATAATCAGGTGAATTTTTTTTTTTTTTTTATATCAACCAATGTCCCCCTCCAACATTATGCACAGATGAGTGGATAAATAATTTTAACTATAAATATATTATATAGCTTTTCACAAGATTAGTATTGTCAGCTTTTATTCAGCATCTCATTTTACTGATAGTGGTATTCATCATGCACAGGCTGCTGTAAAATAATTGAAGTGGATCTTTATCTGATGGATGAACTGTCAGAAGTCTGTTCAATTCAGTAAAAGTAAGCCGTAGAGCAACAGGCTTACCTTCCAGCCCTGATGGCCGCAGTGTCTCTGGTCCCAGGTCGCTCTTCTTCTTGCGTGGCGGAGGGGCGGGGCGGGCAGGTGGCGGGGGCCGGGGTGGGGGGCCACCAGCGGGAGGGGGAGGTCGCACAGGTGGGGGTTTCTTGGTGCTCGCCACTATATCGGGCTCCTGTGTGAACTGCCTTGGGGGCTTGGCAGGAGCGGAGGAGTCTTGTTCTGCCAGTTCATCTGCCGTGGGCACTTGCTCTAAAATGTCTGCCTTCTGATGCTCTCGGACCTCCTCTGTGCCGCTCTCCTGTGCCACTGGGCTGGTCTTCTCCTCCATGATGGCGCTGGTGATATCTGGGGGCTTAACAGCCGGCAATGAAGGTTCAGGACAGGAGGTTTGAGGGACATCCCGGCTGACACCATCCTGAAGCTGCTGCCCGGTCCCCTTGCTCTGCTCTACAGCCTCCTCACCACTCTTGCTTGGTAACTGCTCTGGGGCGGCCAATTCAGGAGCTCGGCTCGGCAGTTCTGCCCCGCCGTCTGAAGGGTCTGTGCTCTCATCCTCTGGTTGCTGCCGATCAGCAGTCAGCAGGGGCTCCACAGTGACGCTCTCCTTCTGGCTTTCCTCAATGATGCTGTCGATAATCTGGCAGGGGAAACAGAATAACACATTAATGAAATATTTCAATAAGGTATTGGACTATGGAGGGCTTAAGTTTATATACAATAAATAAGTATTATGTGGATTTAAATAATTTAAAAGCAAACCACCACTACCCACAGATTTGCACTAGGATAGAATAATTTGGGTAGAATTATTACTGGAAAATAATAGTTTTTGGAAAATATTTGTTCTTGGCAGTTGCAAACAATAATAAATTATACAGTGAGGGAAAAAAGTATTTGATCCCCTGCTGATTTTGTACGTTTGCCCACTGACAAAGAAATGATCAGTCTATAATTTAATGGTAGGTGTATTTTAACAGTGAGAGACAGAATAACAACAAAAAAATCCAGAAAAACACAAAAAAGTTATGTTAATGAGGGAAATAAGTATTTGACCCCTTCGACTTAGTACTTGGTGGCAAAACCCTTGTTGGCAATCACAGAGGTCAGACGTTTCTTGTAGTTGGCCACCAGGTTTGCACACATCTCAGGAGGGATTTTGTCCCACTCCTCTTTGCAGATCCTCTCCAAGTCATTAAAGTTTCGAGGCTGACGTTTGGCAACTCGAACCTTCAGCTCCCTCCACAGATTTTCTATGGGATTAAGGTCTGGAGACTGGCTAGGCCACTCCAGGACCTTAATGTGCTTCTTCTTGAGCCACTCCTTTGTTGCCTTGGCTGTGTGTTTTGGGTCATTGTCATGCTGGAATACCCATCCACGACCCATTTTCAATGCCCTGGCTGAGGGAAGGAGGTTCTCACCCAAGATTTGACGGTACATGGCCCCGTCCATCGTCCCTTTGATGCGGTGCAGTTGTCCTGTCCCCTTAGCAGAAAAACACCCCCAAAGCATAATGTTTCCACCTCCATGTTTGATGGTGGGGATGATGTTCTTGGGGTCATTCCTCCTCCTTCAAACACGGCGAGTTGAGTTGATGCCAAAGAGCTCGATTTTGGTCTCATCTGACCACAACACTTTCACCCAGTTCTCCTCTGAATCATTCAGATGTTCATTGGCAAACTTCAGACGGGCCTGTACATGTGCTTTCTTGAGCAGGGGGACCTTGCGGGCGCTGCAGGATTTCAGTCCTTCATGGCGTAGTGTGTTACCAATTGTTTTCTTGGTGACTGTGGTCCCAGCTACCTTGAGATCATTAACAAGATCCTCCCGTGTAGTTAGATTCCTCACTGTTCTCATGATCATTGAAACTCCACGAGGTGAGATCTTGCATGGAGCCCCTGACCGAGGGAGGCTGACAGTTATTTTGTGTTTCTTCCATTTGCAAATAATCGCACCAACTGTTGTCACCTTCTCACCCAGCTGCTTGGCGATGGTCTTGTAGCCCATTCCAGCCTTGAGTAGGTCTACAGTCTTGTCCCTGACATCCTTGGACAGCTCTTTGGTCTTGGCCATGGTGGAGAGTTTGGAATCTGATTGATTGCTTCTGTGGACAGGTGTCTTTTATACAGGTAACGAGCTGAGATTAGGAGCAGTCCCTTTAAGAGAGTGCTCCTAATCTCAGCTCGTTACCTGTATAAAAGACACCTGGGAGCCAGAAATCTTGCTGATTGATAGGGGATCAAATACTTATTTCCCTCATTAACATGCAAATCAATTAATAACTTTTTTGAAATGCGTTTTTCTGGATTTCTCACTGTTAAAATACACCTACCATTACAATTATAGACTGACCATTTCTTTGTCAGTGGGCAAACATACAAAATCAGCAGGGGATCAAATACTTTTTTCCCTCACTGTACATTACATAGTTTATTATACTTCCATCATTCCCTACCTGTTATTTTATATGTTGCCCTCTTGTGGCTGTAATAAAAACATTAGAGCTACAAATAACCTTCAATGGTTCTGAACATATCAGAAAAAGGTGCTAATTCACTTAGTTTATGAGTGATATCACCATGGCTTTAGTTAAGGTAAGACATATATATATATATATTTCCCATAAAATATTTTAATAGAATACATCAAAAGTTATATACAAATTAGATGCCACAAACCAAAAGAAACTGCTGCTCTCTTATGTAAAACAAATCTCTTAAACAGTCAACTGAAGGTTAACTATCATAAATCAGATTTTTTGTATATTATGTTGATTAAATAATTAGACCTTCAACTAGGAAAGATAAGCAGCACTAGCAACACAATACAGATCTCTGTGGCTCTCACACTATTGTTGTTTTTCTCATATGAAAAAGTGCTGCATTAGGATTTGAATGAACCAGACAACTTAGTGTGACTGTGGTCTCCATGGGCAACAATCCAAAAGCTTACTAAAGGGAAGCTTAGACTCTAATGATACAATGGTAGCAAGAGATGGCAGACTGTGAATTAGCACAAAGCACTGGCTTGAGCTCATACACTTCAGTATGTGCTTTGGGCAAAGATCAATATCCGGATTTTGTTAAGTAGTATAGCTGATCATATATAAATGACGAACAGCAAATTCACAATGTTCAAGTGGAGAGGATACACTGCAACAACTGCAAAATGTGGGCCTATTTTAAATGGAAAAACAAAAAAGGGATGTTTGATCATAAACCAACAAGGTTTTAAAATCCTATCTAAGGAATCCACATCCCTCTTCCTGGTAATTAAAAGTTTTTATTTTAAAAGAGAAGCTGCTAGCTAGTGCACTCTCTTAAGAAGAAGCATAACTGGGGGGGGGGGAAGGCTGGAGAAGGGTGGGGGCTGGGACACTGTCCAGATTAAAAATTAATCTAACCCAGTGATCCCACATCTGCAGCGCAGTAAAACAGGTTTACTGCAGTCTACCTGATAGGGTTTGGTGGGGCTGGCATTGTACAAACAAAATCAATAACCACCAAGACCGAGGAAATGAGACAGATAGGACTTAGAAGCTGAATTTGGTCCAGATGGAAGCAGGCATTTGTAATCTCCTTCATAGGGGACGCTGCTCAACAACAGCGTAACAAAGAATTGCCATCATTAGGGACACATTACAATCTTCACAGTAGAATTGTTGGTGGTGGTGTGGTGTTTTATAAGCATTATATGAGGTGTGAAAAGACATCTTGATTGGTGGTTCCTAGAGGATAGTTATGTGGCGTTGATGAGGCATGAGGCATTTCCCAATGCAGCCACACCAAGCTGCTGACAGTGCTCTCAGTGTGGAGAGCTGTGGAAGGAGGAACATTAAGCAGGATCTTCCACACGGTCTGTTTCAGGGGTGAGCAGTATTTCAGGGGATTTGGATTTGATCAGTAAATGTCATCAGAGGACACCCATTTTTTTTGTATTTCCTTACGTTGACAAAATTACTGAACAGTGCATTCCAAAGTGAAGGAAAAGCGAATAAATCATTATTTCAGTTAAAATAAGCATTGTACTTTCATTACCCTTGCTGAATGATGTTAGGGCTCACAAAATATAATCTCTACAAATGTCCCCTTGTGAAAATAGCTGCATGTGCCCATTTAGACTTCCAGCCTTAACGATAAAGATGAGACGATACAGAGCACACTTTAAGTGGAGATTAGTATCCGGTTTTACTTCCTCTATTTTCATTAAGAGATGCAGTTGATTTGCTGTGAGAGCAGCATGTCAAGTGAGAAAATCTTAGCCCGGCTGCAAAACTGCCATTAGCCCTTTGCTGTTGTCATGTTTTTGAGTATGTCACACAAAGACTGTTGGGTACTGTTGATTTGTATTATTATTATGAAGTATTTTTGCCAATTCATTTAACCATAAAACAGAAAGTGTAGAGTGGATTGAAGAAATTATTTTTTTGTGAGACACTTTAGCTTCTTAAAAAGCAGACTTATGTATTTTAGTTAGTAGGTAATGTAGTAATGGATGTTTTCATTACCATAGCTTTTAAAATCATATGACTGACATGTAAATCAGGTTTTCTTTTGATCACTCATGAAAAAAATTGCGGAGAGAAACAATTGGGATACATAAAGTAATGTGTTAGTCTGAGTACATGTAACACAATGCTATGAAATATTGGATGGAACTTATTTTTTTCTCCTCTCATTTTAATGCATTTTATTTGGCAAATGGAGGGGGGGAAGTTAAGGCGTCCACACTATCCATACTTTAAAAGCTAAAATGATCAAGGGGACGCTACATCAGTCTCAATTTTGTGAAGCAGGACTCGCACTCATGTCATCACTAACTGCTATATCCTACCTACCTGTACCTGTGAGCATTCGACCCCTACACTGACTGTGGAATACAGGAGTCAGTCCTCCACTGTGCAATGGTGTTTACACAGCTCAATGTCAAACAGTGGATGACGCTAGGTGAGCCAGGTTAAGATATCCGAGGCACTGCAAAATCAATTTGTTCCCCACTGTTGTGTACTTAGTCAGTTTAATATTGACTTTTACCTTCAAGGAGACTTGCTCATGGCCTCTCCCAATCGGCTTCTTAAGGGTTTACTGTGCTCCAAGTACCAGGACTATCACTGATATTATAACCACTTACAAGATGTTGATATGTGGATACATTATATAACATGCACGGACATAATTTCCTCTTTTTCTACAGGACTGGAGCCAGGTACATAACCAAGCATGCCCCAAACTATGTTTTAGGATATGCGGAGTAACTATTTTTAAACGTAAACTTTTACTTTAAAGAGTGAAACTGAAAGTAGTCAGCCAGAGTGAAACAAACCTCAGTGGAGTCATCTGCTTTCTGTTCTTGGAGTTGTGATGGAGGCGTTGCATCCTGCACTCGGTCTTCCTGGCTCTCCTGCAATCCACAGCAGACAACACTTAGAAGTTAGGGCTAAAAATCAGCATTGTAGAACTATGCAGTTAGACAAAATCAAAAAGCACTAATATTTGTTTTCCCATTCCAGTACTGGTCAGCTTAAAAGTTGGGCACAATTGTTTTCTCCTTATTTTATTATGCATCATTGTTTCTATTATAGACACTGCGGTGAAGGTTAGAAACCAAATGGCAACACAATAATTAAATACAGTTCTCTCATATAATCCTTTCAAAGATCAGGCACCCCCACATTTTGCATGTAAGCACACTCCTACCTCCACACCCGCTACCATTTGAAAATCTGTTCTGACCAGAATCAAACATAGCAAAGATTTGAAAAGAAGGTCCATGTTGTTCGAGAGGAAACAAACAAAC
Source organism: Amia ocellicauda (assembly GCF_036373705.1). Taxonomy (NCBI): domain Eukaryota; kingdom Metazoa; phylum Chordata; class Actinopteri; order Amiiformes; family Amiidae; genus Amia; species Amia ocellicauda. Next base: position 9,653,155 of record NC_089859.1, read on the forward strand.
AGAACTAGCACTGCTGTCTGGGCTTTGAATAATCCACTGCAAATTTTAATTTCACTTGAGAATTACAGGCTAAAGAAAATAGAACTAATCATAGTGAGAGAGGTGATGACATTAATGCTTTTTGGAGCTTATAAGGGGATCTTAAAAATACAAAGATCACATAAGCAGCAAATGCATGTATTCATGATCATACCTCATCAGTCTGACTCAATTTTGTTAGAATACTGGCAATCACACTGGGTGCAGGAATCGGCTGTGAGACGGGCAGATTGGGTTTCTTGACATGCAGGCTGTTTCACAATGAAGTAAATACCTAGGCAACCTAGTCATACTCAATTTGGTACTGTCTGAAAACACAACATCTGGTAGAGTTTTAACATCTGAGATTACTGAACCCACTCTTGAAATAACAGCCACTTTCTGTGCATCACCTCTATCAATCATTACACATACCACTTCACTTCTCTGATCAGGTTAAACAGGACACTGAAAATTAACATTTGGCAATAGTCTAAATTGTAATTAAAAAATATTTGAATGAAAGGTTTTGGGGATGGTGTAAACGTTTATCTATTATTTTCCATTACTTATGTTTTGAAACAATACCTTAAAATACCTGTGGAGAGGGTCCACTATTGTGAACACAAATGTGTTACTGGCACAGCTGCTTTGCCCTGAATGTCTGGTTCAGATACTGTAACAAAAGTGGGTCATCAACCCCTCCCCCCTCAAACCAGATTATGTGATGTAGGACTAAAGGCAAATTGAGTGCAGTTTTTCTAAACACTGGGAGCAGAGAAAATTCAACTGGCATCATAAGATATTTCACACAACAACTTTATAAAGTTTCATTACAATTACAGAGCCCATGAGAACAGCCAGTTATGACTGAAAACCTTATGCCTTTATAATTGGGCATTTAAAAAATCAAATAAAATAAACAGCAAAAATGTCCAAATAGTCTTCGTCATACCACGAAGAAGGCAACTGTACTGAAATCTCTGCACTTGTCTTTGTGTACAGCTCAAACTGTTCAGATGTATTTATTCATTAAATGTTGTTCCGTTGAGAGATTTCCTATTGACCTTTCAAAGAATGGACTAGTTGTACAAAATCTGCAAAAAATAATTAATTGAATGTATACTTTTGAAATACTTCATGTCTAAAAGTGTGTATGCCCTCCTGTATTAGTAGAAGAACCAAAATAATCGTAGTCTTTAAAGTACATTTAAAATGTCTTCTAAAGCCTGTAATAATGTGATAAATGACGACAGCTACATGCATCATATCCCCCTCAAAAGCCACACTCTCATACAGGAAATGGTCATTCAACCACGTAGCATTTTTGTTTGAAGTTTTTTGCAAACCTCAAATCTCAAAGTGTTTAGCTTTCATAACCTGCCTTACTTTCTTTAATTCAGTTAATTCAGATTTACAATGAATACCTCCCAGGCTTAGTAATCTTGGCCAGTGGTTTCTGATATGATTGTGCCAGTCTACGGATTACTGAAGGAGGAAGGGGCACCATATCAGTAATACAAATTGCCTGTGTAGGTCAGAAATCTGTAAGTCAGTGTCACTAGTTCCATAATTAAGACATGCAGGTTTGCCTATGAAGCATCTAAAACTGAATTTCAAGAGCAAGGAATCTTAGGAAATTCTCTAAGATAATTGATAAATTAGTAATCATATGTAAAGGTGAGCATCCTTAGACCATAAACTATTGATGATGTAATTGAACATTTCCTCCAATACATTTAGAGCCACTACTCAACCAGAGACACAGGTTCTTCATTTGTAAGCTATTCTCACAGGCTGCCTGGAGTTGTATTTAACCACATTGTTAAAAGCCTTGGAAAAGACCACTTAATAAACTTTAATTTCACTTCTAAGGTAATATCATTGTAAATTCACATGCTAGATACAAGAATATCAAGACATGATACTTCATTTAACACTTAATATGTACTTCAGATAGGCTATCCATTTAAACTACCATAGGCAACTGATACAAATACTTTTCATTTAAAACAATATTGACAGGGCTTTAACTTGTACGAGATATATCACAGAAGGGAGTTAAATGAATGATTTATAATATTTTCAGTGACCTTCTCCCATTCTCGTGTATGCATAACATTGGCAGGGCAGTTCTTAATGTAATGCAGGTTCTGTGATACACTGCCATTTTGAAAAAAATATTGTTTTAAACAAATGAGAGTTGGATGAGGCCCAGAAGCCCAAATGAAAGCATTACCGCACATGTGGCTCATTACATGGCTAACTCACCAGAAAAAGTCTCATGAAAATTATAATTTTCATTTTCAAGAAAGAGACAAAGCTCTTCTGTTCCTTCTATTAATCAAATTGGATATAATCACAGGTTCTCTATGTGACAGGGCAAATGAGGACTGCAGATATTTGTTAAACATGTCATGGGATAAGAAAATATAGGAAGGGCTAGATGTCATGCCTTGCCACCTCCTGCCACAATAAGACCAATGAGCCATTCATATACGCTATCCCTGTAGCATTCATACATTAATTAGAATTGGTGCCCATTATTGTAAAGTGTTACCACATTTTTTAATTGTCTGGATTTGACTGCTCTCCATTCAGTCTCAAGGAAACATGGCATTTCAGTGTTCACAATTCCTCTGCGAAAGCAATGCACTGACTTTTGATGTGCTGATAGCTTATACAAATAAAAGGCAACGAATATTTCATTAACACCCATTTTAACTTCAGCTCTTATGTATTTCTGGCTGCTGTCCACCAACCTTTGAACACCGAGCCTGTCCTTTCAGGCATATTCTTGTACAGTGCTGCAGATGGGACTGAACACGTTTTTTTTTTTTTTTTTTCATGTTTTAGTTTCATTGCTAAAGAATGTAGGAAAATATGGTAGACATTCCCCAAACACACAACATGATGATGGGTGCATTTCAAAACAAACCCTGGGGGGAAGGGGGGGGGACCTTAAGAAAACGGATTTCAATTTTCAACATGGCGTAACATGCCAGAGGGGCAAAGGGCCGTGTGTACAAACTGGTACATGAACATTACACACTGCAAGGAAATTCACACTAACACAGGAATATATGGTCAGCAGGAAAAGCTGCAGCTGTTGCTTTTAAAAGAACAAGTAAGCAAACAAGGAAACTCAAGGGAAAACAACCTGCACAGAAGGAACTGAGATTTCTGTATTCATCTACAATTCAAGCAAAGGTTTTTGGCATGTGCAATGAAAAATACATTATCCACTTCAATGATACCAAATCCTTAAAATTATAATGTGTTTTGATGGGGTTTGAATGTTCTCAATGAGTAAATCAAGAACAATTAAATAATTATCTTCTCCTGAGGGTAATTAAGATGTATACAATTAAAGAAAAGCTGCTTAAGATACCGGCTTCACACTTGAAATGTTCCCAGTTAGGTGAAACTTATGTCATGGCTGGTCAATAAATGTACACGAATTCCTGTGAAAGCATCCTTGCAACATCCAAAATGAAGGTGCTGTGACAGAAATCGGCTTCAAACTCACAGCCCAGGAAGGCAGATCTCATCAACACAACATATAAGCACTGCTGCCACACACAACACAAAGTGTGGCACTACAAAGAATTTACTCTTAGTCATAGTTAAGGATCAATAAAATAAATATCAATAATCAAAGTAAAGTAAGAAATAAAGCATAAATGTGTACAGAAGAAACAAGCCAAAATGTACAAATCAAAACTAGTAATATGAATTTATATACCCATTTTAATAAAAATATTACAATATAGTCTGCCAAGGCTTTGTACTCAACATCCTACACAAATAATTGTCTGAACCTTTCCTTCTGCAAGCCTGCCTAAGGTATCAAACTCACATTTCCTGCTTATGTAACAGCAAGATTTTGTCAGATATTGATGTCTTAGAAAACTATGAAGAATCAAATCCCAAGGAACATAAAGCCAATGTACTATTCTAGCAGATATTTCTTATCTCAGATCCTTTCTATCACGCCCTAAAGGATGTTCACATGGAGTTAAAATATACTAAAGAAAAAAAAAATCAGTTTGTTGCATGATGGATATTTTGCACTTTTACATTCACCTCCATTTTTATCTTCAGGGCAATTCAATGCTATTAGTCCACATGAACAGCTGAGCACAATTCCCAGATGAGTATCTCTCACTCGCAACTGTTTAGTATCTTTCAGTATTAAACAAATCCTTGCAAGCAATGTTGCCAACAACCCAAAAGTAAAATCTGAGCGAGACCCTTTTTTTGTATTAAATGGCCTTTTGTTAACCACACAAGTGTGCACGCAAACACACACACACACACACACACACACACACACGCACATGCATGCATTACTGAACACATATAATATTATATAGCCATAACATGAAGATAGCAGATTTAAGAGTTGTATCTTCCTTCAGAGAAACAGGATGCTTTACATTTTGGCAGGGGCTATAGTGGGCCATATGATCAGAAATCCACGTGAGTGTGGGTCGCATGAATTCTGTATAGATAACAATGGTGAAGAGTAGCCTGCTAGCACAATACCTGGCTGTAGTCAGTTATACAACAGCAGCAGCAGGCAGGTAGTTTGGCCCTACTGGCCTACTTGTTCATGTGTTGTAGACAATTAGGTTAAAGAAACATTTTGCTACAAAACTCAGGCAGGCAGCATGTTGGACGCCCCTGCATTAAGATCTTGCCTCCACATCTTAATCTGCATAGTAACAACATAATTATTGGGAATATTTACCATTGCTTTCGACTGCATTCATCAAGACAAAGAAAATTATGTAAAAAAAGCTGTGCTCATATTCCTGTTTCTTTTCATCTGTCAACAGTTATTTAAATCTATTTTAGGAACAATTGTAAAGGTGTCAAAATCAGAACACTAAGAGTAGTAGCATTCAAACAAACTGAATGGTGGTCTACAGCTTAGAATTTGAACAAAGGAAAGTATTTAATTCAGTACATACTGTGCATTATAATTTCAACAATACTAACCCCGCCCCAGTTATTTTTTGTTTTGTAAGAGATATATATATATTTTTTTTTTAAACAACTTTCTGGACTATTACACAAAAAAATATCAGACTAATGAAGATGCAAATACTTCTTGAACTATCATGATCACCGAATACCACTACAGTGGCTGAATGAATTCAAAATGTTAAAGGTGATTCACAATTATTAAAATATTTGTATTACTATTGAAATGTTTTTCTTGTAAATTCTGCACATTTTTCAGATCTCATCACCAATGGGGGGGTGTTGTTTCTCGGGCTGTGGGAGGAAGCCTGCTAACTGATGTAGGCAAGATTAAGAATCTGTAGTTTGTTCATGGCCACCCTCACAGGCCTTTATTAATAAGTGCCACTTTTTCCACCAACTCCCCAGATTACAATGCTTTCAACATTCCCCAGAGCTTGCATCTCAAACTAGTTTGACAGAAAGGCCATTCTTAAAACAGTAGGGTGTCCATGTTAACAGTGTCTCTTGTTAGGTGTGCAAGAGTTTGAAAATGTCAACTAAGCACTGTCTTCAAAATGCTCTCAGTAAGACATTATTGTATGCTTTTCTTAGGTTTCGGTACAGAATTCAGCCATTTTTAAATGTGTTGTGACATTCTTTACTGCACGATTCATTAATAGTAACAGACACAGTTAAAAAGGGGATTGATTAATTGACTGATAGTTTCACATCGAAGATAAATTCCATTCTGGATGTTGAGGACGAGTACAATGTTATCACTATCAATCAGTAATGATCATTATGCCAGGAACTGACACCTTCTTAGATGATCATTTATAAATATATAAATACATAAACAGATAAAGGACAGGTTATCTGCAACTTTGAGCTTTTTAAGTTAGAAAATGAAACTCAACCCACAGTAGCAAACAATCTTTAGCCAAAGCTTTAATCTTCTGTATGAAAAATAGCAGAATGCAACTGGGGACTTTAAAACTGAACTTTGACTGGGTATAAACCTACAACTGTCTCTCTCCTTTACAGTGGCATTAACAGTGACTGATGATATTATTTCAGGTGATAAATGTTGTGATAAAGCCACAACTCAGAAGTTATAAGCCTGCTCTTACAGTAAGGTTTTCCTATATTCAGTAGGCCTACATGAAGAAAAATTGTACTTGTATATGCAATAGGTTAATAATTTCCTGAAAACATACAGTTTCAGGTAAATGTATTCACACCCTTCATTTGCAAACTTTGATTTACAATATGGACAAGTGTGCACACCTGCTAACATAATTCAATCAACTGGAAACTTTACAGAACTCTCTAAGCTCAATCAATGTTGATTGACATTAAATATGATTGATAAATATATATAGTTCAAATTAACAAATATGTATTTAAATAAATTAACTAATAACACTTTCAAATTAAAAGTGCAAATAGTTGTGATCACAACTGTACAGAAAATGACTCCTCTGCAAAATATGATGTGCGTCAGAAACTAAGCCGTGTTGCAACATGTTTCCTGTTAGCAATCAGGGGTGATTAAAACTAGCAGTGAATGTAAAACATTACAAAAGGGCATTATGTAAACCTAAACCTGGTTTATACCTAAAAAACAGAACTGATCATTAGCTTCTTCATGATAAATGCAAAACAATCCAATTATTTTCCATTTAATTTCGGACCAGCATGGAAATAGTTTTTTGCATAGAAAGTCAAACCTTGAGTATAAAATAAATATATTGATAATAATATAGAATTGCATACATACCTTCGTTGGGGGAAGGACAAACTTGGCAGGTGACCTACAGAATACAAGAAAATTAGAAAAGTCATTTTCTTTGAAGCAGCTACAACTTCCAACACACTCTCAGTTAAAAACTAAAACACATGGAGCACTTCATCTAGGTTTTATCTGAAACAAATATTCCCAAAATGTCTTGGAGAAAAACAAGGAAGTTTGGCTACTTCATACACATTTCGTACAAACATTTAAGATGTACATATATCCATGACTGACTGACTCACATAATTCATAAGTATTTGATATTTTAGTGGATAAGTGGATAAAATGTTTGTTTGATTTCTAGAAAATTTCATATTTGGCCCTTTCAAAATGAAAACCCAGTCTTGCATTACTTCCAATGTGGATAAACATGAAAAAACAGATTTGATGATTAAACCAACATTATACAGACAGTAGTCTATGTGTAACAAGAACTATACATGAGGTATAGTTCAATTCAGAAGAGCTTTATTGGCACAAGAAGGTTATAGGTTTCACTGCAAATGTATAGCTAGGAGACAGTGCAGAGTAAAACTTTAAATATATTACAGATAACAAACACAAAAATAAATGTCTACATAATATATTCTAACTTTCTGTGTGAGTTGAAAGTACTCTGTGACTGTGTGATTAATGAATATAGGGTTCCAAGGAACGCTCATGCAGCAGTTTGAACACAAAATAAACTTGGAGCAGCAGTTAACACACTGAGCAATCATAAGGCTGTCAGGGTGTCCATTCATTGCTTTCAATTGCAGAAAGTGAAATTACCTAGTCCCTACAGAGTGATTTGCTGTTAAACATGACCTGATGAAATAACTGGGATGTACTACTAGACACAGATGGTATGTCAATGTCTTCATGTTAAAAGGAAAAGCTGTGGAGAAGTTAACTGTTCAAAGGGATTTCACCTTAAATGTCTGAATAATCTTTTTTGGGGGTAAAAGAAGTTATCTATGTACAATCCCATTTTCCAGTTAGAACTCTGAGCTCACTTTGAGTGCTTAATTGTTCAGTCTTGACTAGGTTTGTGGTGAACTGGTAAAAGCAAAAGGTAGGTCTGTATGCTCAACCTTAGTGCTCCTCCCAAATAATTGAATCAGCAGTGGGTATATTGCCTCTTATATTATTTTTCAAAGAATAAACATTGCACTGTTTTGCCTATGTCTTGACAGTTAGGCCTACCTTATGACTCAGGAAAAACAAAACTCTAAGGTAATGCAAAACAGAATACAGAGTATTTATAGAACACAGATTTATACAGAACTGGAGTTTAGAAAAGGATTGGAATTGCTTTTGAGATGTCACATGATGTTTAGTCTTGCATTTCCCCATATTATGTTGCTCTGTTGCAATGTATTTTCTGGTTAGAATACTTGAAAATATTCAAGATGGGGGAATAAATCCAGGTCACCAAGATGTTTTATATGAAGACTTCCAGCTACTCTGAAGGCTCTGGTTAATGTCATCTAAAAAATGGAGGAACAAAAAAAGCATTGGCACAGCATGAACTAACACGTTCAATTATGTATTACTCGCTGTTCAAGTGGCTATCTTTTCAAAAGTGCATGGTCCATTTCATTTTCACAAAGAACTAATATCCTTCAAAGCCTTCAAGATAAAGTTCTGCTAAGCTAGAAAAGTGCACTGTAACTGCCTGGATCTGTCTGGCCCACTTGATGAAATCCCTGACCTAACTCAGATTAAATGGCTAGTTACAAATGTAGCTGAGAACAATGCACATTTAGTTAGTTGTGACATGCTTGGGTATGTTCAAGTATAGATTCACCATTTCTTAGTGCAATTTCAAAACTGGCATCTGCATTTCAGGGGGAAAGGAGGAGAAGATACCTTTTCCCCAAATATAATATTAAAGTGTAAAGCATATTATTAAGGCAGTGAGAGCATAGTTTATCTCTTTTCATATCAGTAAGTAGTGTGATTCAGTTCTCTGCATATCACTGCCAGTTGCCATTTCCTTTTGAAAATGCAAATGTAATGTTAAGTTATTGTATTTAAACACAATCACAATAATCTAGTCTGAACAGCAAATGTACAGTTCTCATGAACTGCCTTTCCCAATTAAAAATATAAAAACTGAGACAACTGAGGCAAGGTGGTTTCAGATAGTGAGTCTAAATAAAGCTAGCAACCCGTTTTCAAGCTTTAGCACAAGGAACACAAATCTACATCTATTTACACTGTAATTTGGACCTGTCTTTTTCAATTCCATCATTCTCAACCCTGCATTTGTGTCCTAACCTGAAGGCTCAAAGGATGCATGAAGCACCATATTGTAAAATAACATAATCAACACAGTTATCAGCTGAACTGTTATTCAGAAGTGAAACAGTTGAGCTCACTGTAAATGTCAATTAGACTATCACAGCTTTCAATATCAAGCCACCTGAGACACTATTGACAACCTCCTCCCAACCTTACTAAAACCAAACCAATTTGGCTGCACTATGGCCCCTTGAAGACAATTACATAACTGTGACTTTCAGTCTTAGATGAGCACTTGTGTTTTAACCAAAAAAGGCATTTATTTGCCACCAAATGCTCCTGAAAGGACACTGGTTGAATCCAGTAAGCCAGTGTTCTTGTCACCAGTTTATTTTGGGATATGCTGAAATCCAGGCATCTGAAAACTTCAGATAAAATCCAAAGAGAAAAAACTAATTCTACAGCAATTATCATTTCTAAGCTGTCAAGACATACACACCTGTAAAACCGTACCAAATGCTCCATTCCATGCTACTCTTCAGCCTAAAGGCTTTAACACAGTCGTGCACAGACCTGCTCGTGCTCCTGACTCACCAGGGTGCTCTGAATCAAACTTGCATCTCAGAGAGGCAAACTTATATTTGTCTACCTATTCTGCATGCAAAGGGTGTAACACTTTTGAATACAATTCAGATGGGTTTAATCAGCTTTATAACGAACGCAGTCAAATGAACAAACTACTGGAGGATTTGTAACTGAATAACATTCTTTAAAAGGTACAATGGTTGTTGTTGGTCACCCATTTCATGAGACCATTTAAAATAAATAGGCTTTACAGCATATTTAAATAGGCCTAACTACTGAAAACACAGCAATCATGGCACACAACTGGGCCACACACAACTCTGTGATTAAACACAATGAAAACATTCAAAGAAAAACGTAATATTGAAAAAAGGGAACTGTGTTATATTAAACGTCTATGTAGTCTATCATATAATCTAAATAATTACCTGTGACTATTACCTGTGCCATGCTCAATGACATATAGGCCCAATATCTTTATCTGGTTGCATATTTAAGACCGGTCGTAAACCCACCCTTCAAAGGTATGAAATAAAATCAGTAACCACTATATTATGTTGTTCATTAACCCTTTGTGATCCCTCCCACCCGCCCCGCATGAAAGATTTTACATTCTCTTAACACGGTGCAGCACAATTAACAAAAACAATACGATTACATTTCATAACATTATACAGCAACAGTTTATGGCGTAGACAACTGGCTCTCTGCACAAGGTGCCAGGTTACGTGAGGTGCAGCATGATCTCCAATGGGCCGAAAATAGACCCATTCTGAGCCATGCTCCGAGAAATCAAAACTGACTAGGTAAAGCATTGCAACAGGTCGCACCCAGCAGCCTGATGATGCCTCTTGTACCTCGACATACACGAAAAGACAACTGGAATTACGTTTCTTTAAATGTTCATCTTTAAATCTGATCCATTTCCATTTGTACGCTGCGTGACGTTGACATACAGGCTTCATCTTGTCCAGTTGCCCATCCTAAGACCTGCAACATGATCACAACACCTACTACTATATAGTTCAACCGAAATGTGTTAAACTAAGGATTCAGGTGAAATATAACAAGAACACGATTAATACTCAACCAAACACCCGCTGTGAACTATGAAATAAACGTGTCGCGTACAAACAGTAGCACACACACAAGTTACAATGTAACCAGCTGAGCAATACCAAACCTGGATTGTGTATGTGTTGTAACGCTATTGCAGCTCATTTGTACAGGGACAACATCATCAGCAAACAGCCCCTTTGCTTTTCATATTGAGATTTTCACATTTTTGTACTAAATGTAAAGAAGCTTGGCTAGCATCGCATTGATTTACTTCTGACGCTGCTTACGCCGACTACATCTTGGAAGTTTTCCTCTCACACTGTCAAGTTGCATTTGCTCCTCCAACGGGGTTTCATATAAGGCTGGACCGTTTCTGTACATATATACACAAAGCAGACAGTGCCAGAAGAGACACAAACACGACACAAGCCGGTACTCACACAGTGGGAGTCGAGATCAGATGGACATCTTCGGCTGCATCGTAGAACTCCTCTGTGTCACTGGTGTCTGACGCCATTTATTCAGTACATGCAAAAGAGCGGAAGAGTATCCCAAATTGCCTCGCAGTCTTCAGGCTCTTCAGCAAGGTAACCGGGACAGGGGTGTGTTTGGCAGGGCGAGAAAGAGAGAGGGGGGGAAAGATAACTCCCGAGATGTGGCGGTGTCTTTTTTCCCCGTTCAGACTGAGGAAAGGGAGAGGCCTCTTCTGTCATCAATGTATATTGTATGAAACGCACCGCAGCCTGGCTGGGGCTGCACCACGGCTCGATCCGGGAAGAAGATAAACACAGTCGCTGTCAGCACTGTCACGCCTTGTCCCCCCCAAAAAAAAATTTCGCAGCGATTTTCCAACGGCCTTTCCTGTGGATTTGTGGTATTATTTCTGAAGGGGGGGAAAGGAGACTAGAAACGACCGTATTTTGTTTTTCCTCTTTGGCAGCAACCAACGTAAACGCGTCAGGAAATCTCGCGAGATTTTACATTTAAAAAGTCACACGGATCCAGAGACTTGAGAGGTCAGTTAGGAGACTTGCGTGCGTAGTGATCAATCTAAAGTATCTATTATTTTTTTAAAGATAGGACTATAGGTGATAAAACTAGACTGCCCCATTGGTTTAGCTTTACTGTGCAATTGGCTGAGATTTCAGTCCGCCATCTTTGGTGAGAATAAGCCCCGCTACTGAAAGCACTGTCACCAGCGTAAGATGCAGTGAGTTACACGCAAGGTTTTCGGAATTGATTAATTTATTTCATTAGCTTATATATATATATATATTTGAGCTCTTTAGCAAAGAAAAGCAAAAATCAAGATTGACAGTCATGTAAATCAGGTGATGTTTAACAATACTTGAAGATGTTTTTCCTACTTCTCAATGCTGCAATGAGCATAGAGTGATCAGCAAATACAATTAAACAGTGCAACAAATACACTATTTCCTAAATAATGAATGGTCAATGCAGTCATCATAATGCAACTTCAAATGTATGGGTAACACTTTGCAGCAGAAGTCAGATGAAGTGCATAAGGTATGCATGTGTTATTCCTGTGGTATTCATACATCAATTCAACCAAATTATGTGTTATGTCTCAAAGTGTCCGGATATTTGGGAGACTGTTGGTCTATTACATTTGGTCTATACAATTGCTGTCACACTACATGACAGTAGCAGTACAGTGCAGTAATAATACAGGACTGCAGTGATATTGGTAAGATATGGTTGAGATAAGGGTTAACATATTATATCAATTTACCTAGGTAGCCCCATAACAAAAATTACACAAAGTGTCTTTCATTATAAACAGAGAAGAACCTGCAGTCATATACTTAACTCAGGCATGTTAGACAGGACATGGACTTTAACAGATATTAAAACAGGAGGACTTTAGACAAATGACAGGAGAAGGTGTCAATTGACTAACTTAATCTCACAGCCAAAGTAAATGTGTCAATGTGTCTATGTGTCATATGATTCAGATACTATATAATCAATGCTTCTTATTCTTTCTCGTTTTCCTTTTTGAGAGTTCAGCAGCAGACACTTGCATAATGTACCCAAACTTTAGTGTTTTTAAATAGCTATTACGCTAGACTTATTCTCTACTTCCTGTGAGAAAGACGTTTGCAGTACAGAGATATAAAGTATCAGGTTTGGCTAATCTTTGTATGTCTTCGATCACTCTGGAATATTGCTGATTCATAAAATAGGGGCCTTTGTGGATGACCTGACAAGGTGTTTGTCCTCTTGAATATTGTATTTCCTGGCTGTGATTTTTTTATTCAACCACAACTAACTTTGAATTAAACAGAACCTTCTTTATTCCAAAATGGTGGATGAGAGGGCAGTTGTGTGCATTGGGGAATAAGGGAAGAGTGTTGTTTTAAACTATTTTGTATGTAGAAACAGTGAACCCAGTATGCGTGTTTGCAGTCTCCCTCATTCACACTTCAGTCTTTCATATATTTTTTGGCCCCTTATCTTCAAATTATAGAAATGGCTCAGCGTGTGATCTTGGGGTTTAATCACAGTTTTTAACACTTTTTAGTGGTGTATTTCTGCGGTCAAGTGAAGCTAGCCATTTCATCAATACAACTGTAATATTTTGCATAATTAATAAAAAATTAAGTCTTCCAGACAGAGGTAATTGTTTAGTAGGTGACAGGAAACACAGTTTTACTGTTACATAATCTCTGAATCAGGAGAATGCTTTTGTGTGAGTATGTCTGACGGTTACATTTGGAAGCTTTTACTCTTTAAAACACTTCACACAAGTAGTCTGTTAAGAAGCATTTCACTATATATATTAATATACCCCTACAACTGTTTTGTAATGATCACTAGACCTGCAGAACAAACAGAAATTGACAGTGTTACTTCAAAGTCCAAACACTGATCTTTATTCTTAAATTAAATGTTCACTTAGTGCACTTAAGTGTACACTCTTACACCACTGGATGTTATATCCTGATTTATGCACACAAATCTTTGTTCTCACACTAGAAATAGAAATATGGCTTACTGTACAAGGAAAAAGTGAAGTTTGATATTTTTCTTTTCTTTTGTTTACCGATTGAAAAGAGTGAAGAGCCTTTTGCCTATTTTAATTATAATTGTGTCTGGATTGCCCTTTCACATGTTATCTATACAGGATTTGTGTAGTAAAACTGCAGGAAACTAAGAATAGGTTTCATTGCCATATCAATTTTAGGATGTTATTCTCTATTGTTATTGAATAAGCAAGTTTAGCTTTATTCAGAGGCAGCTTTATTTAGTATCAGGATGCAGCTTGACTGCATGTATTGGTTACCCTGCTGCTTAACGATGGGTGGCCATTTTGATGTTTGCTTTCCCCAACTGGGTTGAAAGAGATGCTTCTGCTTTTATGAAACATTCACAAACTGAATATGAATTTAAAGGAACTGGTTATAATCCATTATTTTGTTTATAAAGGAAAGGCTGTTGGATTAAAAATTAAAAATTAAAAAATTAAAAATTACCTCGCATTCCTTGCAAAATGTCTCCAAATATAAAGTAGGCTGTAGTATAATAGTGTAGTACATAGTTTTAGTATAGGGCCCACTCCACAGTTATTTTCGGTTAATACAGGCAACATCACACTGAATTAGCAACAGTTTATTATTTAACCTTGACTGTTTTCAAATCAAATCTTGAATTGATTGGAAATATGCAAATGTATTTGTCTGGAGAAGCACTGTGCAGGTAATATGAGCATGAAGCAACAATCCTCAGTCTGATTAATTGTTATCTTCATATGGGACTCAAACTGGGAGAACTGTGCTCTGGAAGTAGACTGTCAGTCCAAACTACTGTCAAAGAGGAAAATTACCAATATCAAGTTTAATACCATCCAACCTGCTGGGGTCATCCAGAATGAGGTCAGAAATGGGGATTTACATCTGGATTACATCTGGAAATAGCAGCCCTTTGATGCAGAACAGTCTCACATAGGCCTTACTGATATGGCTTCTGGTCAGCATAGAAATAACAAGCACTGCGTGTATGGAAAAACAAACAACATTGCACTGGGATATGTATGATTTTGTATTATTAATACCCCCAAAACAAAACAGACGTTTTCCCCATTGTTAATTAACCATTCTGATTCTTCCTCAGATTCTACACAATATTTTGATTGATTTCCTCCTTGCTCCCTTTCCCGTAGCCCTTGACTGTGACCCTACATCTTGAAAGCACTTAGCTTTTACTTTCCAGGATGTATGACCTCACTTACTGTACTTACCTGTGTACATTGGAAGTTGTAAAATGTATTATATTCTGAATTGCTCTGTTTAATGTAAATTTGAATTTGTAATGTTTGATGCCCTGTACTTAACTGTATTCTTGCACTTTGTATTGCACTTATTTTGTAAGTCGCCCTGGATAATTGCGTCTGCCAAGAAATAAAAAATAATAATAATATAGCTCTTGGGAAACAGAAAATGCCATTATTGTTTAAATGTCCTTGTTGTACTCCTTGTTTTATCAGCAGTGATGTTGGCAGATACTCGGGGACAAGCCACAACTCATTTATCTTTGACAACAGCACCTTGTTTAGAAAAGTAGAACAGAGATGCCTAAGAGGCTGGCTTTTAGAGCAGTTGCGTTTGTCATGGTTTGAATTTTGATGAACAAATTAACCCCGAAGTATTGAAATCTCACCAAGCATGTTCAAGTGGAAAGCAGACACCCACATAAACAATGGATAAAGATCCAAAACTTCCACGCACCAACACTTTTTTGTTGTCATTGTTTTGTGAGGCTGGGATGATCTACAGAGGTCTGTAAGGGAGTCGGTTGCTGTTGAGAACAAAAAAATCACTTATCATGAATGTAATGGTCTATAATGAGGTTTTCCTCCTGGTTTTGATGCAATTGCCATGAAAAGTGCTTATACAATTAGTGTTGAGAGCTGTTCTGGATTGAAAAAAACATTTGTGGATGCTATAATTTATCAACAAGTAGGAAGACGTTTTAATTAAATGGTTTGAAAATGGGGATACTTGCAAATTGGGACAATTGTGAACTTTTCGCATCACGTCGTTGTTTTGGCCATGAGTACAATCCTTGTTCTGAACTTTATCCAGGCTGCTTGAATCGCCAGATTAAGGGATTTTCTAAATCAGGATACACTTTATGTAGGAGTTAACATAAAAGACATAATTAGAAATGGCAATTACAGGGTCAGTATCTGCACATGGATAAAATAAATACATCTTGGCTCATAATTACAGGCTGGCACACAGTTAGCAGTGTTCCAGCTCACATACATAGCCCTTTCTAATATAGGGATCATTCTTTTCAAATTAAAATGGAACATCATATCATTGTATGCAAAAAGATCAGCATATTAGCAGTCATAAAAGCCTCAGTAATGTTTTACATTTTTGTGAAGATTCGGTAATCTATTATCCATGTTTGTAGTTTGTGTCTTCATTTAGATCTTGTAAGAGACTAGTGTTGATCCACAGTAATCTGGAAGCACATCAAACCTCAATTCACTATTGCCTTAGATGCAAACAAAATGCAGTCTGCCTTTACAAAAAAGAAGTATACATTTCAAGAGTGATAAAGAAAGCATTGTTTTCAAACTAGTGGAGCTATCACAATTTCTATGTATTCTCCATGGCATGTGTTTCATTTAGGGTAGTCTTTAAAGTTAATTGAAACTTTACTGTGAAAACATGTTGAGGTGTGCTTCTATAAATAGATAAATACATTCATAAACATATACATAGAAACAGACCTCACCAGTGTCCAAATAAAAACTGTTTCCGCCCAGAAATGCATCCACCGTGAAATACGTCAACAAACGTACCGATGTGTGTTTAGTAAG
Source organism: Amia ocellicauda (assembly GCF_036373705.1). NCBI lineage: Eukaryota > Metazoa > Chordata > Actinopteri > Amiiformes > Amiidae > Amia > Amia ocellicauda. Next base: position 9,669,663 of record NC_089859.1, read on the forward strand.
TAACAGGCAAAGGGAAAGGTGTGACATACTAAAACAAAGCTCACCCATAAGTGTACAGTGTAAACTTCTGGTTTTGTTTTAAGGTCAGTCGTAGCCTCTCAAGGTTTCTAAATGACAGAACAAGTACACATTTGAGGTATTGAGAAAATGCACACAAAAGACACATTTACCACCAAATGGTTAAATAATGTAATAGTAGAGACACAGTGGGATGTTATATAATCTTATAATGCTGTGAATATGAATAATGTGTTCTTATTATTAGATTGGTGTCGAGAGACATTGATAATTGATGTGCATGTCTTAAGTCCTGTAACAGCATAGGTTGTAAGGGTGTGTAGTTACACATGCTGTCTTTAATGGCACAGAGAGACTTGGACCATGCTGTCTGTGCTTGGGAATGTTAATTATATCGTGCTAACTGCATAATTCACAGACTGCTATGCTGTATCATCAGTACCTTCTCATTTGTGTCTCCAAGCATTAGAGGTCTAATTCAAACACAGCACAAGGCCAGTAATTAAAACACAGAGGATACGTGGCTGTGCATTTGCTCACGTGTTCTTTGGGGTGTGCCTTTCAGAGGCCATAAGATGATGGGATGTGAAGCTGTGCTTTAGTGTATTAGGTGTTAATGTTATTAAAGGAACAGGTATTTCCTTTCAACAGTGTAGGGTTTATTTATGGTGTGTGCATGTGTGTCCTGTCCCAAACTATTAAAGTATAAGCTTGAATAATAAGCAATAACCAATATTAAATTGCTGCACTGGAATGGAAAATGTACTGTTTCCATTCATTTGATTTCAACCTTGAAACATTTTACTGTATCCTGATGAAGGCCATACTTCTTATCAGTGGAAACTAGTATGGCACTGCAAGGACAGAATGTGTTTTTCACAGGCTGATACATTTCCAACAGTTCAAACCTGACTGAACATTTAGCTCTTAGTTTACTGTAAATATTAAAAAAATAACCACTAACATAGCATGGGCTGTCAGAAGCATGGATGCATAGGTACATGCACATGGATTTACAATCCCCATCTCTAATTTTCATTACTTGTGCACATAAAGTCAAAGCACTGCCACTAAAAAAAAACTGGAAAGTTAGTCATCTTTAACTCATAGTAGGGCTTTGCTCCAGATCCATTCAGGAATGTTCTTCTGTTGTATCAATTTCTACCACGTGAGGGTGCTATTTCCCTACAAATTAGTATTGTCCTTTGCTAAATTGTAACACAAATATTAAATTACATATTGAAATTGGGTTATTTTAATGTTCTTTTTTAGAAGGTATAGATAATTAAGTGTCAGCCCCTGCGATCACAATGTCAGTTGAGAAAGCATTTACAGGTTTTAATTTTAATAGCAGGGTTATGATAGGTCAGTTGTACTATCATGAAGATGAAATGAGAGTCAGGGAAACACAACTGCCTTAGCTTATGAAAACACCAGCCACAACCCTGATGGGCTATGTGTCGACCGATCTCTGAATATCCCAGTAAGTCTACAGTATTGTACTTCCTTCCCTAATGCACAAGGATATAAAATAATAGACATGATATAATATCTAGTCAGCATAGTCAGAACAGAATATCTAATAATACATAGTGTATGAGGTTGACAATTTATTGCATTAGGTTAAGAGTGGCCCCACAAAATATGAGCTATACTTTTATTTTGCCAGTGCTGTGATTGTCTCCAAAACAAACAGGTATTATTGCAAAGTAAACCAGTATTAGAGGTGTCTATTGGCCTAATGTCAACTGTCTACACTCTTGACTAACCGGTTTTAATGTCAAAATTAGGAGAAACAGGATATTGATTTAGAGGGAATGAATACACACAGACACACATATATATGCTTATAGGTTAATACATACATACACACACAGATATATACACATACATTTGCATACTTCTAAATGTCACATTCATTTTCAATTATAACTATGTCCATAGTTGTATTGCTCTATATATGTATGTGTGTGTATATACATATATATATATATATTTGCCTTATAAAAAATTATTAATAAGTTTCTTTGGACGTTCACTGGAGCATTGAGTTGTCGTGACAGTAAAAAAAGAGGCAAACAACCCATAATTGCTCCCAGGGCTGATTTACCAGTGTGATAAGACTGAGCCTTAGTTGGGACTCTGGGATGTCTGAATTGTATAAAGTGCTTTCATGGAAAAGGTCTCCAAGCTGCCGTACATTAGTTTTTTTCCCGACTGGCCTACAGGGAGAGGGACACAAAGCATAACACTTGTAGACAGGCCAGAAATGTCAACAGTGTAGAGGTAAAGCTAAACTGTAATGATTTTTTTTATGAACAATATGTAAAATATAAATGACAACAGGTTTACAATCAGGAATTGGAAGAGATTAGGAGCAGATGGAGCAGAGAAATATGTATGCCTACAAAAGTGTCATTTCCTACTTGGCTGTTGCTGGTGTTTGTGTTTACCAGTGTCACCAAGGCAACAAGTAAACTTAAGCAAGTCTCTTTTAAACGGGAAAATAATCAGTTTAGTATTATTATTATAGAGAGGCATGACAAAGGAATATAAAGGACTTTTTTTTTTTTTTACAAGATATTACATATTCTCAGCTATTGCTTGAAGTGATGCAACCATGACTGGGTTTTCATCATATGCACTTTCAATGCAATATTGATTAATTAACATAAAAATGAAATCTTAACGCATTCCCTCCACCCCCCACCCCTCCCACATGAAACATTTTTTTTTATTATTAATGTAATCTGCCTGCTTCAGACAATATTTCAAAAACTCAGTCAATGTACCAGCAGCAATGAAAGAGTCTTTCCTGTTCTTCAGTCTGTTCCTTCTGCTATTCTGTAAGAAGGCGTGTGGTTAAAATAATACCATTGACATCCTCACAATTACACAGCAGACACGATCTGAGCTTCCCTTGACTGCTAAACAGGAATAGGCGCTAAGCTTTGACAGTCGAAACAGCAATTCTATAGATAAAATTACATTGTTCTTTGTAGTCGTGCTTCATCGTTGTCCCGTTTCATTTCCCACATTGTTCCCCTTCTTGTCAGTTCCATTTTGCTAAATGAAGAGAGAAAAAGCAGTTAAAATGTTTCTCGTCAGATTAGAAGGTCAGGACGCCTAATTCTGATATAGTAACTGCGTGTTCACATCATTGTTCACTCTGAATATAGTTCCCCTTAATCTGACTGAGTGTTGCCAATGAAAACAGATGATGGGGTGAGTGGTCTGACAGACTGCGCTTTTTCATTTCAGGGAAAAAGCCTTGTGCAGTAAAAGAACAGGGATAAGAGAGTGACAGTCAAGATTGAGAAAAAGTTACATTACTGAAAGAAAGACTTCTGTAAATCATACAGGAATACAGTCTGTCCTTCCTCAGTGTCTTTGACGGCTAGATGCAGATTCACACTCATATCCAGCCAAAGAAGATATTCTTTAACCTGAAGTCTTGTAGTAAGGTAGATGTTATGAGAAAATTGAGAATAAAGTAACTAGAACACCAGTACACGTGCTTATGTTTACCCGTATAACCAAAAACTGGATAAGAAACAACATATGTGAATATAGAATCTATTTTATACAATGTCATGATGTTAAACCATATTTCTCTATCAGAACCATTCCTTTCCATTTTACACTAATTCAGCATGCCTACTACAATAGACTTTGATAATACTGATTTACAACATCTTAAAATGTGTAGATCATACAGCCCTAATAAGTACTTATAATGGTCAATTTAGTTTTTTTTATAATGTAGTATAAAGTCAGTAGAAAAAAAATGGTGCAACTATTATACAGATTTATGGGAGAAACAACACGTTAATGCTTTAAATCCCTCTACAAAGAAAGTACTTACCAGGCTGCCCCCAGAACAGCCAAGATTAAACATCTGCCGTGAATGACACCTGACCATAAGCTGATTTTGTAATTCATCACTCTGTACTATGCTTTCAACTACTGGGGGGCGATAAGGATACATTGAAAACACACACCAAGAGACACAAATAAGTGCTTGCGTCAAAGGGGAGTTTAAATGCCAGCCTCTTGGTGTCCTATACTTTGGTTTTTCAAAGACTTTCTCTCCCTCCCTTTGTTTTCTTCTGTGTTTGGCATTTTATGACCTTCACAAAAATGCCACGAGAACAAAGTAAGCCCAGTGTAGCATTTTAAGCCCCCAGTGAGCCATAGCAGCATCTCTCGATGACATTACCAACAAGAAATTTACATATCTCTCGGCTGTTTTTTTTGGGTGGGGTAATGTTCAATCTGTAAATTGATTAGCACGTATTATTTCCTCACCTTTCCTGTGATTTTATCTTGCTGTACGCTGACAGAATGTAGATCAGCGCAGACTGAAGCAGTGCTCTGCATCCTTTTAAATTTTCCTCTCTTTGTTGCCCTATTTTGTGTGCTCTGTTGTTGTCATTCATTCTGGTTTGCCATGTTAATTAAGCATATATGCAGACATACCTCCAGGAAAGACTTCTTGCTGGCAGGATGTGTGTGGAAGGAGAAAACTGACAATGCACCCTGCCTCTTTGTCCGGTAGGATTTGTTGTGATGTGGCGATTCTGGGGTTTTCAGTCAGAGCACTTCTGTTGAATGACTCAACCCCTGGCACCTATCCTCCTGAGCAAGCATGTTAGCGCTGTCACTGATAATGTGCTGTGCAAGGGTTTGTAAGTATGTCCTGCCCTGTTGCATCACAGAGGGTTTTGCACTTGCAGGCCATGATAAACTCAGGTGTATTACCACCTCCTCCCAGCAGAGGCCACCCTATAAACATTTTCTTTCAGTTTGTGCTCATTTTAATGAATCAGGTAAGCCAAATAAGAAACACAATCGATGTATAAATAAATCGATAAATGTTTGATTTTTTCTTTTATCCAGTTTGTTCTTAATTCATGCAAGTGCAATCTAAAGAGTGCTTCTCATACCTCTCTAACACTTTCTTCTTGAAGGGAAGTAAAGACAAACCCTAACCCAAAATGGACCTGTCGATGTGTTCTCAATGCATTACTTCTGTTTAATATACAGCTGCATTCTGTCATTACACTGAATGCCTGTCCTCAATTCCTCTCTGCAAGTCACAGTGACATGCACATAAAGTCACCTGAAATCGATAAAAGCAGGTCTCCAAAATGATTGTGTTATACCTCCCCCCCATGTTTTGCCACAGCAATTTTTGTAACACATCTTTGATTTTGTTTTCAGTAGATAACATTTCCACCTCTTGTTGTGCTTTGTCCCTTTGTGTTCCATATCCTTTTGTTGATGTGTTACCAGTTCAGGGATGCACTCACATACCCCACCACCCTTTGAAGACAACACCCATTCTTGAGTCAAACCAAAAGAGAGCAGTCAGTGACAGAGAAAGGTCAGAAGAGCACTGTGTAGTGGAGGATGAGCCAAGGCCCAGACACTGCCCTCGGCTGCTCATATCAGAAGTGGACAGTACACCAGTAACCCAAGCAGCTCTACACAAGGAAGGGCGGGCAGAAAGCAGATCTCAGGGAACGGATTTTAGGATCAACAGGTGCATTTCAAATTTCATGCTAATACTTCAATAAGTCTGAACTAATGTAACCAGGCTCTCTGCATCAGTTGAAGGGAATTAATCTCCCCTGTCCTAGTTTTCAACAGAACTGAACTTAAAAGTTATTTTTATTTATTTTTTATTTTCTTTCCTTGTTCCTTGTATACTTTCTTTTCACTAGCTCTTGTCGCTTGTATATTATATGAACTGTATATTTGACCTATGCATGTCTGTAATTATTAAACTGTAATTGTATTATGCTTGATTTGCAATATTGTACTGTATTGGATTTTTGTATTGCAACCTGTAAGTTGCCCTGGATAAGGGTGTCTGCCAAGGAATAAATAATAAATAAAAATAATAGCAGATAATCCTCCAGATTTGACTGTATTACTTTGCCTGCTTGTGTATTTAAACATCCCATAGATTGATGAGAATTTAACATTAATGTGTGCAACCAATGAAATAACACATCGTTGATTACAAATAACTGCTTCACATGTAAATTAATATTGTCCAATTTGTGTTGGGGACCAAGGGGTTAAAAGAACACAGACTTATCCACTGTTAAGAACAATCCAGCTTTTCCCACAAATGCAATTTGCCTTTATAACAATTTTTTTGTTTAATTTCAAGAATAACACTTTAGTTATTTGATCATAAAGAAACCTACATTTGAATGCAATGCAAACATCCAAGTAGATTATCTTATTTGAAATTCTAGATACAAATGAGTATGTGCCAGATGTAAATAACCTCCTCTATTTATTCCTTAATGTGAAAATATATCATGATTTAATTCCCCATGTCTAACTGCATTAGGGCGATTGGCATTTCTCTTTCAATAGTTCTCTAGTGTTTGCTAATGCACTATTTCAAAGGCCTAGAAGTTATTGCAGCTTACTCTATATTAGCCCACATGGACATTTTAACAAATATATTACAATTTACGAGGAGCCTTACAATTTATAACCCTTTTATTTTCAAGCTTTCGCCTGCAGATATAAAAATATGTTGTGTTTTGCAGCTCCCACTGCTATGCACTTTTCAACTTAGGAAGTGATTTGGATTATTATATTACTACCCTGAACTAAGTTATCTACTAGATAAATATTTTAAAATGACTGTCACTGTATTATAGATATTATTAAAACACTATATATTATTGTAAATATTAACTCAGGCTGAGTCATGCCAGTTAGGCTACAATATGTAAGTGTTTTGGTTTTTATCCATTAATATATATCATTCCACTTCAAAACTAAAATATTTATAGTTTAAAGCTAATTATTTTCTTGTTCTTTTTATTTTGCTTTAGTGGTCTCATATTCCACTGTCTCAAAACACTCACTTTTTTTACTATTTGCCAGACCAGTCCCTTTTTTCTCCAGAATTGATGTGTGAGCAGCATATGTGCAAAACTCTACTCTTATTAGCAGAGACTGAACAACATTACAGATTAAACACAAGGAAGTCATTAAGTTCAGTGCATTGCATATGTTTACACGGGTCCATGCAGTGTATTTTTATTATAGTTTATTATAGACTTTTTTCATAGTTTATATTTTTTTTGTCAGGGAAGCTTTCATGGTTCTTTCACGTTTGATTTGATCATGCTATAGGGCACATTAGTGCACTGTTATCATGCAGCAGAACCTGATATTACTTTCAAAACTCAAAATGTAATTTAGAAAAGGGATTGCAGCAGAGCAGGTTAGACTAAAACTGTAAAAAATATAATAATATTAATAAAAAAGTTCTGCTTTTGTCAACAAGAAAAAATCACCACAGTTTGAATTCAGGCCGAAGTGTGTCTAATTAAAATGCAAAACCTACACTGACCATTGAGAGGATATTATTAGTATTTCTGCATACTGCAACTTTTCATGCTAGGTGTGTTTATTTTTTTATATATGTGCTTACATATACAAGTACATTTACTGCATCAAAAGAGTTATTGCCACAAATCCAGGAGCACTATGGACTTGAATTTGCATGAAGTAAATAAAGACAGTAATGTAGAAGCTTTGTCACTATGATAGCTTTTAATACAGTGTGAAACAGAAAATAATGTTCTGTGGAGCTCATTAAATGTTACATAAACATGAAGTCTTAAGATCTGCCAAAAAGGCTATAAATATCTACAAATCAACTGGGATTTAATTATCACCATCAGACTGCATATATGTGTTAGTAGGGCATTATATGTTAGCTGCAGCATTACCCTACTGATCTTTTCTGGCAGTAAAGCCTGATTTAGGTGTGTGCCTGAGGACTGTGTTTCATTTTACATCTATATATTTGTTTGTTTGTTTTTTGCGCTGACTGCTTGGGGTCACAAAGGGATACAATCTTTCTTTAACAGAGTAGCATCATGGGTCTCAAAGTGTGGAAACCCAACAGTTGGTATTGTTTTAAAGAACAGTCGGCCAACTGAACTATAGGAAACACTATAGAAAACATTTATATAGTTGGCACCATTGAACTGTAAATCACTTGAACAAAATAATATTCCCTGCCCATCTGCTCAATTACTCCCCAAAATCTTTATTTGCAATCAAATCTTGTTACTGTTATTTACAGTGATTTGTACTAAAGAACTGTTTAATTGTTAACTGATGTCACCTCACAATTACTTCTGTATTACCCTACGTGCTTTAGGATAGCAGTGTAAAACAAGGCCCCTGTGATGCATATTGAACGACAGTGCAAAGAATTGGGGAGGATATTGTTTGTGACACTGGAAAGCATAGCATATTAAAAGTTATTTAAATGATATCAGCAGTGATAGGTTATATTTCTTTGCTGAGGAGTGTCTTCATAGTGTACTGATCCTTCATAATGTTCTGTTTGCTTTGAAGATTTGTCATATTATTTCAGCCAGGGTGTGGAGATGTCATTCCCAATTGCTTTAAAGTTTTAACATGTCAGTGCTGATAGAGATTGAAGCCACATACAGCTTGCCTTGGGGTTAATACAGTGTAACATAATTTAAGAGGGATTTAGTGGTAAAACATCTGCCCCTGAAATGTTTAATAAATGTTTGTACCCAGATCTGTGGGTTTGAACTCCCTTTCTTTGCCTTTGGCCTGTAAATGTCCATATCAGACTAGGGAACATCGAGACTTATATGCTTTTTTGGAAGAAAAGCCTTACAAAGTGATTATGTAGAAAAGTTTTCCCTGTGACAGTACAACTAAAAAGCAACCCTATCTTAATTGACTATCGTAAATACATGTGTAAGGAAGTGGTTAAATTGCTCAAGACGGCTGGGCAATCTTTGTTTTCCTCTGATGTCTGTTCTCTCAGAGGGATGGGAAGAAGCATAACATAATTTGGTCATGTCATATGCTTCACATTACATGGCCTATTAGTTTCCTCCGGCATCAAAGCTACATTATCGAATAGGTTTACATTTCATTTACTTTAAGTGCTGCAGAAAACTGTATCACAGCTAACAATTTCAAGTAAATGTCTTGAATTGTGTACATTCATCTTCTAAACAAAGTCACATTGTCTTTTTTATAACATTTTATGGAAGCGCAGAATCATAAATCACCCTGAAATTGCTCTTCACTTTGTATTTCTTTATCATTTAAAGTGTGAAGACAATTTTATCTTTGCCGTATTCAGCTTTCAGTATTTGTATTTCCCCAACAATGTTGATAATGTCTTTTTCCCCCTACCATTTAAATGTCTGTCCAAATGGTTTTAGTACAAGGACAGAAATATTGAAGGATTGTACATTTCTGACATTTTGTTGTTTTTTGAGGGGTAGAAAAATAAAATCCTGTGACAGTTAAAACAATATAATGTACTTATTTTAAATTATCTACCAATTTTGAATTCAGTGTGTCACCAGTATATGTATTCTATGTCATGAATAATGATAATGTAGGGAAGTATACACTGAACTAGTTACCTAAATGGTTTGACCAGAGGCAAAATTAGAGTGCAATTTAGAAATCAAATAAGGGTTACATTTCCCTTGTAAACGTTGATTGCTTTTCTACAAATCTAATTAAAACAAGTGTTGCAGATCGGAAGGAGTTTACAATGGCACTGTTGTTGTATTTTCCACATTTAATATAGATTCCCTAAATAAGAAAAATACCTGCTATTTCAAAGAAACCCAGGTGATTTGTCTCTTTTTCAGGTACCAAATACCCAACCCTGTCATTTATTGTGCCAATTACTTATACAGTTCACTCACTGTTTTCTGTAGTAGGCTAACCATCTTCAGGATTATGTTAATTGATTTGAGACATTACCATTTACAGTTTAACATAGTAGGTTGTTCATTAAGATGTACACTCTACAGGGTTAAATAATAGTCAGTCTGGTATCCTTTCCTTGTATTCTAGTTTTTTTAACACATTTTGATGCAAATTCTAAATATAAGCGGACAAAGCTGGCACAGCCCTTTTGCAGTGATAAATCCTATTGCTGAAGTAAGATTAATTATTCTGGCTTTCCCTCGGAATCAAATCCCACTGTATAAAAATAAAACGCCATACACCGCACTTTACTGACGTGACTGTATATAAAGCACAATACAGCCCATTACTATAATAAACATTTATGTGTTGGAAGCTAATGTGAAATGAGCCTGATGTGGATTTTCACTGCTCCATAGCTTTTGCAAATGTACCATGGATAATTTTTTTCTTAGAAACATAAGGATGCTTCAGTGAGCAATACATTCAAGGATAATCAATTGTGAAGAAGGTTCCTGGGATGTTGAGCTGAGGTTAAAGCAGGAGAAAGCCAGAATAACTGGAGAATGCTGTTTGGATAAAGAGCAGCAGACATGTTTAGGACTTGTAGAAGCTGTGCTCAGCCTTCACACCTTTAAGTAAAATATCAGCTATAGCGAGGCAAGGATGCAGGGATGGTGCAAGTGAAGAAGTAACACATGCACCACTCTTCTTTAGCCTTGTACCCTTCAGAAAATGACTCTAGCAAGATTGCTCCAGTGAAGACCCAGCCATGTATGGGTACCCACATGTCGCTTTGTATAAAAGCATCCTCCAAGTGAATTAAGACATTTGCACATTGTGAGAAGCACAGCAAAAGAAGGAAATCTCCCAGACAACTGAAGTCCAGATCACTGATATTGCTCATACAATGCTTCCTGTCTGCAGAGATATACAGGAAGTGTGAGGAAAATGTTATTGCTTTAACCTTGTGTCCTTAACAGTCTTGTTACACACGTTAGAAGTGTTTAACATGTTAAAACAGTGTTAAACATGCCGCTTCATCTATACTCTGAAAAAGCGAATACCTATATGGAATTCTCCTGTAGAGATTTCTCTATGAAGTGCCCATTAGTAATAATGATTTTTTGCATAGATACCACAGGAATAACACACAGATGAGTCTGAGATCTGATGCTGATCACATGTTCCCCAACCCCAACGCAGTCTGTAACAATGTTCTCCAACTCAAATCTAAACTATTATACATGTGGGCAAGACCAGAGCTCAAAGGAAGTGTATGAGTTAATCTGGTATTCTTTGGGAATTTGGACCTGTTACTGAACATTTTAGAAAAGTAATAGCAGTTTTTAAAGTTCAGTTTATATAATAGAGATAAACGTATGTTTTGCGCATTAAATACAGCAGTTGTAAATGTGAAGATGATATTCATATATAACATTACCATATTTTTATGTTTGCATCTGTAACACATGATACAAAACATAATTGTGAATTGCTGATATAAGCCTTGGAACATTGTGAATCTCTAATGAAAGAATACGCTTATTGTATGCTGTACACAGGGCATGAAAGGACATTGAATGTTGTGATTATGAAACCACTTTATAAATTATCTGAAAATATTCCCAGAAGGGCATGTTAAGTACTGCTTTATTTGAAAGAGATAACAAATAATCAGTTCCATCAAACTATAATACACAGAGGAGGTGATGAGGTTGGTAAAAGAGCAATGTTATTAACTTCCACCAAGTGGCCTCTAAAAATGTTCAAGAAACCCATTGGGACTGAAATAGAATATTATTGTTACAGTCATGGCTTAGTTGACATCTAAATGATTGGGGGTTTCTGGGATTCCTAGCTGCTGCACAAACAAATAAACCATTTTTCAAAATCATTGATGCCAGTTATCAAACTATAAAACTGTGTATGTTCTCTAGTATTTCAACAATCCTTCGTGTTGTGTTCATCTGCTAATGACTGTAGCCTGCAACCTTCTGGACTCTATCCACTTCCAATTGTAAAAATATTGTAATATACAGGAACAAGGAGGTTACTTTTGACACCAACACTGTTTCTCCCTCAGGACATCCCCAGGCCCCCACCACCACCACCCTCCCAATATCAAATCAATGAATGAACTCACAGACTCCAATGTCAACTGCATTGCCTTTATTTCCCACCATCCCTGGGGCAGTTACCACAAGCCATGGTCTTTGAAAAATGGTTGCATTCAATATGGGGTTATGTGGAACCAATAAACCATTCTAATGATCTGGTCATCCTTGATTACGAAGGTTTCCGTGCATGATCATAGTCAGGTCATGTGACTTCAGAAACGAATCAGTCTTAAGCAGAACCAGCAAGATTCTGATCTTTCCTTTATGTGATATAGTAAAAAAGTTCAGTTCAGAGTTTATATGGAATACATATTTTAAAGACTAAACCATTTGTGGTACCAGTCTACAGCACTCTCACTTCCACATGCAATCTGTGGTTCTAATTTAACTTTAAGCAGCTTCTAAGTGTGCGCCTTGGATTGCTCGTGGGAATTGGGTCACTATGAAATCCCCCTTAAATCAGGATAAAGATTTCATAATGGAGTTTGCAGAGTCAACGTGTGATGCAAGGATAAGCAATAATTTCATGCATGGTGTATTTAAACAATGCCCACAGAGCTTAATCTTAGAATAATGTGTACTATCAGGATCAACTGAACCTGCATGGAAATGCACAAGTGTAAAAACAAATGACGTATTAATTAATTATAATAATAGTAATAACCTTCATATCATATCATGAAAATAAAACCAATATAAAGAAGACACAATGTTACAAAATAATGTGCATTTAAAATCCAGTGCATAATAGTATGCTCTGGGACATGATTTAAAATCTTTGATGGTTTTTGATAAGGCAATCTTTTGTTTTCATTAATTGTTGAGGAAAGTCCCATTAACCATTCAACACCACCAATAAAGGGGTGTTGGAGTTCAATTTAGTCTGGACCTGAGCGTATGACTTGTGTACTTGCTATAGCCTATCCAGCCAGCAAAGCATGGCATGTAAGACAATAATATTGCATAAATGGGGAAACAAAAATGCTCCAGTGACATTTTGCCCATGAGTCTCAAACCACAGACTGTGATCAAAGATGACACAGAGATTTTTAATCCCAGGGCTAGAAATTATAATTAATCTCAACAAGATCAGTGCCTGTACCAAAGTTGTTAACCTGATGTACATGATGTGGAGACAGCAAACCACATCAACTCCATATTGTCACAATACAGATACCTATAATATCACTTCAATAGACATCAGCCGCAACAGTGGAAAGGACCTGCAGTTCAAACAAATGTATTTGAAGCAAATATATTAATGTACACTCACCTAAAGGATTATTAGGAACACCTGTTCAATTTCTCATTAATGCAATTATCTAACCAACCAATCACATGGCAGTTGCTTCAATGCATTTAGGGGTGTGGTCCTGGTCAAGACAATCTCCTGAACTCCAAACTGAAGGTCTGAATGGGAACGAAAGGTGATTTAAGCAATTTTGAGCGTGGCATGGTTGTTGGTGCCAGACGGGCCGGTCTGAGTATTTCACAATCTACTCAGTTACTGGGATTTTCACGCACAACCATTTCTAGGGTTTACAAAGAATGGTGTGAAAAGGGAAAAACATCCAGTATGCGGCAGTCCTGTGGGCGAAAATGCCTTGTTGATGCTAGAGGTCAGAGGAGAATGGGCCGACTGATTCAAGCTGATAGAAGAGCAACTTTGACTGAAATAACCACTCGTTACAACCGAGGGATGCAGCAAAGCATTTGTGAAGCCACAACACGTACAACCTTGAGGCAGATGGGCTACAACAGCAGAAGACCCCACCGGGTATCACTCATCTCCACTACAAACAAGCTCACCAAAATTGGACAGTTGAAGACTGGAAAAATGTTGCCTGGTCTGATGAGTCTCGATTTCTGTTGAGACATTCAGATGGTAGAGTCAGAATTTGGCATAAACACAATGAGAACATGGATCCATCATGCCTTGTTACCACTGTGCAGGCTGGTGGTGGTGGTGTAATGGTGTGGGGGATGTTTTCTTGGCACACTTTAGGCCCCTTAGTGCCAATTGGGCATCGTTTAAATGCCACGGCCTACCTGAGCATTGTTTCTGACCATGTCCATCCCTTTATGACCACCATGTACCCATCCTCTGATGGCTACTTCCAGCAGGATAATGCACCATGTCACAAAGGTCGAATCATTTCAAATTGGTTTCTTGAACATGACAATGAGTTCACTGTACTAAACTGGCCCCCACAGTCACCAGATCTCAACCCAATAGAGCATCTTTGGGATGTGGTGGAACGGGAGCTTCGTGCCCTGGATGTGCATCCCACAAATCTCCATCAACTGCAAGATGCTATCCTATCAATATGGGCCAACATTTCTAAAGAATGCTTTCAGCACCTTGTTGAATCAATGCCACGTAGAATAAAGGCAGTTCTGAAGGCGAAAGGGGGTCAAACACAGTATTAGTATGGTGTTCCTAATAATCCTTTAGGTGAGTGTATATATTGTCTTCCTGGAATAATAAAAACAGCTATTATTTTCTACATATTTGTGAAATGATTTTACATTATACTACAGTGTAAATATTTATAAACATTGGTTTCTTATAGCATTCATATCACTTCCTTACTTTGGTGGGAACAAAGAACTACAATTTGAGAATGATACTAAAGCTCCTGAAATTATCCTTGGTATATAAAAGCCACTTTAGAAGTTTTATTATTATTTTATTTATATTTACAAATATGCAAATGAATTGAGTTCTGCCTGGGAAGTACTTGTTTAGACCCAATGTGAGTGCAAGAAGGTACGTTACCCCACCAGGGAATTCATTAGCCTTGCTTCTACCACAGCTGGTGATGTGCAGACTGCAGCTGGGACCAGTTGGAGATTTCTGCAGTTGAACTCCTTTCTTGGATCAGTACCCTGGGGACGAAGATGTGATGTTGAGCAACGCAGACTTCAGTAGCCCATACTAGGTGGGACTAAGGATTCCAAATCAACAAAAACAAAACAAAACAATTTGAAACCCAAAACGGAATAGTAATGGTGTGGGAATTTGCTCTTTAACCTGCATTTTAGTCTGAACATGGGGAAACGTGGGACTTTCATTTAATTAAATCCCAAGGTTTGTAGCAATCCTGAGTTGTTTAATTGATCTTGTGAAATAAGGGGAATTTAGTAATTTAGATACTGGAAAGATCAATGTCCTCCCATTGCATCGATTAAAAAGAGTCAAGGCAAGTCTAGCCCTGATCTAATGCACCTGCCTATCAGTATAAACACAGAATAATGTCCTGAGGATCAATACTGTATTGTGTTCCCATTGGACCAAAAATGAATATGAGCACTTGTGGTTGAATTTAAAATGCTTTAGCCTGAACCAGTGAAATAAATAACATTTAAAATGGGCAAAAAAAGAGAGAAAAGCAAAATGTTTCATTCCCAACTTTGATTTCTTTCTTCATAATAAGTTAGTGTACTAAGCTTCGAAAGCATTGCCTGCTCTGATGTCTAGTTTAATTATTTGAGCAGGGCCGTTAGTCCTGTCCCTGGAGCACTGCAATTCAGCGTATCAGTTCAATACCACGTTTAATGGGCTGCTATATTTCACCTGGAAATGCTTCGTGTTTTCCCGCCGCTTGTGCCAATGTTGTGCTTTGGAAATGCAATTCTGTCTTAAACAGAGTGGAAAAAAAGTCAAATAGTTATGGCCCCCAGTATGTGTGATGGATATGTCACTGTGCAGTCAAAGCTGCTGCCAAAGCAATTCTGTACACACTTGAGAACAAGATGGTAGACACATTTTATTCCTATAAGAGGATGCCAAACTTAAGGACAAATACCAATAGTGATAAAAGCCATGTATCCTTTTATCGATATGGAAAGATTTCAGAAATATGTAATATCATATGTGAAAATCCTTTTGTGTAATGGAATCTTTACAAGTGTTATACTTCAATTTCACACATTTCTGTTAATATTTATCGTGTTGGAATGTTTTCTTGCAACAATTATGCTTTTCTAATTGATTTATATATCTTAAATGGTATGTGAAGTCATCTACCTTTCTTTACCGCTGTTAAAAAGCAAAAAGTTCTGATTCATACTAGGGAAATATAGACCTAATTTTAGTCAGTTTTAAAGGGTTCAACATACTGCAGTCCCTTGTGCTTACTATATACTATAAAATATATGTTCTTTTAAAAACATTCTTTTCATAAACATAATGGTTGAGTGAAAAATGTGTTGGACAAAACACTAAATTAAAATAAATAAATAATGAAATGCATGCTTAAGTAATCTCAAATCAATTGGAATATATGTTATATTAAGTCTAATATCATTTCTTCTTTTCTACAATTAGAATGGTTCCAGGAATGCTTTATAGATCACATGAAGTTATCAACAGTGTATTTTCCCCCTCACTGCTAAAAGCATTCCTTGGTTTTATAGATTGAGTCCAAAGTATAGCATTGCAAAAGAAAGAGACACAGCAAAAATAGCAATGCATAGGCCAGCATTATAAAAAACAGTATGGAAGAATGGCAGATTTCCAAGTTAAAAAAAAAGAAAGAAAGAAATCTGTCCCTGCAGTAACTGCACACATGGTGAGTGTGACAGGTTTATTGAGGTAGGGGAGGTACTACACTAAACTCTGAACTAATTAAGGGATGTGTTTATTGTTTTCATGGGAATTATAAGACTTATGGGAAATTAATATGTACAGTTTCTGAAACCTTCCCCTTCATATAAAAATTATCAATATGTTCCCTTGACTGCTCCGTTACATTATGTATTTGAATAAATTAAATTTTTAATTAAATGCAACACTATTTCAGTTTGACCTCTGACCTTGGAAACACCTGTTTTCTTAGTCCAGTTATTCCCATGTTCACTACAATACAATATTGGCTGTCAACTACATACAACTTGAATTTATCTAATCATTTTTTGGTCAAATCTGTCAATTAATTTTTTTAAGAAGCAAATCTTACACATACAGACATTATTTGATCGAGTGCTCCACAGGGAAAAATTCTCCCGATATTGAGTTACAATTACAAACATCCTCTGTATTAACCATTAAAGTGTGGTTACAATGTCTGATTACATTCCTGTCCTCACCTTCTGGTCCAAAGTCTTTTTAGACGTCACCAGCCTAGGTTAGAGATGGCAGCACACAGAATATTCCAAATGCAAAGCCACAGGGACATAGGGTGTCTTTAAATAAAGATTTCATCAATTTTAATGAAAGGAGACACATGGATTAATCTCAGAGGAAATACAGGATTGAGTAGAAATGTTGTTCCAACCATAAAAAGGAAAACTCCCAGTACGTCTTGTCATACATTTCTGAAACAAATACCACTGTCCATCATTTGAGCAAACATTACATTTTAATTTAATATTACATTCATATTCTCCAAACAAAAATAAATACAATAACATTATTTTTGTTTATTTGTTTTGTTTTTGGAAAATAGATGTTTTAATATTAATAAAAGGCCTGCTGCATTCCTCTGTGCTGGTGTGTAGGTGTTTTGAACAGGAACCAAATTGTATTGCTGCCAACAACGAAATGCGTTTTACATGTACATAGTATTTTATTTATCTTAAGTATTAGCAGTGAGTGAGTGCCAGGAATAGTCTGAATGAAGAAAAAGCCTTTTGGGCAGCTGCGCTTTCCTGAATTGAAAATCTTTAATGTCATTTTACAAGATTGTACAACTATTCTATTGTTGAAATACAACAATCACAACACCACAGGATTTGTTTCGGATTTGGTGGAATCATGGAGTTATTTGACACGTTAATTACAGTCTACAAGTGGTATCACACACTATAGCACTATAAATAAGTTTGTATGCTATTATCTCTCATTATCGGTAGTTTTCCTTTAAAGGAAGAATGGTCCTATGATTTCTGTTGTTTCCATTTAGACAATTGTAAATGTACTGTACTTTGTTTTGTGCTGGTTTAAGTCTCCCCCAGTTCAACACGCTAGACCCCATAAGCAGAACTCAAACAATAGTATATTGCCGTTCCACACATGCGTAGTTCACAACGGAAGTCCTTGCCGTATACATTTGATTGGCACTGCATTTCGCCAGTGAGCGGCCACATCGCCAGAGAATCCCATTCTTTGGAACCAATGAAAACTAAGGGCGGAGGCGGGCCTTGCTGCGGTTCAGAAGTGGAGTGGATCTGGGACTTCAGAAAGCAAAACAAGAGCAACTCCGAGACGGGCAGGTAAGAAATGCAGCATTAGAAAGTCTCTTGTTTTCTTCCATGGAGTTATGGGCGTGATTTCACAGCGGAGACAGGTTGCATCTAACAGAAAGCGCCATCCAGCGAAGGTGTTTTTATGTGTAGTATATTCTTGCCGTTTCAACACAAACTGTTCCCCGGTTAAGTTGATGTCATTTGACATGCTGCTGGCGAGCCGTCTTGTTGCGATATCGCGTTTGGCCGAAATGTGTTGAGGAGAGAACAGTTACTTCAGCTCGTATTAAAAACGAAGAAACAAACAACAACAACAACACAAACACAAACAAATGCACAAGATGCTATTTCTAATGTCAGTGAGTTGTTCCGAGAATGGATGTGTGTAATGTAGGAGAGGAAGCTAACTTTCAGAAGTTGCCATTCATCCGACTGGAAGCAGACTCGATGGAGGGTTTGCAGATGTGAAATTGACGGACTTCTTACTCCGGGTTTGTAGAGCATCGCTTATGAGTGAATGGTAGTGAGGGATACTGCTAAAGCCTCCCGAAGCAATGGGGGAAATGCTCTGGCACTGCCCTTTCCCATACAAACAAGCAAGGGAGGGGGTATTAATGAGACAGTCTGTGGTGCGTGATGTCGATTTTGTGATTTGGGTCAATTGCTAAGTCACAATAAAGGGGATTAAGCACTGGAATATGGACATCAGTATTGTCCACCTTCTGTCCCGCTGCCCCAATACAGTGCACTGTATGGTATGTATGTATGTAGGCTAAGCGCTTGCATACTTGGGTTTCCATGTGTTGTTGTATTTCTCTTGACCATCATCATGACAGTTCATACCCTAGTTACTCATAGCACAATGTATTGGATCAGTATTTTTAATACTCATTACTTCCATGCACCAAACATGAATGTTAATCGAGGACGGGGATGTCTGTTTTGAGGTACTGTTTATAGTTGATGTGTGGGGTACCCCCAAACAATAAAATACAAAATCCACAGATTTCATACTGTAAAACAAGATGTTTAAGTTTCTTCTAGTCAGACAAGTTGACTTCACATTGTTCAGAATCCACAATAAGAGAATGACGTGGACTGAGAACAAAATATTCTTTATGGTTTTCATTTAGGTTGGAGTGATTTAATCTTATTCAGGTATTCCTGTAGCATTCATCATTTTCTAGACTAATTAGGTTATCTTCAATGGAGTCTTAATTGCTGTGACCCTTAATGCCTGTTAATTCTTGTATGATAGGCTGCAAAACATCAACAATAAATATACAAAGCACATTTATGCACTATAACATTAATTTTGAATAACAAGTGTACTTGGGGAAACCGGGGTATTTTTTGTTCATACAATATCTGTTGTGAAAGTTTAGCAAAATTACTAGTCAACTATCATAATTTGGTGCTAATTAAAGATTATTGGTTTACTAATACATTTAAGCATTTTAAGTATTTAATCAAAGAGAAAACAATAAGGGATTATATGTGCCAAAATAAATTGTGTCAACAAGCTTCAAATAACTTTAGCTTTCTTTTTAGATGCAAACCCAGTGGTATTATTGAAATCCACCTCATATGTATTCAATCAAATTTCCTGGAAATAGTTTTGATTTAAAGCTAAATTGTAATATCTTGTTTGAGAAAATCATGTAGCTGTAGGTTATATAGCTTTTGTTCGAGGGAATATTAAAACTGAACCCAAACATTAAGCAATGAAAAAAAAATGACTTCTCTTAATGAGAGCCAATATCATGCGGTCTTTATATTATCATTATTTCACATTTTAGAAAAACATTTTACAAAAGAGCAAATAGTACATTATATAAGTCCTAATTTAATTTGATTGAACTAAAGTCTAATACAAAAATGTTCTACTCAAGGGTAGTTGAAGTGTATGCAGAAATTAGGTAATGTTACATCATGGCATGTGTATTTCAGAAAGTGGACATCATTGTCAAAGTAGGTTGGCAGTTACTATTAAACCGATTTAAACTGCAAGAATACCAAGAATACGTACAGGTAAAATAAAAGCAACAGTAGAGGCCACCAAGTTGTGGTGGTAGGTAAGTGTGAAGAGGTGTGTTCTGAGCAGATGCTGGAAAGGATCAGTCAGGAACTGGTTTTTTGTTAATTTATATCCTTCATATTGGAGGATTTTTGTGATTGACCAGTCATTAATATCTCAGTTTTATGTGTGTTTTGATGATTACATGATTGATTTCACTGACAACCTGGGCAGAGCTTTGCAAGACTGATTATTTCTTTTCACTTTGCAAGTTGTAATGGGATCAAGCGGATACTGAGCATCAGCAGGAAGGCAAACATGACCTATTATGTACTGCAAGAGTCTTGCAGAAGTCGAGTCAGCCTCAGCTGTTTGCTTTTGTACCACAAGTCCAGGATCTTCTAAACAACTCCTTATCAGCTGACCCTAGTGTCACTGGAAATGGGAAGTCCTGGACCCAGCTAGTGAGGGGTATATCCTAGATGGACTGTCATGTCCAAGTCATAAGGGCTCATCTTCCACTCTTGGTGTGGATGTGTACTGGGAATTAAATATTTGAGGTGGTGGCTTAAAGTAGTCTTATGAGTTGGTTTAGAACATCTAATCTATATAGTAGACCTTTCCTTCTGAAGATATGTCATGAAATTATGCTTGACTGTGAAGAGGGAAAAATGAATACAGATTGGACTCTGCATTAAACACAATGGCCAGGAGTAGCCCTAACTTTGCAGGCGGGTTGGGGACCAGGTTTGCATAATGATCATAGCTGGATGCACCTCTTGTTTACAGACAGGTTTGCCAATTAGGCCTGCAGGGACACAAGAGTTGGGTGTATCTCCTGTTTGCTTGCTTGCCTAAATAACATAAGACCCCTGAAACAATCTCAATCTCCTTCTATGTTAACAATGTGATGTATGTCTGCCTCAGAAAATGGTCAACCAAGCCAGTACTTTTCCAAGCTCTTTCTCTTTCTTCCCTTACACTATTATTTGATGATTGGTTGTGATAGACTAGATACTCCCAGGTCCCACCAAGTACTCTGTGTGCCCTCCCAATCAATACGCCCATCCAATACGCCTTTTCATTTATCTCTTCATGCTCTTCATGTCTGTTGTTTCAGTGTTGGCATGTTCAGTAGATCTACTGTATGCATCTACTAGAGCAACAGCTAGGCAGTGGCTTAAGTTAAGTTTCATGGACAGAATAGCATTCTTCACCGTAGAAATTACATCTCTTCCTAAGACTTATTGAGTAAAGAGTCATGGGAGCAGCAATGTAATGCAATGCAAGAAAGCTTCAGTATAGAAATTGAACAATACAGTGTTCAACCTATCAGAACGTCATATAACATAAAGTGTTTTTTTTAATTCATGTGGGCAGGCATCAATAGCTCTGGTGTACATTAAAAGTCCAGAGGTCTCTTCTGCAGTCATAGGCAGAGCTCCAGTGTTTAATAAGAGAAAATTAGAACTGACACCCTTGGCCACCAAAACTGATTTGTATGTTGTTCAACAGAACAGATCCTACATGAAGAAACTGATAAATCCTTGGTAGTCTCGGTCATGAATGCCTGTTACAGTATACGCTGTGATGTCAGAGTTATCATGTGACGATGTTGCTGGCTGGGCTCGCAACACTGCATTAAGAATTCATGACTGTTACACCGATTCACTTTGTGATCATCCCTAGGCTATAGGTAGTTTATTTTCATATTTTGTTAAAAAAAGCTTCAAATTATATAAAATATTCTCATCAGTTGTGCAATTTACACATCTAAACTGTAAGTAGCTTGAGGTGGAAGTGCTGTACTGTGTAGTGGAAGCTATTTCCATCAGTCTGATTTATATTACCTTAAGTCCATATACTTGGCAGAACTCCAGCACAGTTATTCCAGATAAGGAAGGAACAAAGTGCATTAAAAAAATTATACTGCCTCTAAGAGAATCACTTATTGCTCTCTTTAAGCCACAGCACCAATTTAGTCTATCCTTATACCAAGTAAAGACTTTTTTTTTTTTTTTTTTTACTCAAACTTTGAGAAGAAAATAATTTAAAAAATGCTTTAGTTGGAGAGCAACATGTTTACATATCTACTTCTGTTTGATTGGATGATTCCATCAGAAGGTGAACATCAATTGCTTTGATAATTAGTAATAAATCCATCAGGATCCATCTTGATATGCAATAGCATGAGGAACCTGATTCTCTGTCATTTAAATATTTCCTATGTGGTACTGGACAAGCCCCTTGAAACACAATCGTTAATAGAGGTTACATATAATAGCAATTTGTATTTGTTTTTGTCAGAATAAATACATACTTTTTATAAAATGTTTTATATCATGTACAAACTTTCTCAAAAAGTATTTATGGTTCAGTTTTTTCAGGATATAGCCTAGTTAATGTGATTTGGCTGTTCTGTGTGACATACCTCAATTTTCTTAATTTTATCCATTGTTAATTAAAATTATCATATGGCATAAAACACTGTACATGGCATATGCACATTTAAAATGATAGCAGTTAAGTATAATTTTAAATGTTTCTAAAACTATGAACATTAGAATATTTTGTTATTGACTGTACTATATGACTGTGGAGGGAAATGTAACTAAATCCTTTTCTTAGCATAAATTGAATAAAAGCAATATGTATACTCATGCAACTAAGAATTGAGACTGAAACAGGGAAGGATGTATTGCAGGCTCACAAACACACACACACACACGTGCATGTATACTTGTTACAACAACTGTGCACTACAGTTTCCTATCAGATGCACCATCCATAAAACATTATTTCATGGTTAGAATAAAATCTTTTGGACTTGCATATCTTAACTGCTTTTCTTGTGTATCTACAGATCTGGCCCATACATATTTTTATTGATCCCCTGCTTATAACATAGCTGCTCCATGCACACAGAATTCACAAAGGAATTGTATAGCAAGCCTCTGCTGGATAATCTTTTTAGTGTTATTTTTGAAGCTTGTAGTTAATTGGGAGCACAGCAGGTAATTTATCTTGAAAACTGACAGCTCTGAGATAATGATAGAGCCGTTCATTTCCTTCAAGTAGTTGTTCAGAATGTATTTTTAATTGATTCATTTTTGTTTTGTTTTAAGATGACATATTCAGGAGTAATTTGAAAATATATAGATTTGACATTTTTGCTTTATTTTTTGGAACACTGTAGAATTAACACTGACATAATGACAAATATCGAATAGCAAAATGCTTTGCAAGCTATTATATGGAACAAATCACTGAGCACAGAAAGTTAATCAATGCCTTCATTTTCATGTGTCTACAGGGTGATGGAAAAACAGCCTAGTCCTGAAAAAGTGAAAACTCAGAAGTGTGGATTCAAGCCCAACAGATTAGATTTTTAATATTGCTATGGATTCTGACAAATATAGGCTTAGTACTTTCCATATACTTTAACATATTTCATATTTTTAGGTTTATATAGCACAAACCTTATCAGTTCAAAGAACAAATAGTTAAAATATACAGGCTTTTATGTAGCCTCAACTATATAAACTGACTGCAATTTTCCTTTCATTGATCACATCCTGTTGAGTTGTTAATGTTAAGGTATAGGCACTATGTAATAATGAGCTTGAGGCGTTCATGAAGCAGGTGTATTGATGCTGCTCTCTGTCTGACATCTCAGGAATGCCAACTGCAGACTTCTCCACAGTCTAGGGAGAGCCATTTCTCTAACAGCTGAGTCAGACAGGCAGTAGCCTTGATGGCACTCCATTGTATGTATTAGCTTTTGTTTACAGATGCAACCTGGAAATAGAGTACTGTGCAAAAGTTTTAGGCAGGTGTGAAAAAATGCTGTAAAGCAGGGGTTCCCAATGTCTGGTGATGGAGGGCCAATTTACAGAGGTTGCATGGGAAGCGGGGCCACAATAGAAAATGAACCACCGATGAAAACTAAATATGTCCCAAATCATACCTTTTTATTTCCTATACATTTCTGGTAGGGAACATTTATGAACTTTAATTGTTTTATTATTTCCCCCCAAATTACATGTGCAATTTGTAATAGAGAATTTTCAGAAAGTGGAAAATTATAGTAAAGGTTCAGAAAATGGGGGTTGAAGGTTGGCCACACCAAACATCCTTGAGGGCTGCATTTGGCCCCTGGCCCACACTTTGGGAGCCCCTGCTGTAAAGTAAGAATGCTTTCAAAAATAGACATGTTAATAGATTATATTTATCAATTAACTACATACAAAATGAGTGAACAGAAGAAAAATCTACATCAAATCCATATTTGATGTGACCACCCTTTTCCTTCAGAACAGCATCAGTTCTTCTAGGTACACTTGCACACAGTCAGGGATGTGTAGGAGGAATAAAACTGGGTGAGGAACAGCCAAACTCAGCTAACAAGGTGAGGTTGCTGAAGAGTTTACTGTCAAAAGTCATACACCATGGCAAGACTGAGCACAGCAACAAGACACAAGGTAGTTCTACTGCATCAGCAAGGTCTCTCCCAGGCAGAAATTTCAATGCAGACAGGGGTTTCCAGATGTGCTGTCCAAGCTCTATTGAAGAAGCACAAAGAAACGGGCAACGTTGAGTACCGTAAACACAGTGGTCGGCCAAGGAAACTTACTGCAGCAGATGAAAGACACATCATGCTTACTTCCCTTCACAATTGGAAGATGTCCAGCAGTGCCGTCAGCTCAGAATTGACAGAAAACAGTGGGACCCTGGTACACCCATCTACTGTCTGGAGGAGTCAGAAGTGGCCATCATGGAAGACTTGGGCCAAAAAGCCATACCTCCGACGTGGAAACCAGGCCAAGCGACTCAACTATGCATGAAAACACAGGAACTGGGGTGTAGAACAATGGCAACAGGTGCTCTGGACTGATGAGTTAAAATGTGAAATATTTGTCTGTTGCAGAAGACAGTTTGTTAGCTGAAGGGCTGGAGAGCGGTACATGAATGAGTGTCTGCAGGCAACAGTGAAGCATGGTGGAGGTTCCTTGCAAGTCTGGGGCTGCATTTCTGCAAATGGAGTTGGGGATTTGGTCAGAATGAATGGTCTCCTCAATACTGAGAAGTGCAGGCAGATACTTATTCATCGTGCAATAACATCAAGGAGGCATCTGATTGGCCCCAAATTTATTCTGCAGCATACAGCTACCCCAGACATACAGCACAAGTCATTAAGAACTATCTTCAGCGTAAAGAAGAACAAGGAGTCCTGGAAGTGATTGTATGGCCCCACAGAGACCTGATCTCAACATCATCGAGTCTGTCTGGGATTACATGAAGAGAGAGAGAAGCAGCTGAGGCTGCCTAAATCCACAGAAGAACTGTGGTTAGTTCTCCAAGATGTTTGGGCCAACCTACCTGCCGAGTTCCTTCAAAAACTGTGTGCAAGTGTACCTAGAAGAATTGATGCTGTTCTGAAGGCAAAGGGTGGTCACACCAAATATTGATTTGATGTAGATTTTTCTTCTGTTCACTAACTTTGCATTTAATTAATTGATGAATATAATCTATCAACACGTCCATTTTTGGAAGCAATCTTACTTTACAGCATTTTTTCACACCTGCCTCAAACTTTTTTACAGTACTATAAATTACCACCAATTACTTGTAAATCCATAATTATCTTTTTTTTTTTTTTTCTCAAGTTTTACAACTTGTGCAAAATCTGACTCTAAAATAGAATGTCCGTTATACTTTTATAGTTTGACCTCTTAAGTAATAAATCACCTTTGTTTAGTTTGGTTCTCATTTTTTTAGCTTTGTTACTAGGCAACTGATCTTATTATAGCATTGTGTACGGAGTGCAATAACCCTCCTTTGTAAAATACTGTCATGCATTTTATTTCTGCTTTTGTACTCCTGTACAAGCCAGTTTCAAGGGAAAAAATAAATCGGTTTACCTTCAGCTCATTTTAGGATGTGTGTTTTTTTTGTTTTTTGTTTTTTTTTTTAGAAATATGTTTGTATACAGCAGTCAGCACTGCCATGAATATAGCCTCCTCTTGTGTAGGAGGGAAACCATTGAGCTCTATGGAACCCAATCATGCGAATGTTTAATTTTTTTTATGCAGATTTGTTAGCTTTAAAAAATCCCAGCTGCTGCTTATTCTCTCTTTCTGCTTCACGTTAGGATGACCGAGTGACATCAAATTAGGCAACCATAGAAGCAGAAATGGTCATCACTTGTGATGTTAATTTTAATTTTGTCACATGCAGATTTTGAATTTATCAGGGTGATGAGCAACAGAGAAAATAGTGGTGGTTTGTTATAGTGTACAATTTGGTTTGGTTCACTTTAGTATTTGTCTATGTACTCTGCTGTGTGTAAATGAAATTCATCTACCTGCTGTTAAAAACCCTTCGATAATAGTGCCTTTAAGTTCACTTCTGTCAGAGTGATCGCCCGCCCCCTACTTTTGGCCTCATGCCAGTTCTTCACCACCTGAGTGTTGACTCTGCAGAATCTGATCTATACATATACATCTTTCCCTTATTTGCTGCACAGGCATTTTCAAACTGTTTCTGAATCCTATGTGCATGAATCCGTTAATGAAGGTCAACATTTCTGAATTATTTTCAAAAGGCCTGCTAATATAGGAGAAG
This sequence comes from Amia ocellicauda, assembly GCF_036373705.1. Taxonomy (NCBI): domain Eukaryota; kingdom Metazoa; phylum Chordata; class Actinopteri; order Amiiformes; family Amiidae; genus Amia; species Amia ocellicauda. The sequence continues at coordinate 9,696,393 of NC_089859.1, forward strand.
TGCACTTGAATGAAGTTGGGTTAAAAATAAGTGTTGCAAAGTGATTAACTCCACTTGTGAAAATCACCTTGCCATTCAGTTCATTCAACTCCTGATGCACTTAAGCAGGAATTCATACAATTGGATGTTACATTTTAAATGTATCTGGTATTTTAATGCTGTAAGCCTAGGCTACATGGTTTATTATAGCAGCTATCTATCTACAGTAGTGTCTTGGTTTAATAAGGTAAGTCAAATAATTTGAAACTGTGGATATTGCTTTCTTATGATCTTCCTGGTCCAAGTTTCTATTGAAATGTATTTCAGAGGGTTTGGTTTGTCACCATATAAAAACAGCTCAAGGTCTTCCTTTTCATTAAGTCATTATATTCTTATCCCTGCAGCACCCAAATACTTGAACAGTATATATAACAGTATATACTTGAATTATATATAATTAACGTACAGCATGCTCTTTCCTGTTAATTTATTTACATTTGAGGTCCTATTGTGCTTAATCCTAGCAGTTCGCTCTTGTGTTTAGGGTCATTGTAGCTTTATTTGGCATTTAAAGTATTTAAACTGAAGGAAGGGATTGGAAGAGAGAATCAGCACAGCAGGCTTTCTGTAGTCATAGTGGGGAACAGGACCTTGGCAAAGTACCTGTTGTAATTTGGGGCTTCATCATCATTTAGATCAGACCTGAGGTCAATCACAATTTTTGATTGTGTTAAAACTCATAAGTACAGTAACAATTCTAAAGGTGTGCCAAGGTTAATTTATAGTAACAGAGATAGTGATTATTATTGAACCTTAGGACATCATTTGTAAATCAACATATAATTCCTGTATTTGCTCAGTTTTATGTATTTTATCATTGGATTTTTTTAACAATTTGATGTGTGATTTAACACTATTAGAATAATGTTAGTGAAAGACAGTTATGTTGCCTCCATATTAGAATCAGATTCTGCAAATGGAGCTTGATTGTATACAAGCAATGCCGTGTTTAATTAATAAAAAAACATTGTACTTGAAAATGTTCCATTCTTTGAAATACTAAAAAAATAAAATAGCTTACTCCCGGTGCTTGAATTTCACTTAGAAACATCTAGGCTAGTATTCTTCAAAATATAGCAGTTTGAAATGTTCAATGTTCACGATGTGAACTACATAGATTAGTTCGTTATTAATTCTGGGTGACAATTTCACTCAGAATTGTGCTCTCAACCCTGCTGGACTGGATGATATGTGGATGTTCTGTGATCACCATCACTGGGCTTGTTTATGTAGAGAGAACCGTGAGATTGTCCTTCTTTAAAGACTGTAATGTCAGACATTGTTTTAATTATAATCTGCTCTGGATTTTGCTGTGAATATTGGGTGTAATGTCTCTGTCCAACAGGCTTTGCTGTTATTGTTTATTGAACAGGAACTAATGCATATTGCAGCATCTTGTTTATAGTCAAACTCCAGCTGCTAGTGTAACATAATACAGGACAGCATGAGAACAAAGCGGCACATCTGAATAACTGTACAGCTGCCTGGCGACTAGGCATCTTTAAGAAACGTTATACATTAACAGCGTCTTACAATAGATTGTTAAATAGTTTACAATAGTGATACAAGTATATGTCTATATGTATTGCTTGCCTCAATTCAGTTGCTGATTCAGTTCTTACTTACCTATTGCTGGCTAATGAACGGAGCAAAATTGATGTGGCTGAAATGCATTTGAACATTATTTGTAATGACTGTATGTTACACATTTGGTTTTGGTTATACATACAAGCAAATCAAAATAAATGATTTGGGTGGGAGGTGCAAAAAAAACATGCACATTACTAAAAACCTAAACAAATCATAAAACCATTGTAAATGTATATATGAAAAATGCTAATTAAACATACAAGCATATTTTATTTGTTATGCCAAATTAAAGACTGTAATTCCACATTAGCAGTTTAACCACTTCTGAGATTAAAACATTAAGGCTGAAAAAAATATTTTGGGGAAAGTGGCTAATTGTCCCAGATTTTAATTTTTGCAGATCCCAACATGGTATAGTGTATTTCTTTGGCTGATTAACTGTTTAAGCCCAGTTATGGTAAGAGAGCAGCAGTAGTGTTTATATACCTGGTGGCAAAACCTGAGGTTTTAGACCTTTGAATTGAAACTGTTCAGACAGGGAGAATATATGTGTACATTGAAAGAGGAAATGTGAGTTATATGGCTTTGGATTTAGGTGGATGTCTGGAATGGATTCTTCCCTCTGGAGTTGTCATGCTTCTGGTCTCATGTACATTCACCACAGCAGCTTTAAAAAATAGTATCTGGATCATAAATCATAACCGACCATGCTTTTACCTCAGTGATGCAGCCTAGGCAACGAGAAAATTGCAACCACTACTGTAGATGCACAATGTTTATACTTTATCTAATTTTCTTGAATTAATTTCTCATTAGTGTTGTTAGTTCAGTGCAGTTGGCTGTTTAAGGTTTCAGTAATTTATTCGTGCAAAAATAATGTATTGTAAGACTTCAGGGTGTAATGCCGATTATGTGAAAGTGTGGGAGGAAACAAGATCAGCACAGTATGGAAGCCTTGTGCCATTAAGCTTACACCTCTAAAGGTCACCACCTTTTCCTTAAATTCATCATTAAACTCAGACGCCAATGTTGGAACAAGTGACTGGGGATTATTCAACAAGATAGGTCACATGTCAGTTTTAGCAGATATAAATAAAATTGCATACAAGTAGCGTCATTAAGCACATTTTTGCAGATATTTAATTTCTCCCCCATGAAAATACTCGCACTCATTGGAAATATGGAACAGCTGCTTTTCATTTAAGAGCACATCTGATAATATGCAAAATGCATGTACAAAAATAAGTCAATGTGTAATGCAAACCTTCTTTGAGAAAGGATGGTGGAGATTTATGTCAATTTTTCATGGACCAATTGTGCTGTAGTATATGGTTCACTGTTATTTAAAAAGCCCTCTTACAGATGCTGGTTCTCTGTGAATATATCTGTTGACCATTTAAATGATCTAAACATAGATAATTTCACAAATCCATTAAGGTGTAATGATGCCATGTGTGATGTCTGAATTTCAGTGGCATTGATTGACTGATTGGGCTGACCCGGTTACCCTTTTCCCTTCAGCTGAAGGGGAAGCTCGCATCACTCTTGGACTGTGTATGTTTTGTTCTGAAATTTGCAGCTACAACCTTGACTTCCCTTTCTGTGTGTTAAATGTCATGATCTATATAAGGGATGTTAATAGTTTAGTTTAAATGTTAACAAAGTGACAAACTTTTTTGTATTATTTAAATAAAATTAGAAAGAGAATAAGTCATAACTGTAGCAACTGTTAAAAACAAATATTTTTTACTGTTTTGGACATTCGCACAGTTTCCTATGGGAATTGTACTGAATGTGTCGTTCAAATAAAGCAAAACAAAAAAACAACAGGATACTGGATTCAAGAAGCATGTGTAATTTCTCATTCCAGATTACAAAATGCTGTTGACAACTACTGCATGAATCTCTATGCGAACTATGCTTAATCCACGCTATAAAGAGAATATTGCGTTAACCTTTATATCTTTCTTCAGACAAGTACACATTTGATTTAACATTATGAATACTGAAAACAACAGTTATTTTAACTAGCAATACAAGACACGTGGTAGTTGTTACTTCAAGTACTTTGTTTTATTGGGTAATAATATATTTCTCCTGCTTCAATTCAATATCCTTTTCAGTCTTGACTAAATTGTTCTCCGATTTAGTGTAATACATATTTGAGTTCCTTCAGGACAATTTACATAGTCTGTATTTTGAACCCCAAATTAACTTTTCACTTGCAAATCAAAAAAATAAAAAATAAAAAAATGAAGCTGCCTGTGGGTTTATTTAAAAGTACATGCATTTCAGTGTGTTTTTCCTTATTTAAAAAATGAGTAATGAAATTAATTTAATACCACCGTATTTTTTTCCATTCTCACAGTAACTGAGAGGTTGGTAATCGGTGAAAGTTTCCTCTTGCCCTTTTTGCCAGCTTAGGCCTGTACGTTGCAGTATTGTCAAACTGTTCAGCCCGCCGGATCTGAGCTCAGCTCACAACTGGTGTCTAGTCAGTATGTCTTGCAAATCGATCTGGACTGATGTATTTTTGTTTTTTCTATTTGTACCCAGAGGAAATGACAAGGTAAATTTTGTGTTTTGTCAGGAAGCAACCACATGCCTGCAGCATACAACTCGACTGACAATATTGTGTGTTTTTCTGGTTACTATTTGAATGCGAGGCTCAGGCGTACACATTAATAAAGCGCAGGGACTGGGACGCTGTAGTGAGAAGTAGGGCCACCTTCTCAGAATTACTTGCTAATCTGCCCCTACTAAAAAGGTCAATATCAAAACATGAAGATTGCTTTGATTTCTGTATTGTATGACAGGAGCCCTATACATCGTAGTTCTGTCATGTAAAAGGCCTGTCATGTCATGTAACAATTTACTTAACAATTCTGTGTCCTGCAGTTGTAGGTTAGGGCCATATATATCTTTTGTGAACTGTTCTACATTTGATTTTAAATTTAAAAAGAAGGATATCATGCTTTACTCTTTTTACATCTGAAAGTGTTGTTAAGGTTGGTCTGAAATTAAGTATCCGATTAAGAGATCAAGTTTGTGGTATTTCCATTTGGACTAATTGAAATCAATTAAATGTAAAATGTTCTGTTTTTTTTTTTTGTAATTCATGAATACAAAAATGATGTTATCGTGTGATTTGTTGATGGAAATGTGCTCTATCAAATCAAAGCTGCCAAGAATCGCTTAGGACTTGAATATTTCTTGAAGAAATATTGCTTTAAATCTCTATCTATAATTATATTAATAGAAAGTGAATCTGGACATAATTTTGCAATAAAGGTAATGTAGCAGTCCTTTGAAATTATTCCTGCTGCATGTGCAAATGAAATGCATCACAGCTGGCAGACAGCAATATTGCAGGATAAACTGGCATGTGTTTAAAGCAGGGTGTGAGTATTCGGAAATGGTGCTGAATGATGTGTTACACAAACTGAGAAATATGGTAATTTGAAAACAAAAGTATAGGTGCAGTTAAAGAAATAAAATGATTTTGCATTTTAAACCCACATATATGATTGAAATACCCTTTCTAACCACAAACAGTAATGTTAGGATCTCAAATCTTAATTTGTTACTCACCCTCTTAAACCCTGTAATTATTACCATTACTGCCATTATTTTAGTAACGGAAAAAAGGCAAGTGCAACATCTTCCTTTAGGAAATGGTTTACTTTCTTATTAATTGAGGGACGGAGAATGGTATTATTTATGAATTCTCAGTTTTTTCCTGGTTTTATACTTACCAACAACTACCAGTAACCACCACTGTATCCCAAAAAATAAAAGCATTTTGAATGGAATTTCTTACAGGCAAAATACCACAGTTAATAGCATAATACAAGTGTTACACTGTGATGGTGATGCACAGCTGAAAAAAGACCAACATTACAGGTCTATGTATATCTTACTGTAAAGTGTTACAGGTGCCATCTTACTCCCAGTTCTCCATTGCCTTGACAAAGGCTTCTATTAGTGAAGTGTTAATTATTTCATAGCAGTTGATTAGGTCCTGACCCCTGGTGGTTGGGTGAGAGAAATAGTTTCAACATATCTTTTTCCTAGTCATTATGTTGTGATTGAATCAGGGTAAAAACAATACAATCCTTAATCCCTTTTTTTTTTTTGTAAATGGAAAATGTAACTTTTATTCCCAAACCAGGTTGTTCATTTAGATATTTGGTTGTGTTTAGAAATATGAAACAAGGATAGTTTGACATTTCTGACAATACAAGTGTCAAGAGGGTCTTCCATATGAAATCAACCTTTGTAATGATTTGTAATGATAACTAAACCTAACCCTTAAGACATGAGTGCAGGAAAGGAAGATCGGAAGGCCTGAATCAAAGACATACTTAAAACGTGACGTGCTGTTGTCAGTAGTGCTCAGAATATTTTATTCTGTTTTTAATGTGGATTTTCAGTACACCAAATATTGCATTATTTTCTTGAGGCTGTCTTTGGTCTTTTCAGTTGAGCAGAACTAATCTTGTCTCAGATTGTTGTGTAGTGGGCTTTGCATAGGTTTAACCTCTGGTGTTTTAAATTCCTTCTCTAGGTCATTGTGACAGTGAACTCTGCAGCTTTCCCAATGGGACTAGAAATCTGCTTGAGTGATAATAGCTGCACAGTCTAATTATCATTACTGCAAATGGCTTGCCATAGGATGGGCAGATGGCAGAAGGTCCTTAACAAATTAAGAAAGAAGATATTAATAGTTTTACCATATGGCCAGGATACTGTACTTTCAACTCCTTCTGAAAGCAATGAACAACAAAGTTGCTGAAGGGCGTCAGGTGCAGCAAAGCTTGCAAGATTCCATGTAACCTAAAGATTGATGTTTAAAATTAATCTTCTGAAATGGGACAAATTTAGGCTTTGCTGTAGAGAAATAATTGTACATGCATGACAAAAATGTATGCCTCAGCTTCAGTTGTATTACTGATGTTAATTTACAACTAATAAATGTTTATGAATCCAGGTTTTTTTTGGTATTGCAATTTTGTCCAATTAAGCTCATGACAGACCTGTATATAATTTTTTTTTTTTTTTTTTTTTTTTTTGGTAAAGGTACATTGTTCAGACAAATACACACACACAAAGAAATGAATTTTGGGTTTTTTTTAATACACAAGATACTCATGTTCTTGGTACGTTTGCAGTCGATTTAGTAGTTGTCTGAAAGTGACCTGATACTTACTTTATATAAACGGTGTACTAACAAAATTTTACAATAATTGTTATTATAAATGGTAGCCATTTGTGATGAAACCATAAACAAAAATCATCCTTTGTCTTAAATATGTGTTCATTAATGTTTATTGCGATCATACACTTTTTATAGCGATGAATCCTTTGTAACTGAAATAAATTGCTGTGTTATTAAATTTACGTTTTTATACCTGACACTAGAGGGCAATAAACACAATAAAGCAATCTTGGATTGAAGGCACAATCCAATGTATAAAGTATTGGCCAAAATGGTTACAAATTCTAAATCTGACAAATAAATTTCAAGCCAATTCCCTTAATTGCAGAAATAATGGGCTACAGGAGCAGATGAAAATAAGTTTCACTATCATTCTTTTTTTAGCTGTTTAATTTATTGAAGTATACAAGAATGAAAACCATCTTCGCTCAGAACTGACTTGGAATGAGGAACTAGGCAAGCGTTTCATAAATGAGCACAACTGTGATTTAGTGTTGCGCAGGTGACTTCCTGCTTTATTAATCCCTGCATAATCTTGAGAGATTTGAAACGTCCCTCATGGCCTATGAAGAAGATTTATACCCCATTTCAACTGGCCATGTTTAGGTGCATCTCGGTGTGGCCAGGCTGTACTCGTACACCTAAACATTGCTTCCTGTGTTTCCATTTATTTTCGTTAGGTTCAGCTGCCCTAGGATGTCAATGTGAGACCCGAAAGGTCAAAATGCATTCTGGGACACTCAGCATTCTGGTCTTTAGTGTTCAAAAACTGGAGGCTGAAATACCTTAAATGGTAAAATGCAATAAACTGTTAACTGAAATGTTTTTGCTATATCTAACAGATATTCTTTCATAGCGTTACCAGAACAGGGACATATAAAAAAATATTTATAAAACAAATTACATCACTTAAAATGGTATTTTAGAAAAATAAGTTCATTTCCATGTATCTGCTCCCTTTTGAGCAGTGCATTTACAAAAATGAATATGTATTACTTCTCCCTGTGTCATGATCCGATTAACATTGACAATATAACTTAGTATACTAAATATTTCCTCTTATTATTTATCTGCAGGAGAATTAGCCTACATTGTATTATTAAATAAAATTAATGTTTGAGTTTAAATCTGTCCTGTGTAGCCACTTGGCATATCAGTATAAATATACAGTCGCAGCCTGTAGCTAACTGATTGAAACAAACTGACAGAACTGATTCATCAGAGCAACTAATACATTTATGAATATGCCAACAACATCCCAGAATGATATCCATAATTTACTCAAACGCTTTCTCAAATTCTGTTTTAGTATTGTTTCCAGGGTAACCGCCACATAAGCTTAAAAAATTACAATAAGCATCGCTAACATCTATACCATCGTGTGCAGGATCAACTTTTATTTTGTATGGGATTCCATCAGGGAATAAAATTAACACCCGCCAAATGCGGCCACTTTGGCAGGTAGCCAACAGGTGTACGGGAACTCGTCTTGTTTTAATTTCTCTCAGCGTATTGGTCGATATGTTTCAAAATACGAATTCATTTGTTGACGTTGTAGTGTTGGTATCTTAGTTGATTTGGATCAAAGTGTCTTCTAATTAGTATTGTTGCATTGACAAAGTCCATATATGCACAATCGGTGGAATTCTGCAGGTCTGGCTTCCTTACAGAGCACATACGTGAATAATATGTGCAGTGCAATTAAACTACCACAAATCTACAGCTGTATGTTAACCCAGCTAAAAGCCAAACACCCTTCTGCAAAACTAGCAAAGGACAGAAAAGGAAAGAGGAGCAACACACACATGAATACACACACAGCGAGCTATTGCTATTTATTTTGTATTCGCTGGAACTCGAATGCACAGTTCTGTTTCTGAACGCAGAGCAGCAGTCTGAGTGTTGAGTGTGGTTTGGAGAGGAAGAGTCAATCGTTTAGTCAAGTAGATAAATTGTAAATTATTTTATAAATTAGCTAGATAGGTCTTATACATTTTGTATCTCACAGCATGTATCGGAAAACATTGCCACAAGGACACTAATGTTAAAGCATTTTCGTTGCAGCTCACATTGTTAAACTGGCAATTGAATGAAAATGTATAAAAATTGAAAGAAAAACATATTGGTCGGTCAGTTACAGATGTAATGTAAACAATAAAAAAGTTGTGATAATGTCGGCAACAATAATAATACAAGAGTTGACAGGTCTGTTGTTATTATGCCATTTCCATACGTCTTCTAATAATGCATTTTTACATAGATATTTAACAAAGTTGTTGTGTCAAATAAGTATTCATCAAATAAGACATGCATGTTTTGCTGCGTAGCGGAGATTTTGCTGAAGAGAAGCGTGCGGTTTGTTCACATCGCGTCTTCGCTGGCGTGCGGTATTGACCAATGCAAAGGACGTTACTGTCTGTCATCATCCCTATAGATTATATTTTTGACCCAATCCAAAGGACCTCTCTCAGCCCTGGCGCTCTCAACTGATAAAGCAGGTGTCAGGTTATGCGCTGCTGCGAGAGCAGTGGCCAGATTGAGGATGAGAGAGAGAGAGAGAGAGAGGAACATACTTTTACATTGTAGCTTATAAACAATGACTTTCAATGACAACATTCATTTTAATTACTTTTAAGCGCCTTAAGAAAATACTTTGAAATGTAATGACTTTTAATGACACGTGGAAACCCAGAGAAGGGAGTAGCAGTGAAGAGGAAGAGGAGTATGAAGAGCAACAATGTGTCACCATATAACACCCCTTCTCATGTGTCAGTTTGGTGTGTTTATACAGATCCCCATTAGCTGCCGTGTTATTTCATATGTGATTGATTAATTTGAAAATGATGCTCCCGTACACTGTCTCTACTTGCAAGTGTTATAATTCAATAGAATGCAATTTTTTGGTCAAAGACCTTTTAACACTTGCAAGTAGAAACTGTGTGGGAGCATGTTTTTTCTGTCCAGATCCTTTTCCCTCATATGCACCTGTCTAAGAGTCTATACAGATGTGGGATTAGTTATTGTGATTGATTAATTACCTGAATAATTGTCATGTTTTAACATGTTCACAACACATTTATACACTCTCATGTATTTCTGGTGATGTCTCCCTTTGGCTGGTAAAAATACCAAGTGGCTGGTAAGTTTTTTCCCTCTACAAGACACAGTGGCTAGTGGCCAAAAAAGTTAATTTTATCCCCTGGATTCCATTAAATAATACACCTTGTCCTAACACCATTGTCAGTGAATCAGGTAGTGGTTGTATTAATCGCAAATTTTTCAAGTTAGTGATAAGGGGTCTGTATCTTTCCCTCTCTGACAATCTAGATACACTGTCACCGATACGATACAGTAAAGATACGTTTAGAAAAAATAACGATTCGATATGATTCGATTCAGCTTTGAGTCAATTCGATGAGATTCAGTTCGATTCAAAGTGGTTGGATTTAGAAATACATTTAAAATAATTAAATTCACATCATCCAACTAAGGGATAAAAACATACAAACTAGCTATTTCCCATGCAGTTAATATGGCAGCCAATTTAACACATAGCAAAGTACAAGTCTACACATATTATATTTTGAGGTTCTCAAAAGGAAAAAAGGACTGAATACCTGTAGGACTAGAAGCTTTCAACCCTGAAGATTTCGTGAGAAATTGATGTTATAATCAACATTTTGGCTTAATCTGAATACATTTTCATAGTTTCTTCTCAGAGCGGTATTAATGTTTGATTATTATTGTATTGAACACGTGCTTTTAAAATAAAACTGCAGTGTATTAAACTCTCAACTAGATTCAATTCGGAGTACTGTACATTTTAAAGAGGGGTGTGTGTGCGCTGTAGGGATTTTTATTTTTTTGGGGTGAATAGCAGACGCTGTCAAAAAAAAAGTTGAAATCAAAGTAAAACAGGTATTTTTGCTATAAGTGTGACAATAAGAGCCATGCCTGTCCATTTGTGAGTTCTCATTCAGTCTGTGTACAGTGATTCCAGTGGAGTCGAGCAGCCATTCAGTGCGAGTGATTTATATTGGATTTAATTGTTTTAATCCCAGTTACAATCGTTTTATGATTCAAAAGTATCATTTATAGGAGAAGCCAACAACTTGTGAGTGTGGAAAAAATACACATTATGATCCGATTTGCAATTGCTGTATTGGTTTGTTGGCCAGTTTGTGATGAGCAGAACTCATTACTCTCATTACCTATTGATGTAATGCAGTTGTTTAGGGTGCCACACAATTTTATTCAGCTTTGGGCCTATTCTTGATAATGCAGTGTGTTTACTGTCAGTATTTAATACAGCTCACTTTTGTACTGCCACTTCCTCCTTAAATGCAGATAAAACCGAGGACTTTCCCATTGGTTTTGTGTGGAATCCTACAGGAATTCATAGTTCCTGTCTACGGAAGCTCCAACCTACATTCTCTCTTTGGCTGCAAGCTGGCAAGATAGCCCTGTATTTAGCCTCTGGACCTAAAAGCTTTAAAATGTTTTAGGTCTTCAAGTATTGTTTACCTTTAAGATTTTCCAATTAAGAATAGATTTTTGTGAAGGGGGGCAGAAGTTAACTAAGAAGGAGTGGCTGTATTTGAGGTCTTCGTTGAAAGCCTCTGGAGAACGCTTTGTGTTCAGGCACAAAGGCAATGGAGAAGCAATGGGATTTCTTTGTGTGCCTTGAGATCAGTAAATGGAAAGCTTGAAACAAAACATGTCTAAGCTGATTTTTATCTATGTAATGCACTCTGTTTTTTGTTGCCTTGAAATACTTAAATATAAACATCCCAATACATTTTATCATCAAACCTTTGCTTGGCTCTGGAGTTTTGCTGCAAAGTCCGACTGTAGTTATGGGTAGGTTTGATCAGGATCACTTATCAGCCTAACAAGACTTCCCTTGTTGTAGTTCAGATCATACTTGATTAAAGATAATGACCATGGAATCAATGACCACCTTTCAAAACAGTGACTTGCCTGCTGTAGTTCAGCACAGTTGGACACCTGTAGGCAGTTTTCTGTAGAGAGATCCATGGCCTGTGAGCTCATATTGATTCACCGTAATCTTTCAAAGAGGTGCTTCAAACCTGTTAGGATGAAGAAGGGTCATCCACATGAGAAAACGGCTGCCTGTGCTTACACTCCGTTACTGATAGCTCCTCCAATTCTAAAAAATGTGGAAGCAGTTTCTCAGAAGATCAAAGTAAATCAATATCCATGACTTTAGACAGCTGGTTGCTCCACTCTTTGTGTAAAGAGCTACATCCTACTATATCTTCTGCACTCTGATCTACTCCCCTTTCATTATTACTGGTCCTTTGGCCTTCTCTCTGTGCTGCGTCTAATGTCAAGTATTATTTTAACTTTTTCAGTCCTCTTCTAGATTTGGATGATTTTCAGATTCCTCCTCTTCCCAGGAATATTCTATCAGATGTGTAGGCTGTACATCCATTACACTGGCTTTTGTGTTTCTTCTCTTTCTTGTACCTATCCTGTCTGGTGCAGGAAACTGACCCATTCCCATTATAAATAACATTTCCATACAACTCCACTTTTCTATTATGTTTATTGCTCACAGCTGTACACTACAGTGAAATACACAGGATTATAGGTCTATATAAATGGATATTATCAAATAGATGTGTGTACAAAAATGTAGATCTTGTTCTGTCTTAGTTTTCCTCCCAGAGTCCCCTTTCTTATGAATATGTAATCTTCCTCTGAGAAATCCCAACTAGTAAAATAAGAATGTAGAAGCAAAATAGCTTTTAATTATTAAATGTCATGTCATTCCCTCAAGATGGAGACTTGAGGATAAGGGGGTTGTTTTGGAACATAATAATGACCTTAAACAATATTCAGACTAAACCTAGATGTAAATTAACAGATTTGAAAATGTATTGACCTTAACCCCAGTGTACCATTATGGCAAAGAGTTTGATGAGAGGTTGTCAAAATGCACCAAAAATAATAATTTTTGAAGTTGCATAGCTAAATCTATTTTTCTGCTGTAGTGATAAGTTTATGATTGACTGAAATGGTGCATATTCAGTAAATATCTGGTAGTATAGTATTGTTTGTAAATTTGTTTAAAATCCCACAATAAAATGGAAATTGACTGTCTCACAGCATGTATCGGAAAATAACAACACTAAGCATTTTTCAAAAGGCCATTTTCTTTCATAAGGTGACCTTAAAACCCAGATAATTCTTGAGGATACAACACAGGGATTTGTGAACACACCACTTTCTGAAAATAAGGAATCCATTTTCATTCCTAAGCAATAAAATAATTTTAAAAATAAAATAATATATATATGTTTCTTAGAATTCCATTTAATGAGATAATTGAAGTGTTATTTGTAAGATACTGAATTGTGCTTCAGTGTCTGTTTTATTTGTTACTCAAGTGTAATTCATCTGTACCAGAGGTATATTTAGATATTGGACTTCTGCCATATTCGTAGCATGAATTAATATTGTTTTTTAGTTTGTTGGTTTAGTTTTGCTTATTTGTCACCCTCACAGATGTTATTTTGAGCAGGCTTGGAGGGACTTGTTGTGGAGCTTGCTGCCACATCACTAATGTCACTCTGTATAAAATCTAAAACCACGGTCCTAAGCAGTTGCTGGCAGCTTGCAAAGCCCCGTGCTTGAGGGTGCAGACGCCTACGTAGACAGACAAACAAAATAATCCAATATTGGCATGCCGACTGGGGATGTGTGACCCGCGAGAGGAAATACAAATGGAGAAGAGAGGCAGCTGTCTGGGATAAGACGCCTTTTAAGCTCACAGGGGACCATTGTGTTCAAAGAGACCCCTTTAATACGGGGCAGTAAACTGCTGCAAGTTTAAGTTTAATGGGCTCCTGTTTGGATTAAACCTTTCATTAGTGCATTGTTATGGGTCTCTGTTTGTAAAGCAGCTGCACGGATCCTTAAATGCAGAAGACTGGTTTCGAGCTGTGGTGTTTAATAGTGGCGACAAAATGCGTGGCAGGCAGTATGGACACCGAAGGTCAGTATTAATGAAACCTCAGCTGTAGCACAATGGAGATGGATACTGTATTCTGTATTATTCTGGGTGACAGAGGGTTATCTGTTTGCCTCTTTAGTCCGTGTATACTTTTAAATTGTATTGGTTACACAGTGTTGTACACAGGTGCTATATCTATAGTACACTTTAATTTTTTTCATCTAAAACCATGTTGTTCAGTTTCTAATTGCAGTTTTGCATGTAAACAATGATTGAAAATAATGAAGCCATGAAGATTTAATTTATTTAAAGATCACTCAGTTCTACGCCCTCCAGCATTTCCATGAATTAAACATTGTTTAAAGTTTGAAACGGGAGTAGATAAAACCTAAAGGATATGAAAATGTCTGAGGGTCCTCTTTTCTCAAACTTCCCCTATAATGTTTCTACATTTGTCTCATTAACTGAAATCAATACATTGTTAAAATGCAGGGTATTTCAATTCAACGAAATTTAAATGTCCTCCATTTTAACACAGTTTCTTGATTTCCATTGAACTATTATAGTAACATTCATGGTGGAAGTACACTGACTTCAGTAAACTTTTGCTACTTTTCTTAGCCAAGGCAGAATGTCCCAAAGCACTTACATTTACTTTCTCAACTTGTAGTCATTGATAAATACTGACTGAATGCACAGAAGTCTACAGGGACAAGAATAAAAACGGACTTGGTGTCACAAAGCTCAAATTTAAATAAGACAAGATGCAGTTGCCTTTCTAAACCTAGAGGGATGTATTGCTTTTCATTCGTTTTTTAACAAGAGCTTAGTTATGACACTTCAGCTTAATGGTAGATTTCCTTTCAACCCAATCAGACTTGATACCAATCACAACTTTGTCGAATTTGTGATTAGTTTTCTTTTTGTTTTGTGAACATGTGCAAAAGTTCAAGTACAAGCACAATTATAAGTAGCCTATATTGCAATGCTAGTAACAGGAGTTGTTTTAAAAATCAGTCATATTTTGGTTAATTTAGCAAAATTATGCTCTAGGAAGTACACTGACTTCAGTAAACTTTTGCTACTTTTCTTAGCCAAGGCAGAATGTCCCAAAGCACTTACATTTACTTTCTCAACTTGTAGTCATTGATAAATACTGACTGTTGGGTAGAAAATTCAACTGGAAATTGGAATTAGTCTAATCACGATGTTAATAAAGATTTGCTGTGGGCAAATGTATTTTGTGCTTTTTAAGAGCATAAATGTTCAGTACAGCGAGTAGTCAATAACACAGGGAAACTGTAATGCCTCTGAAGTTCATGCTGGAATAGGCAATGTCAATATGTTTAATTGGAACATGGTGCACTTTATTAGCTACATCTCCTGAGGTTGCATACAGCACAATTAGGGGTCTGTGGTGAACAAAATTCATAAGAACCGTCTGCTGGAATTACACCATTGACACACACATGGCAACTTAGGTCTTCATTGTGTCATGTTAGTGTGCACTCTTACTATGCGTACATGCTTTTAATTTCTTAGTGGTTTATATCAATGGTGAATTTTAATATTTAATTGCATGTGTTTGCTTATTGTTAATATCTCTACCAAATGTTTCATGACTTTAGCAGTTGAAGAAAGCACTTAACATAGACTTGCATTGTCAGATTAATCCTCTACATGTACTACTACATGATTATAAGTTTGCCAAAGAGACCTACTATTCATCTGAATGGGACTTGACAGATTACAAATAGCCTAGTACCCAAATGGCTTCTCATAAATTAAAAGCATATTAATGTGTAAATTAACAATTTCATTTAAGGCTGAATGAGAGAAATATTTTTATTAGGCTCTACCCCCCCACCCCACATCTCATAGAATTTGAATGACACAACTTAGTACTGCGTATTGTGCCTTTTGTTAACAGTAGTGTTATAATGTAGACATTGCTTTTAGTTTTCTGTAACATGTTATTCATGTTGTAGTATATAATTGGCCGAAGCTATGACATGATTTTTACATTTTCTCCTTTAGACAGCTGTTGTTAAGATCTCACAAATCCCTTGTGTAAAAAAACAAAAACAAAAAACGTCTTAACCTTGTTAGGTGTTACTTCAGTTGTCATCTCTGTGACAGAGCTGTTTGAACTCAAATGAGCTTGAGGTTTACATGAGCTAGTCAAAATAAATTACTTCTGATTTCTGATTCTGCACAAAACACATTGATTACCTTTTACCTTGTTTGTGGTATATGCTGTAGGCTGTAGTTTACAGGCAATGAGTTTTGTGAAACATTAGTTATCAGTTTTTTAGTTTCTTTATACATCCATTTACTGTGTGATGAATTGCATGGTGAAAGCAGATGTTGAGTACCATATGAAAGGAGGGGAAGAGAACAAGTTCCTCTTGCTCATGACTAATTAATTGTGCACAGAAGTCTACAGGGACAAGAATAAAAACGGACTTGGTGTCACAAAGCTCAAATTTAAATAAGACAAGATGCAGTTGCCTTTCTAAACCTAGAGGGATGTATTGCTTTTCATTCGTTTTTTAACAAGAGCTTAGTTATGACACTTCAGCTTAATGGTAGATTTCCTTTCAACCCAATCAGACTTGATACCAATCACAACTTTGTCGAATTTGTGATTAGTTTTCTTTTTGTTTTGTGAACATGTGCAAAAGTTCAAGTACAAGCACAATTATAAGTAGCCTATATTGCAATGCTAGTAACAGGAGTTGTTTTAAAAATCAGTCATATTTTGGTTAATTTAGCAAAATTATGCTCTAGGATGAAGTTTATGTATCAAATGAGGTTTATGTCTTGGTTTGGGGCAATTATTAGTGTTTGTTCCCCCAATAAACTTAGATTTCCCTTGGGTTTAGGGATGTCTCTACTGGATTAACCAAAACCAATGTGGTTTCAGATTGGGCCTAGCTTCATTTTTTGGTTTTGGCAAGGGTTGTCTGTCTGGCAATTGCAGTGCAAAACAGCAGTTCAAAATAATGATTCAGAACATTTAGTGCATTCTTGTTTAGTCGTAGTGGACGAAAGAACATGTGAGCTTGTGTTTTTTTTTTTTTTTTTTTTGCCATTCATGCATGTATAATTTTTTTTCATGTTTTTCAAGGGGGGCTGTTCATGAGCTTGGGGGGGGGAAGGGCCGCCCCCCAGTATAATGGTAGGGAAAAGCAGTTTTTTTTTTTTTTTTTTTACCATTATTGCTATTCTGTTCAGTTACTGTATTACAATTGTAAGTTAAGGGGGGAAAATTGTTTCCTTGTCTGTATCTGATGCAGTTTATACACATAACATATTCAAACTGAGTTAAATGCCATTCTTCTCTCTCAGGGTGTAGCCTATACTGCCCTGTACCCAGCCACGCCTTCAAGGGCAATAAGAACATAACCCATTGTGCGATGAGACCTGAAGAGTTCATCTGAAGAGCCCTTATATTTTATCCAGACACATGGTACCAAGATATATTTAATCAATAGGAGATTGACTAATAATCTCTTTGATAACTTTTCAGTGGACTGATACAATTTTTAATGTCTACATTTTGGATGCAAATATATTGAAAAGTATTTAAATTGAGTAGTCATCTATGACATCTCTTGCTATGTAAATATTTGATGGTACTGCAAATTATAGCTGGATGGTTTAGAAAACCGTATGGGAGCTGTAGCCAGTATGAACAATCCTGCTCAATCTGCATGCACTTGGATAACACGCCAGCCAGTTTACTTGATTTGAAATTTTGTCATTCAGCCAGCTCAGAAAATAGGTGAAGAAACTTCAGTCCAGCGCTGAGCAGCTGAGATCAATCTGTGGAGAAGTTTTCAAAAGACAAACTTGTTGAGACCCACAAAGAAAAGCTGTCGGATGCCAGGCCCATATGATCTGCTGACAAAAAAGGGAAAACTTAGAAGTGATGAACTTGACTGAATTTGAGGAATTGCTTTATGGGTATGTTGAACTATTGTTACAAATAACATAGTTATTATAATGTGTTTCTTATGCCTACATGATCATTGACGTACATGGTTTTACAAGCGCTAAAGTAGTGTTCTACACATACACAATAATGCAAGGGATAATAGTTGCTTTAATACACATTCATAAATGACAGTGAATAAAATATAAATACTACTAATACAAATATAAATTATAAGAGAGGATCAGAGGTGATGGCAAGAGGCAATATTGGGATACAAAAGGGCCTGGAGGTTGGGAGTAGCAGCTTGGTGAAGAGAGTGGTGGGTAGGGATAAGTATCTTGAATTTAATGTGTCAGTGATAAGGGTGCCAATGCAGAGTAAGAACCACAGGAGAAGTATGAGAGAAAGGAAGAAGAGAGAGTATACATTTCTCAGTTCGGATTCTCCCTTGACAGTCTTCCACTCAAAATGCGACTCCCCAGATATTCATTAAAATCTTGGACGGAGAGAATTAGGAGTGTAAGGCATGGTATCTTTAAAGATACAGAGTAGAGATGCAAACAACATAAGAACATAAGAAAGTTTACAAACAAGAGGAGGCCATTCCACCCATCGTGCTCGTTTGGTGTCCATTAATAACATGCACTCATATGGAAGAGAATATGAACATTTCTAATAATTTCTAGTAATCTTTGTCCAAGACAATAATCAAGGGGAAATCTAATTTATCCTGCATTGATCCTTTGCTTTTGAATTCTTTGTCTTGAAAGAAGGGTGTTCCAACGTTTTGTTTGCATACGGAAGTGCTTGAACATGCATATCATTGATTCAGGGCTATTGATTCTAATAAGACTTACACACTAACCAAATTTTGTTGCGGCTTATGGTACTTATTTAAACTTTTTTAGTTAAATGTGTTTTTGCTTTTGGAACAGTTTATAAAATCTAATATGAAATAAAATGTATAAAATATTACATATTAAAAGTGTTTTTTTTTTTAATGTATAAATTGTTCCCTAGGTTGGTTGTGAATTTGTAAACTGACTGGTAGTTTGTAACACTTATGTTGGCCTATGCAAGCATCTCGAGCAGAACGGTGGCAGAGTTTGTGTTGTCCTGACACAAGTCTGTTGAATGCTGAATCCTTGTTGCTCTGTGCAGTGTGTTGTGTGTGCAAGTGTGACGACACTATTTTTGGTGTGTTGCAGAGGAGCCGCTTTGGGAGAGGGCATGGACCACCCTATGCACAGAGGGGAGATGATGTCCATTGGGCTGCACGACAGGTACTGTACAATGTATGTCAAATTATTCTTACTTCCTTTACTCGCCGCTTGAAAGTAATTTTTACAATATGTGTTCACTTTTTTGCAAGTTGTTTTGGATTTTTTCAGTGTTTTTGTTGGTTGTATTAGTATTTCAGTGTTTGTGGTTTGTTTATTTCGTACTTTTTAATTCACAGTGAAGTAAGGAGTAGCTTAATGAAGGTGTTTGTTTTTGTATTAGGGTGGAGAAATTAAAGTATCTGAGTTGGTAAGCAGATGTTGACTTGCTGCTGATGTTTATTTTTTTTTATGTTTTGTATATTTCTATTTTTAAAAGGGCTTTATAAACAGGGCATTGATTCAGAAAAGGCACAGAGCTTCTCCTAAGACTTAAAACTACAAGTGAGAGTGATTAGATTAAAAAGGCAGTTGATCTGAAATTGACTGGAATCTTAAAATAAGTCGTTTCATTGCCTGAGCTGCTTTTCAGCAGGGAGCCAATTAAAGACTGGAACACCCAGGGTCACCTTATTACTTCACAAGACAACTTTGTTTGACTCCTGGTCCGTTCAAAAGTTAATTATTTTACCTGGTGTTTCTGAGAGGTCATGTCTGGGTCCTAGGTAACCAAGACCTATTAAGAGGTAGAATATCCTGCAGTTGAACATCTGATTTTATAATGAGTGACTAGTATAACTTGTCTACCTTGAAAACCAAGGGACCATCTGTAGCAGTACAGACGGGTGAGGCTTTTCTACTCATCATCTTCAATTAAGATGCCTCTGATGAGAAATTCTGTACTAGAGACTTGAAACAAATGACAGCTTCTGTAATCGGTCATCGTTTATTCCTGCAATGTATTGAAACCATGTTTGACACTGGCTTTGATTTTTCATTAATTTTAGCAAATTTGCATTTTGAAATTTAATATTAAGTACTCAAAATGTTTTACATTTTAATGCTGATCCTGATGTGATATTTCATTTGTAAGAAAACAATTTAAAGCGACAGCCTTGAAATAAAGGTTTCCTGGTAACATGACTTGTTGCTGGGGTTTCTCTGTTTTGAAGTGTCACTACAGGAAATCAACTTGATGGTTAATGCTTCAGTAAGAAGCTGTTGCTGCTAATTAAGTACATGACGGTTTACTATTTCAAATACAGAGATGATTTAAGTAAAGGCATAATCTATTGGTTTATTGCATGACCACATTAGTTTTAACACTTGTATAAACTCGGAGGGAGATGGTGGAACAGCAACAGGGATTATGGATGCATTTTTGTACAGTTTTTAATTAAACATTTATTTGAAATGTTAATTGAAAAGGAGAACAAGATTTTTGTTTTTAATTAAAGTCATGGATTCTAGATGTAACACATTTGCAAAAATATCCATATCTAGTTTGCTAATTTTGTTGGCAAGACCATTTTCATGCATGCACAAAGAAAACATTTTTTTTCCTCTGGGCACTTACTGGATTACTTTCCAAATCAGGTTAAAAGTTCAAATCCTATTGACATTTTTAACAGTTTTATTTTTTTATTTTTCTTCAAACAAACATGATCCCTTATATTGAAATGTTGTTGTGTGGTGGACAGCAATTACATGGATGTAATACAACAAACACCCCCCTGCCCCCACCCTGGCAAAAATGATTCTATCATTCAAAAGATTGATAATAAGCAGTTCTTGCATGCAATATATGCAGTAGTCTTTCTTTAAACAGTCTGTATCTTTTGTTTAGTTTGACGGGAGTTGCTTAGCGCAGTGGGTTACAAACAACAAGACCCTCATTGTGACCCACACAATGGTGTTTGGCTGTGCTGGTGCACTAACTCTGTTTTTTGCATCGGTTTCTGTGAGTGAACCTGTGCTATTGACACTCGAGGATGGTTTTAGTCAGATAACAGAATAAATGGTCACTTTTGTTAGCGTGCAATTCTTGTGACTTGCTTTAAGAGTGTTTAGTCAATGTATCTCTTTGTCATGTAGGATAGAGCTTTCCTTAGTTCATTCTGCAAAAGCAGAGAAACTATTAACATGACAAGACCTATTACACACTGAGCCGTTACCTTACAAAGGCATTGACCTATGTTTTAAACTGGAAGCTAGTTCATATTCAGAGTGGTAATTAGTGGGATAATGTAGGCAATTTGATATAAAATGGTCTGAAACATCTAATGCCCAACACCCCCCCCCCCCCCCACACCAAAAGAAAAACAAAATAAACTAAACCATTCATAATTTTTCAATAGCTTAGTGGATTCAAATAGTGAGTTATAAATAGTTTATCTTTTTTTCTCCTCCATTAGAAGAAAAATTCAGGTGTTATATTCAGGAGGATTTTATGTGAATGCAGGACCATGATTTTACAGTGATACTTTATGATTGTAAAGCAAATTAAATTAAACAAGCTTTAATCTTGCATGCTTATTATATGGCAGATCCTAGTTATAGAAGTAATGCTAATGATGCATACCTGTCAACCCTGCATGAAGAGCACCTGGGAGATTTCCACAAAGAAGCCTAGAATTGTTGGGGATTGTTGAGGGGGCAGTGTATGTATTGCTACCGGGTTCTTGGATGGGTGGGAGGTTAGTTCACAGTGAGATAAAGCAGATTACTCGGGCTGTGTTTCGACAAACCATGAGAAATGTATCACACAGCCGTGAGACTTCTGGGACGACAGAAATACAGGAGCCTCAAGAGTAATATGTGAGACTTGGCAGGTATGATGATGATAATTATAGAAATTATACATATTTTGAAATACACAACTCTTGAGTTTAGAGAACCATATCTATATAAAAGAGGCAACAAAAATGGTTGAGATTTTCCCCCCGGTTATATCTGGGTTGCTCTGAGAGTCTGTCTCTTTAGAAGCTGGCTTTTCACAAGCAAAGCATGCTTGCTAGATTGCAGTAAGCTGTTTACAAGCTTTAACAACATTTTAAACATTGGGGCACAATGTTTTTCTCATGAAAACTACATCAAGCTTGTACATCAGCTTGCAATGCCAAAACTCCGGGTCTTGTAAAAATGTTTTTGCAAGCTGTGTTGCTGTCAATACGATATTCTTAACCAAGCTTTTGACAAAGCATTTCAAATACTACAAGCTCATACTAGCTGACAGTCTTGGACAGAACGAATCTGAACAACAATAAGCAAATATTAAAATATGGTATGTGAATATGTGTGAACATCTGTCCATTATCTCATTCCTGATAGAAGGGGTCTGGAGATTTGTCACACTTTGCTAACATCCAGGCAGATTGTTGTTTATCTGCAACAACTGAGAGGGTTGAGTTCTATTTTGAGTTTATTAAGCTCTGAATGAAACGGTAATGATTTCTGTGCATTGGAGACACAGATCATTTTACAGGAATATTTGCAGATTCCCCAAAGGAAGATTTGAGAGACATTTTATACCTCCATCTCCTGACCATTTACTTAGCTGAAACTGTGAAATCATCCTTTGCTGGGTTCAGATATGGAAAGTTGTATTGGAGTGTCTGGAGTTACAATCTATTTATGACCTAAATTGACCATTGACGGGAGACAAGAAACCCTGCATTGCCTGTTAAAAGGTCTACAATTTTATTTTCAGTTTTTGTTAATTAATCCCTTGTTCAGTCCCCAGACTTAAATGTCATCTAATTTGCAAATATTACTGTTTGTAAAATGAACCTAGACAAAGACTGATTGTTATTGACAATTCTGTTATTTCTACGCCAAGATAAATGTGTTTTTCAGGCTTGATTACATCTAAGCCACAATTTTTTTTATATGCTTTAGGACTGTAAGTATTTTACAATTTAATTGTACATTTAAGGACATATTGCTCTTTCACACTAACTGTTTATGTAGTCTTTTTAGTCAGCAGGAGTTTCTCTGAAGTCGGGGATGCAATTGTTTTTTGTCCACATTGAAAACAGGAAAGAAACCACTTTGTGCATGCATAAATCACAGGTAAAGAGGTGAAGATTTCAAGAATGTATAACTTAACTTTTTGCACTTTAGAATGCTGTTTCTGAAGTAGCTCACTGTAAATTAGAAGTACAGCAATATCTAACAGGTCAGTAGCTTAGGTCAGTTTAAAAAAGCAGTAGAAGAATGACCAGTTTGTAATATTTGTCTTGATGATAAGGTTAACTTGATAGATTTTGTATTCTGGCAGAAGTTAAATACTGTTGAGTGGTGGCTGATTTAGCTGTTCTTTAGAAAGAGAGAAAAATAAAATAAAACAGCTGTTAGGTTTGGTTCTTCTGTCCTGTCATAAAAGCTCTCAGTAGGCCCTGAACATTGTCCAAATTTTAATTAAAATGGTGTGGACTTTTAATTAAATAATGCTGCAAATAGTTTGTCAATTATATGATCAAGGGAACATCAGCATTGCTTGAATTCATAACACCTTTGAATTTAATAAAGCGTAACAAAATCTCTAAAGAAATTTACATGATTGACATAACTGTAGTTAATGTACTTTGTGCTGTTTTTATTCATTACCAAGTGCATTGTTTTAGTATCATTTTAAATGGACACAGGGTGCAATACTTTTGTTTTTCACTGTTTATGCGTGTGTGTGTGTATATATATATATATATATATATATATATATATATATATATATATATATATATATATATATAATTACACACTCACCTAAAGGATTATTAGGAACACCTGTTCAATTTCTCATGAATGCAATTATCTAACCAACCAATCACATGGCAGTTGCTTCAATGCATTTAGGGGTGTGGTCCTGGTCAAGACAATCTCCTGAACTCCAAACTGAATGTCTGAATGGGAAAGAAAGGTGATTTAAGCAATTTTGAGCGTGGCATGGTTGTTGGTGCCAGACGGGCCGGTCTGAGTATTTCACAATCTGCTCAGTTACTGGGATTTTCACGCACAACCATTTCTAGGGTTTACAAAGAATGGTGTGAAAAGGGAAAAATATCCAGTATGCGGCAGTCCTGTGGGCGAAAATGCCTTGTTGATGCTAGAGGTCAGAGGAGAATGGGCCGACTGATTCAAGCTGATAGAAGAGCAACTTTGACTGAAATAACCACTCGTTACAACCGAGGTATGCAGCAAAGCATTTGTGAAGCCACAACACGTACAACCTTGAGGCGGATGGGCTACAACAGCAGAAGACCCCACCGGGTACCACTCATCTCCACTACAAATAGGAAAAAGAGGCTACAATTTGCACAAGCTCACCAAAATTGGACAGTTGAAGACTGGAAAAATGTTGCCTGGTCTGATGAGTCTCGATTTCTGTTGAGACATTCAGATGGTAGAGTCAGAATTTGGCGTAAACAGAATGAGAACATGGATCCATCATGCCTTGTTACCACTGTGCAGGCTGGTGGTGGTGGTGTAATGGTGTGGGGGATGTTTTCTTGGCACACTTTAGGCCCCTTAGTGCCAATTGGGCATCGTGTAAATGCCACGGCCTACCTGAGCATTGTTTCTGACCATGTCCATCCCTTTATGACCACCATGTACCCATCCTCTGATGGCTACTTCCAGCAGGATAATGCAGCATGTCACAAAGGTCGAATCATTTCAAATTGGTTTCTTGAACATGACAATGAGTTCACTGTACTAAACTGGCCCCCACAGTCACCAGATCTCAACCCAATAGAGCATCTTTGGGATGTGGTGGAACGGGAGCTTCGTGCCCTGGATGTGCATCCCACAAATCTCCATCAACTGCAAGATGCTATCCTATCAATATGGGCCAACATTTCTAAAGAATGCTTTCAGCACCTTGTTGAATCAATGCCACGTAGAATTAAGGCAGTTCTGAAGGCGAAAGGGGGTCAAACACAGTATTAGTATGGTGTTCCTAATAATCCTTCAGGTGAGTGTATATATATATACACATATAATACATATGTGTGTATATACAGTGCATTCGGAAAGTATTCACAGCGCTTCACTTTTTCCACATTTTGTTATGTTACAGCCTTATTCCAAAATTGATTAAATTCATTATTTCCCTCAAAATTCTACAAACACCCCATAATGACAATGTGAAAGAAGTTTGTTTGAAATCTTTGCAAATTTATGAAAAATAAAAAACAAAAAGCCTTTGCTCAATACTTTGTTGAAGCACCTTTGGCACCAATTACAGCCTCAAGTCTTTTTGAGTATGATGCTAAAAGCTTGGCACACCTATTTTTGGGCAGTTTCTCCCATTCCTCTTTGCAGGACCCCTCAAGCTCCATCAGGTTGGATGGGGAGCGTCGGTGCACAGCCATTTTCAGATCTCTCCAGAGATGTTCAATCGGGTTCAAGTCTGGGCTCTGGCTTGGCCACTCAAGGACATTCACAGAGTTGTCCTGTAGCCACTCCTTTGTTATCTTGGCTGTGTGCTTAGGGTCGTTGTCCTGTTGGAAGATGAACCTTCGCCCCAGTCTGAGGTCCAGAGCGCTCTGGAGCAGGTTTTCATCAAGGATGTCTCTGTACATTGCTGCATTCATCTTTCCCTCGATCCTGACTAGTCTCCCAGTTCCTGCTGCTGAAAAACATCCTCACAGCATGATGCTGCCACCACCATGCTTCACTGTAGGGATGGTATTGGCCAGGTGATGAGCGGTGCCTGGTTTCCTCCAGACATGAGTCCAATCTTTGTTTCATCAGACCAGAGAATTTTGTTTCTCATGGTCTGAGAGTCCTTCAGGTGACTTTTGGCAAACTCCAGGCGGGCTGTCATGTGTCTTTTACTGAGGAGTGGCTTCCGACTGGCCACTATACCATACAGGCCTGATTGGTGGAGTGCTGCAGAGATGGTTGTTCTTCTGGAAGGTTCTCCTCTCTCCACAGAGACACGCTGGAGCTCTGTCAGAGTGACCATCGGGTTCTTGGTCACCTCCCTGACTCCCCGATCGCTCAGTTTGGCCAGGCGGCCAGCTCTAGGAAGGAAGAGTCCTGGTGGTTCCAAACTTCTTCCATTTACGGATGATGGAGGCCACTGTGCTCATTGGGACCTTCAATGCTGCAGACATTTTTCTGTACCCTTCCCCAGATCTGTGCCTCGATGCAATCCTCTCGGAGGTCTACAGACAATTCCTTGGACTTCATGGCTTTGTTTGTGCTCTGACATGCACTGTTAACTGTGGGACCGTATATAGACCAGTGTTTGCCTTTCCAAATCATGTCCAATCAACTGAATTTACCACAGGTGGACTCCAATCAAGTTGTAGAAACATCTCAAGGATGATCAGTGGAAACAGGATGCACCTGAGCTCAATTTTGAGTGTCATGGCAAAGGCTGTGAATACTTATGTACATGTGCTTTTTTTGTTTTTTATTTATAATACATTTGCAAAGATTTCAAACAAACTTCTTTCACGTTGTCATTATGGGGTATTGTTTGTAGAATTTTGAGGAAAATAATAATTTTTTCTCACTACTTTTAATATGAGGTGAGCCCCACCATTGTTTATTTTGTTTGTATTTTTTTAGTAATTGCATAGCCTCTAATTGATGTTGATTGTGTACAGTATGTGTCTAATTGTAGACAAACTCATGGTATTGTATCGATTTAGGTAAACAAACCAGCAATCCTATGAAGTCTCTAGGATGTGATTGTGTATGTTGTGTTTAAATTAGTGGTGCATTTAAACATTATCCTGTATTATGATCAAATGTGTTATTTCTGTGGGAGTCGGTGTGCTTGACATGGTCACAGATAATCTGGAGGCTTTGCTAGTAAGTCTTGAAATACATTAGCACAGTTGGCTGGCATGTGAATTTGCTCTCATACTATAAAAGGGAATTATAAATGAATGTCCTGTCAATGTGTTTACCTGCGTGTGTCCTCTAGCCACATGTGTGAACATGTTGTGCTCTAATAGAATGACTTTATCCAGCTTGTGTTCAGCTGTGTCGATAAACCGTCAAGATAGACAACTTGTCTGTTACTTTAAATAGCTTTTCACATTTACCGTTGCTCTTGCAAGTTGGTTCTTCCTGTT
This sequence comes from Amia ocellicauda, assembly GCF_036373705.1. Lineage (NCBI taxonomy): Eukaryota > Metazoa > Chordata > Actinopteri > Amiiformes > Amiidae > Amia > Amia ocellicauda. The sequence goes on from NC_089859.1 coordinate 9,723,409, forward strand.
CTGTAAGCTGTTTTCACCAGCACCATCTGTTGCTATTATACATGCCATTGGCAATATTCTTATTAAAATATCACACATTGTATGTATATATTTTTTTACAGTGAAATAGTGTTTTATGCTTTCAAATTTGTCACTTAATATTTATTAAGTAATCGTAATTCCTGAAAACAAAACTGAGGAGTAATGAGATACTATGATACTACTTTGCATGTATATACATGTCTGTAATTTGAAATACAGAGATATCCACTAAGTACAACTTGAAAAAAGCTGCTTAATGAGCATAGGTTTCTGGTAGTTGCATGATTTAATAATCCTAACATCTTATAATGATCTCAGAATGAACATCAGTAGGGTAGGGAGAAGAATCTAACTGGATTTACTTTGCAGGCAGTTTGGTTTCTAACTCTTGTGGGAGCCTCAAGCTGGTACAACATAAATACATGTTGATGAATGGAAAAGCAATTTGTGAGCCTTGTGGCAGACTCATGTTTTACAGGGTGTAGTCACCACAATACCTTTTTCATTTAAATAATTTGTTGAATGTCTTAGTGGTAAAATTGGTGGTGTGGGGGGGACCAGTGCCGCTGCCTCACAGGTCCAGGGTCCCGAGTTTGAGCCCCAGCTCGGGGGGCCTGTCTGTGTGGAGTTTGCATGTTCTCCCCGTGTCCGCATGGGTTTTCTCCGGGCACTCCGGTTTCATCCCACCGTCCAAAGACATACAGGTTAGGTTGATTGGTCTCTCTAAATTGCTGTGCATGTGCGTGTTGCCTAGTGATGTACTGGCATCCTGTCCTGGGTGTATTCCTGCCTTGTGCCCTATGCCAGCCGGGATCAGCTCCGGCTTACCTGCGACCCTTGCCAGGATGGATGGTTGAAATTAGGGAACATTTACCTTTATGACAGCTGTTGATTGGGACTACTGGTTAAATTCTTCTTACACTCACCATGTTCTGGTTGTTGAATCATACCTAGTGTATGGGAGATGGTGACAAAGTGACAAATATGTTTACAGCAAAACATGCCCCTGTGAACTGTTCTCTTGCCAGGAAGAAGGTGCTAACATGGCAGCAGTGTGGAGTAGAGGTTAGGGCTCTGGACTCTGGAGCAGAGGGTTGCGTTTTATATCCCAGGTGGGGGACATTGCTCTTGTACCATTGCTCAAGGGTACTTTACCCAAAAACCCAAAATAAAATAAAACATGTAAGTTGCCCTGGATAAGTGCATCTGCTAAGAAATGTAATAACAGCCATTGAAGAAAAAAAGAAAAATTCCCCTCACTCTGAGAATGTTATATCTAAGTGGATAAATAAAACCTGATTCTGTCACCTGTTTTAATTTCCTTTATATACAGACCATGTGTGTGGTTATTACAGTACAAGACAGAAAATGTAGGAATTTGCTGCAGTTATGTTTCTTTGGATTTTTAATGAAGGGAATTAACATAGTATTCACTAGCTGTGTTTGGATGTGCTTTTATTTTAATCGGGGGATTAAAAAAACAGTAGTGAAACGGACCATATGGAGTTGATCATTAAACAGCAGGAGTTTGTCACATTTGGTGTGTAAATAATTGGCATCCATATGGACATTTTATTTTTTATTTTTTTATGATTGAATGCCATACCTGTAGGTTTAATCAAAGTACTGTGCTGCTATTCTCACTTACAGAGGTACTTTGAAATTCTCCCTAGTGTGCCAGTTCTCTTTTGCAAGATTGTTCTCATCTGAGCCTTTCATCTTGAGCATTGCTCCTGAAGTGGACATAGGAATCTTTCCTTCATCCTTTCTGTCCATGGGTATTACCAAGATGTTTTGCTATGAGTAATGCCTTACTTTTGTTGAAATTTAGAGTTTCTGTAATTGCACAGAAGTATGTCCGGGGACAGAGGGGTGAGAGTGGATTATAATACCCAGATCTTGACTAAGAACTGACTACTTTTCAGGGATTATGTTTTATAGTCCTCAACTTATTGTGTCTGTGGTTTATTTAATTATATGTCATCCAATTGTAACCTGCTCTGAAACACATCATAACCTAAGGATCATAACCTTGTCAGTGTCTCTCACATGATAGTCCAGTTGGTTAATAAACAGTTTTTCTTCTCATCTTTAGAAAAATTCAATTTAATTGTATTTGTAAATGTTTAAATATATTTTTATAGCTGCTGTGGAATTAGTAATAAACTTGTGTATTTATCTTTGCCTTCCTAGGAATATTAAGTATAATATTCTACATATCTGCATTGCCATGGACATGACAGCAAGCAATTTATTTTGCTGTCAATAAGTGTGGCTAAGGCATTGATTATGTTTCTCAAGATTTATGGGCCTAGTACCAGCATTATTGATGAAGGTAAATGTCGGGATAAAATTTGAATTGCTTATCATTTTACCTTGGTATATCAAGCAGTAAATCCAGCACTGGCCTTTGTCCAGTAACTGGTCTTTTACATTTAGAAAGCTGAATGGATTAATTGCTGTTTGAAGTAGCAAGGTTGTCTCATGTTGTAAAGTATATTAAATGCCTTGTCCAAGTGTGTGTGTGTATGTGTATTTATGTTTGAGATATATATTAAAAAATAAACTCTGAAACAAGAGCACAAGGCAATGATCTAACCTGCAGCAAAGTGTTTAGAGGGGCTTGTTCCACTTATTTACAAATCATTGTGGTTAATGCATGTGTAAAACAGTTATAGCCTTTAGCACAGTGACTTTCTTTTTATATAAACGTGTTTAATAATAAACTGGTATTTAAGTGTAATGTAATATAATACCATTGGAACTTGGAAGAATAGTATTTGTGTCTAAATAGCATGCATTTGTTTAAAATTACTATTTTTAAAAGATTTCTCCTTTATAATACCTGGTACCATAATTATAACTTTGGTCCACAGTGGAGCTGTTATCTCTCATAATCAAGATTAATTGAAGCCTTCCAGTTTTATTTGTGAAGTTTGACAGTGTCATGCTTAAATTGTGGAATTTTGGGAGTTTTCTCGACCAGTTTCCTGCTCACACATCTTAAACAATATACATTGTTTTCAGCTTTTGACAGTTAAAAAACACTAATTTGCTTAATCTTTTAAGTGGCATATCTGTTTAAAACAAATCAATGAAAAGATTTTAAATGCTGATATATCCACTGATATACAATATAATCACATATGAACAAAAAACATCTCTAGATTAGTGTTATCACCAAAGCGAAATGCATTAAAAATGCTATTTTGTGGTTTAAGTTCTTCAGATGTCAAATCCTATTATATTCTTTAGATGGTAACAGGTGTAGGGTTGGATGAAAAAAATAAACACACTTCTGAGTAAATGGCAGCCAGATATGATCCTTCAGTGCAAATATGGGTGTATTATGTGCAAACATTTGATACAATTTGTAGCCCTTTCAACTACTAAGAATTTACATTCTTGGTTTTAAAAATTCCTTCTATTCAGACATGTTTTCTAAAAAGGTGCACAAAGTCTTTCTTCTGGCAAAAGCAGACTGTGAATCATGATCAAGGGCATCCACAGACTCAAGATTGAAAGGTTCACGGAGAGGTAAGACTCATAGAAGACTGAATCATGACATCCAGGAGCCGCTGTCATAAGTCGACTCAAGGTAGAGTTTATGTAGCACAGACTGTTTTTATTCAGCGGTGAAAGGAGCTGCATGGGTAACATGGGATGCCCTAGTGCTTAGACCGAGGGGATGTGATCTTTCACAAACAAAGATGAATTGAAATCCAACCTTGAGAGGCCTTGTGCGGCAAGGTAGCAGGTGGGCCTGTGTGACCATCAATCAGTAGCTGCTTTACTCCACAGCAGTACACACAAAGTTGTATGGCTTACACTGATTGAGTTACTTACTGCTGCTTTTTTTTCTCTCCCCTCTCCCTCTTCCTTCTCCTCAAGGGAGTTGTATTGAGATCAAAAGACTAATTTTGATCGTGGCTTAAGGTGGATTTGAAACTCTGCTGATAGAACCAAAAGCTTTTTATTACTCTAGTGAATTACAATGTGAGGCACCCCTAATTGGTTTGATATCAAAGCACTGAATTCATTGTGAAGGGGAGGTGGCTAAATGAGCTTTTCCAAAGTCATACCACAAGAGACCTTTCAATTAAACATGAATGAATGTACCAATAATGAATGCACCCTTTGGGATCAAAGTACAAAGTCATCTGCTGTACTGTATACAAGTTTTTTTACTCCATCACCAACTGTAATTGTTTGCTACATGTATAATTACACCTTTTATTAGAGATAATACACATTGCAGTATTTTTAAAATGATCTTGTCTTTTTTCAGTCTAAAAGAAACTTCATAATACTCATTTAGTAGTAGGAGTCCCAGTACGAAGTGGAAATCGGTATCTAAAATGGTGGTTGTCCTAAACTTTAGATTGAGAACGACGTGTAATTGTCACTGGCTCAGGACGAATCTCATTCAGAGTACAGATTGCTGATTCTTGATAGGTCAGGCACAGGACATTGTTAGGCTAAGTGCTATTTCAAAATCAAAACTGGGAAACAGGAACACGTCCTTAGACCAAGGACACATTTGCATTTCTTTTATACCTAAACCAGCATTCTTAGATTAATCAGTATTTGTTGGTTTCTATGAAATCTTTGTTTGAAGAAGTTGAAGAAGAGCTTAATTATACTATAATGTAAATAACAATTTGCTTCTTGTTTAAAGTGAATCCTATATATGTACAGTGCGTGTAAGCATTTTAATATTTATTTCCTTTAATACCCACTAGGTGGCATTGTTTTATCTGTTTAGTGAAGTGTATTGTGCTGCTTGTGCCTGTTGGCTTTTTTATGTGTTTTGTTGCATTATGGCATTTAATTAAAAAAAAATTACTGCTTTACTATGGTAATATAAAATGAATAAATACAGTGAAGATTGAATGCTCAATATACGTTTTTCCATTGGAGAGCAAAGGTAATACAGGCATTGCTCCTCATCAAGATCCTGGTGCCTTCAGAGGGAGACTATGTATTAATGCTGAGAGGAGAGAATGAGTTGGAAAATGTATCGTGAGGGTTACACACCTTAACTGAATTCTGAGTTTAGTTTTCAATTATTTTTACTATCATTCTTAACAATTGCCTGTTTTGTGGCACCAAAGGGTATGGGCCTAGAATCCACAATTTATCCATTAATCATAAAATATTTTGCCTTATAAGTTAAATGATTAAAATGCTGTTTGATCTCCGCCTCTTGTAATTTGTGTATTAGATGGATGGAGACCACGGAATAGTGTGTGTACTGTGTGTTTCTTAGGATGTGCTGAAGATGGCAATTACTGTTGTGTTCTGGTTTTCTATAGAGCTTCCTGTTGGAATGCTACACCCTTTTTTTTTTTTTTTTTTTTAAATACATAACATCTGGTTCACTCTTCCAGTTGCTATGACTCTCACTGCAGCATTACTGTCTTTTGAGTCTGATCTACTGTGCACTTGGTTATTTTTCATATTGGGGGAATAGGTTTGCATCCCTACCATCCCTACCCTACCCTACCTGATCAAACCTAAACCTGAATGCTAATTGTTTGTTGTAGCATTATTCAGTCACACCTATAAGTAACTCTCAGTTGACCCTTGTTCAGAAATTCTGTTTAAAGGCAGGCAATCTCTTGCAACATTGAAGAGCAAATATGATTGTATGCAAAGCTTTGCAGTACAACGGCATATGGAAACCAGGTAGTAAAAGCCCAGATGGGTTCCAGTGGAGTATTGGGTTTCTACACGCCATTCAGAAACCATCAGTTCATAGTTTTACACCAGCATTTGACAAGTTTACTTTCTAAGATTGCAGGCTAATAAGATGGTGTCAGCTTGCTCTTGGCTTATAAGATAAATAGCCTAATTGGTTGGGAATAATGCTAACTGGTCACTTCCATTCTCTGAAGCCTCATGGTGCGAAAAGAACAATATTTAATTATAATAATAAGAAGAAAATGAGAAACAAAACATTTGAAAGGTATTAGATATTGGATTGCTCGTCTTGTTGCTAAATAAAGCTTGTGGGAGAAAATCCCATTTGGAGACTTTGGGAATTAAACTACTTTTATTAATTGTTTTTTAATTCATACACAGCAGAGACAGGTTCTTGCCTTGACGACTAAGCTTTCAGACAGCTGTAGGTTTTGTCACATTTGTCATATGAGGTAGTTAAATTTAGACTGGAGTGGAAGAGTTGAAAGGTACAGCATCACACCAGGAGGATAATTTAACAGCCTTGCTTTCTTAATTATGGGTGAGATTCAACAAAATACTTGATTTGAAGAAGAGGAATTAACTGTATCCCAAGATGGAGAAATTCATTTTATTTGATATTTCAAATTATGCCTTTTTATCAAATCCTGCATCTGCAAATTGCTCTACAGTAGACTGCAAGTATGATTTGCAGAATCCTAATAGGATGTATTGTCCCATTTGGACTCTAGTCTGTGTATTCTGCATAAATTGAATTGTATTGCCTTACATATGTTGGCAAATTAGTAAATGGCTACAGAGATCACTCTTCAATAGTATTTTTGTTTTCAATAGGGCATTGTCAGCAAGTTTATTATTTTAATGTTTATATTGTCCGTAGGGCTGTGCGATATGACGATATATATCGTATGATGATAGAAAAACGTCTCGTTCCATATTATGCTCTGTCGTTTATATCGTGGTGTCGCAAATCCCACTCTTTACGGCAGTATTTTACGTCATCGGACGCTTTGCGTTCTCCCCGGTTCTTCCACACGTGCCGGGTGCAGGCAAATGAGCATCAGAAACAGACGGACGTGAGAGAGACGCGACACAATAACACACAACCCAGAGACACTGTAATGCGCAGGCGCACACGCTGCTCCCGCTCTCGTCGCCGGGCTGAACTCGATCTGCAAGCACCCCCACCCCCGCTAATTTAGATGTATATAAGTTGTATAAAATTAATAATAACGTTTGTTAGCTTTCCAATTTATTAAAATGCAATGCAAACACATGCTGAAAGTATCATTTAGATAGTATCAGATAGTGAAGTGGTTCAACAGTTTTATAATAATAATAATAATAATAATAATAATAACTATTTTGTATTAACACGTGCTGTACAGGTAAGTAGAATCGAGATGTGACAGTCAGGAGAAATGTCTCTGTCCAGCAGATGTTAATGCGCCACTATAAACCCGGCTGTGGTAAATCTACCTGAATCTATAGCATTTTACAGTGCATGTGTTGCGTGATTACTATTACTTGTGTTATTGTTGTTATGTGACAGTAAATCATAATGTGTGTGTGTGTGTGTGTATATATATATCCCATAACAACATAACACACGTAATAGTAATCGCACAACACTTGCGCTGTAATGTGTTGCATTCTTTATTTCCCACAACAGCCTGCATGTAGTATTTTAGTTTTGCTTATTGAAGGATTAACAAAATACGTGTAGTTTGAATGTCTTTGGTCTTATTTTGTGGCTTGATTGGATAAAAATAAGAAATATCTATATATATATATCTATATATATATCTATATATATATATATATATATATATATATATATATATATATATATCGTGCATCGCCCAAATTCTAAAAATATCGAGATATTATTTTAAAGTCATATCGCCCAGCCCTAATTGTCCGCCTATAGTACTTATTGTATAAATGAGACCATAATCTGTCTTTCATATAAAGTCTTGTTAAGTTTTGCCCTGTGAACAGCTTGCACAAAACTCTGGTTTGTTTATTTATTTATTTATTTAATGTTTTTAGTCAAGAATCACCTTGGATATTGCCAGCTTCTCAGACAATCTTTATTACAGACGGCAAGCTTGTAATCTTGTGACTTAACCCCCTATTGACTGAACCCCACCCCTTGATAATAGATTGACCTCATAGTAACTTGTTAATGTGTAGCTTTACTGAATGCTAACAAGATCAAAAAGGCACTTCCAGATGCTTATATATGGACTGCAAAGACTCTAGTGTTGCATCTGTGGGATCCACAATCTTAAAACCTAAAAATAAATATATAGTTAAGAACTAAGGAGTGAATTTTCTCATTGTAAATTATTACTCCTTAATATTTTTCTCATGTTTTAGTTTTCCTTCTTCCATTCCACATCTTTTTTAGTTTGTTCAAAGTAGGAATACTAGGCAAAACCTTGTTGGCAAGGCTGTTTTTTAATAATAAAAACAAAACGTGTTTTTAATTTATTTTTATTTTATTTTATTATTTTTATTTAGATTCAGAATTTCTGTCAGCTGTGACTGTCCTTTTGTGAGGGGATCCTTAGAGGATATGGATTAACCTACAATCTATTACTTTAATAATGTTTATGTTTAGTACAAAACAGCTTGTTTTATTAACACTTTTAGCAGTGACCATTCAATATATTTATCACACTGCAAATGGGAGATTTGCGTAATAAGAAAGTTGGCAGATTTTTCCTTGGCTTTGTTGAATGAATCGAATCTCGGCAGGGGTATTCTCGGTGGGAAAGAAAGCGCTTGAATGTGATAACATTTAAAACCAGGAAACTTAAAATATTTGGTTCAGTTAGTTAGTCATCTCGAGACACTCATTCACCAGGGAAAGAACTAAGATTCACATTGCATAACTGTTCCTATTTCAGTTTTTATGAGTTGCAGGTTTGTATACAAATTGCACTGAAGATGCAATGCTATATTAACTCCACATGTCTCTGGAAACAAACTTAGTAAGGTTAAACAATAAAATATTCGTCACCTTGTGCTGGCTTATACACAACAGCCTGCAAGGTCCTAAGTTCCTTTGTTCCATTGCTATGCAGTGGGAATCCTAATGCTGATGCTGTTAAGGAAATTCTTGTATTAAAATGCCATTATACTGTTCCCCATAAATATGATCTATCCTCTTGACCGATGTGCCAAGTTATTCTTTGTTCCTTAACATTTCCTCTTAATAACTTTAAATAAGGTTGAAATTCCTTTTTCTTCATAGCTGTTCCGTGATATTGTGCCAGTGTGTCTCCTCTACCCAGTACACACACCAGCAGATGTTCATTTGCGAATGCATTTACAATATGAACAATATTTTTTTTTGATCTTTGAAGTTACGGTTGGGGAAAGGCTGGAGCTGCTGAATACTCTGTATAAGAACAAGCATGCTGTGACCCTGTGGCATTCTTTAATCCCCCCTGTGCGACTGCTCCTTCCAACTGATTTACCACCGGCATTATTGGATTGTGACTTGGAATCTTAAACCTGCTTGAGGTGGCATTTAGGCTGTCCTCTGTCATGGTGATGGGTTAGGAGCTGGTTCAAGGACAGTCTCTCGGTTTTAACCTGATTTATGGTTAGATGGGTTGAGCAATCCAAGCCCATTACTTAAATCATTAGAGGCAAATACTTAGCATAAGCATGTTAATGAAACATTGTACACTTGCATGGTACAGATGTAAATAACTGGAAACGTGAATGGCTTGGTGGAAATATGTTTTCCATTGCTTAGGAGTTGGATCTATTTCAGATTTTAAACGATGCAGTACCTTGTACCAATTGTGCTGGTAAACCACACATCCAGATATTTTTATTATTGATCCCACATTTTCACTTTTCTAACTAATTAAAGATTGAGCTGCAGAATGTGACAGTACATTTTTCCCAGTGAAATCATAAAACCTTTATTTTTTGATAGTTTTCCAAAGAAATTAAATGTTTTAAATAGAGATTGATTAAATGTTCACATTTAATTTTTATATTGTTTATGACATGCTAATTTTATTCTGTTTCTTTATAAGAGGATTATTATGATTATTAGATTATTTGATTCCATTATGTCTAGGAACTTAATCAAATAATAACTTTAAACAACTTAATCTCTGAAGAATATTCCTTCTCTAGCCACATCAATCAGTGCTTTGAACCTATATTTTTTCTTTTGCAGTAACAATTAACATGCCTTTATTGATTCTGTGATTAGCTCAATTTTTTTTTTTTTTTTTAAATGGTACAAACTATTATCTGTGATGAAATTGAATATACGATGCAGTAAATATTATCATTGTACATCATGACAAAAGTTTGAATTTGTGCTTGGTCTGGCTATGAAAAAACTGCTGACTTAAAATGGGAAAACGAGAAGACCTCTCATTCCACATATCGGATAAAATATTGGGTTTTAATGAGATGGGCATAGTAGTAGTATCAGCTACAACATGTACTGTGATCCTTTGACGCAGTGAACATCTGAAGGATATAGATGTACCTTTTAGTTGGGGCAAGGTTGTCCATGGTCATCCACAGCCACAGATGAAGGCTGGTGATGCACACATTTCAGACAGCATTTGAGTTTGAGATTAATTGATGAGCTGTAAATACATGTAGGCCTAGCCATGGATTAATGTTGCAGGTATCAACATCAAAGTCAACATCTGTCTTTTGTCAACAGAATCATTTTGCAGATTCTAAAAATATGGCATAGTACATGACCACATGTTGGTTCAGCTGTTGCAGTAATGTGCCTGCAATCTTTCTTTTCGTTCTTCACATTCTGGTAAGTTTGTAACCTTAAGTTATTAATCAAGAGCAATCGCTGGCATGATGTATGCTTGCATAATAGGATAGTGTGTCCGTGAGGCTGCTGTCTGTGTTATGTCTCCCAGCTGCTGAAGAAACCCTGTGCAGAGGTGCTATCATTGAGGCATGGTTTGAAGAAAGGAGTTTTTTTTTTTTTTTTTTTTTTAGAAATACAAGCTACAAGAACATTCCAGGCTGAGAATGATATGAAGAAAAGTCTGTCACTTCTTGGGGTAACATAAAATAAATAACTGATTTGTGTTATTGAGCAAATCTATAAATAACTGCATTTGTATGAGGAGTGGGAACATGCTTGGGAGCACCTGTTTGATGTCATCATTATTACTTGACAGCTATTGACCACCATGTTGCCTCTTCTCTGGCATGTACTTATTCATTTTGACAGACATGGAATACCTCATGGTCTATACTGCTTTTAGTTTGAGCTTTTAGCTTTTAGATTGTAGTTTTTTCATCGAATGTTTAGAATATGATTATTATAATTAATTATACAATTTTGTTGTGTCAAGAGTTTCGTGCATTTAAATTAGTTTTTTCCCCACTTATTTACACATCATACTCCACACTGTTAAAGGGGGATATTCAAGGCCTTTTGATATTTTGATTTGATATCTCCTGATCTGTGCCTTTCAACAACTTTGTACCTTGTCTTTGGAAAGCTCCTTGGTGACCTGGTTGAGTCTTTGCATTGTAATGCACTACTCAGTTGAGGGAAAATACCGGAACTGCTGAATATATCCTAAAATCATGTGAATCACTACAGTGTAACACAGATGGAGGTCACTGTGTGATTTTCAAGGTGATTTACTTACACCTGAGCTAATTTAGAATGGCAATTACAAGGGGGATGGACACTTATCCAAGCAAGCTATTTCAGTTTTAAATTATTTACACATTCCTATAATAGTTTTTTACTTGTTAGTTGTGAGTTATGATGTGTAGGTAAATGGGGAACAAAACATGTATTTTACTGCATTTTAGTTCCAGGCTATAAGGCAACAATAAGTGATCCATTTGAAAGGAGGTGTAGACTATTTAATAGGGGAATTGTGTACAAACACACACACTTAGTCCTGTGTTTAAATAATTTGCTGACCCAAAGCAATTTTGCTCTGAATGGTATTTTTTATGGTATTTATTTTATGGTTTATTTCCAGTTATTTTGTAAGTCATTGTTTGCCTACAGGCTTGTTCTTATTAACAAGATGAAAAGCACTTTATTATTTTTTGGTATCTTTTGCAATTATTTATTTTTGTAAGTATACAGCAGTGTTTTTAGTGAGGTATATATTTGGATATATATTTGTATTTCCTGCAGTTTTTGAAATGTTTTGAAAATGTTTTCTTGTGAAACTTGTAAGTTCCCCTGGGTAAGGGTGTATGCTAATAAATACATAAATAATGAAAACAAATATGTATGACACCTAAATAGTGGTTTGAGATGATTTCAGTGTTTGATACTATATAACCTCTTGACATTGATACTACATTTGTGTGAATCTCTTTGGCCAGTGGTACAGTGATTGTGAAGCATTTATTAAAATTCCACTCACTTGGACACCATCATAACACTGTATGTGATACATTTACATTCAGTAGTAATGGAGCTTATGGCTTTCATCACCAATTGGACAATTATTTTGAATGAGGGGGGTGAAAAAAAAAAAAGAGAGAACAGTCCCATTCCTTGCATTCTGCAGGCTCAAAGATAAGAGTTCACTCAAAACAGACATGCTGTGATAATGAGCCATCTGAGAGCTTATTTTTGTAGAAGCAGGTATAAAAATGATAGATGAAGGAGCGAGTACAGTGGAATTTTGATAAGAATGCTATCGACCGAAGAAGCTAATCACTCACAGGAGATCAAAGTAGCGTTGTGTCTGTGACCCGGTGTGTGCACAATAGAATTTTCCTACCTTTAACTTTGGAGACTTTTAAATACAGCAAATCCCCTTACTTTCCTCAAATGAACATATAAAGAGTAACTATGCATTTTAAGCAGCCATAATCCGTTCTGAATAAATTACATTTATTGATGTTCATTGCAGCTTTCCAAACTGCAATATTATATCCATACCAAAGAGTTTATTGTAGCATATAGAGTGCTTGAGTTATCAAGGGCAGAAATCACTGGTGTTTAGTACAGATTTCACAGATCACTTAAGCACATCTTAAGAATATTTTGAAAGCCACCCTTATTTGTGTCTGTATATGAAATTGGACATTACAGTTGTGTGCATGTTCTTGCATTTGTTTAATGTATATGTCAGATTATATCTTCTGTGGAAATCGAATAGTGGCTTTTGCCTGCATTTTGAATTTTTGGGTATTGTGGTTTCCGTTACATTTTTCTCCAATTCACAATGTAAGCTTGGTTAATTTTAAGTACTTTTTCTTTCTTCATGATATCAGGCTTACATTTATGCAAGCTCAATGTGCACAGCCAATATGCTATATACATATACATATAAACTGGTTTATGTGCTTTTATGAAAAATATTGAGGGGAAACATGATAATTTTCCTTACAATAAGAGCTGAATGATCTACTACTCTCTAACTTCAGATAAGTGGCTCCTTAATGTCCTTTTAGTAGCTTCTGGACAAATAGTGTTTCAGTGTGTAGTGAACATTATTTATAAAGAACGGATGGACTCCGGTTTGTTCATTATTCACTTTACCTTCTTACTAAATTTGCGTTTTGAGTTGAAGAAAAAGGTCACCCAAGTCTTCCATTCTGTAATAGGAAATGGCTGCGTTTTTTTTTTTTTAATATCACATTGAGGTTCCCAGTGGGTGTTATAGGAGATTAAGGCATTGCCTTAATATACTGGCTCCTCACCTCGGGGAACAGGATTTGAATTCATCCTGACAATTGTTCTTCTCTGACAGCAGTTTGAAATGTGCTCAGACAGTCCCCGTGCTGCTTCCCTTTGTCCTAATATATTTTTCTTTGCTTTTCCTTTTTCGAGGTTGAGCTTTCTGTTGCTCATTTGAGATGTGCAAATGGAAAGGTGCATTGATCTTAAGGTGCTTAGTGATTATTATGCAAACTTTGAATCTGAAATTATTACCTAGCACTGTCATACTGGATCCTGGTGACTACAATTGTCATTGGAGAGCATATTATAATAATTCATGTCATAAGGGAAGACTCGTTTCTTTCTCGTCACGACATCATTAAATGGCCTTTGTTCTCAGGAAGACAAAGGATGCAACCGTGCCAGTAGAGAGTGTATGAACAGGTGACTCACCTACATCCATCAATACAATGAATATGGCCATCAAAGCAATATTATTTATATTATTTGCTTATAATTTATTTGTTATTTAGCATCACAATATGTTGTATGTTATAACTGCTAACATGACAGTTAAAATGATTTCTTTGGGCATTCCTAGGATGGAGAAATATATTCCTATGATTTATTTTGTATTATTTCAATGACTTTTTAATGAATATATAGTAACTGGTACATTTAGAAAGTAACAATCTATATAAGTCCTCTAATTCTTATAGGTCCTTACACTGCTGAATATGATTTTCAGAGGTATTGACTGAACAAAGAAAGCATAGCACAAAAGACTGGCAAGGAAATAATGATTGAGTTAATGATCTGATTGGGTTATCTACAGATATCAGTGAGATCTGATCATTTACCTATAACTAAATAAGAACCCCACTGCTTATTTAAATACATCCATTAATACATAGGGGACTCCAGATATTACGGCTTCCTGGCTTTTGATTGCGCCGTGCAGAATGCTACGCTTTCATTAACAGGTTCTCCTGGATTAAAAAAAAAAAAGAAAAAGGTGAAGTGCTAGAGGGTGTCATCTTTTTGAAGAGCGGTACATCATTAGTTGTGTAGAAAGCCGAGGAGTGTTAATGCGACCATCATTCTGCTGAAATCCCTGTGTTGGAAAAGGGGCTTTCTTCGGCGTGTGTGTCACTAGGCAACGGTGCTGTCCGGCGGGTCCCCGGAGGTCTGCCCGCCGTGGCTCAGCTGCAGTGGCTTTCCCAGGTGGCCACCTGCCCCAAAGCCTCCACTCGTATGGACACGGAGGGGCTGGCGTGCTCTTCGAGGGCTGTTCAATTAGATTGTTTACAGCCCCCCTGCCCAGTCTTCGCTTTGCCAGCACGCTGCTGCTGCTGCATGCTCTCCTGCTGCAGGAAGACAGAGAGGGGATAGCCGGGCTGCTGCAGCTTGTTGTAAAATGCATGAGGAATTGCTTAACAACATGCTTGAAAGGGGGACTAGGGAAATAAAATTCTGAACACAAAAAAGAAATAGAAAGAAAAACACTCCAAGAAGCAGCATGCAGGAAATGGCATCATTTCAGACTTCTTGACATTTGGCTCAGTGCACTTTGGATGGGATGGACTGTAATTGTGGAAATGAGCTTCTTTCCATAATGGCACTAATGTTTTGTTTGGATGGAGCTTGAGCGAAAGGGAAGCAGGCGGCTGCAATTCAATTCTTGATCTCTTATTAGCTTGTGGCCCAAGGCTATGCTGAGATTTATATCCCAATTCTATTGTTGTAGCTCAAAAGAAGATTGGTCAGAGGATGGCAAGTGTATTCTGAGTAGGTATGTCTGAATCATATCAATCACATGCTCCTTCTGTAATGTCTGTGGGTTTTATTGATTGATTTATTTATTTTAAGTGTATTTGGAAGTGAAATTCTGACATGCAGGAGTTCGTTTGTTTTTTTCTCTAGTTGCTGAAAAATAATATCCCAGTTTAGCTTTAACAATGGTTGTTTGCTTTTTTTTTTTTTTCGTTTCTCCCTTTATGCAGCCTTGCTCTGTGTAGTAAACAAAGCTGCATTGTGCTGTGCCTCTGTTCAGTGCAGTCTTTCTCTCTCTCCCTCTCTCCCTCTCCCTCTCTCTCTCCCTCTCCCTCCTTCCTTACGCGTACTGCAGTCAGCGCTCCTTTAACAAGGTGGCACTATTGTTGAGCTAGTCAGATAGAATCATCATACCGCTTTAGGGGACAGAACAGGGTTTTTAAAAGGAGATGCCTCACAGCTCTATTTTACCAAGCAGGCAGAGTGGAAACATTGGCTTAAGAGCATTGGCAGAATCGTTAGCTTGTCCTTCGCCGCAGCCGTCATCAGTTCAGCGCAGTGTGGGATGGAAGTCCTAGCTGGAAGTCTGTTATGGGAACGCTCTTTGCTGTTATTGTAGTACTGTGGTGACAACATGCCATTGAAATGGAAAAGCGGTTCTCCTGCTAGCTGGAAATTCCCAGTTCCTGTGCTTAAAACATCTAGGTCTTCTCCACTGTCACCAGCATACATGTAAGTAAAAAAAATAATAATGATTTAAAGCATGTTATGGTGGAGTGATTTATTTATTTTATTTTATTTTATAATCAAATTCTGTAGTGTGAAATGGGTCTGTGGTCATATACCTTATGTAGCTTGATAATTGTTGTTTGTATCTTGTCTAAGGCACTGTAAATACAATGAACATTGCCTCCTGTTAATGTCAGTATTGTATTTCAGTGTCCCCATTTCGTGAGACCCGTTTCCGATAGTCCTCTTGTCTCGGGTGCTTCATCTTGCTGCACATTAAACTAGCACTAGCCTTTTGTGGGGGGAAGCTCTTGTGTCCTGGTTCAAAAGGTATTGTGATATACAGTTATTATACCGGGAAGGGTGGTACAAACCTCCCCCACCCCCCTTCTTTCTGTGCCTGAGCTGTCCGTTCTACATTTCTAGATCCTATTAGAATAGAGGAGGGTTAGAGGAAATGGATTGCTTTAACCTTGCCAGTACGGGAGACCGCTGATATGATCAAAGTGTAAAAGAACAAATTCAGTCTACGAAGCAGAGATTGCTTTGAGTCCAGCAGTAAATTTACTTAAAGGTGAATTTAAGAAATCAATCTTATTTTTTTCCTACTTAACAGCTTATTGTACCGTTTAATTACTTCACATTTACTTCATATGATCAGTCTTCTAAGATGTTTCAACCCACAATAAGACTAATTTGAATGATTCATGTATGTTGTAATTACAAATGGGTAAATGGTAGAAAAAAATAAGCACTTGATTGTAGTCTTTTTTTATACAGCCTTTTTAAATTAAGGCTTTTAAAGCGGCAGTCATTTTGATTATAAACGAGCCTAGTTTTGATTCAATAGTGTCTCATTTGAAATACTGAGAAGTGTGATTCAATAAATGGAGCTGGAGCAATTTAAATGTTCATTTTGTCAGTGCAAAGTTAAACTGCATCACAGGGTATTTTGTTCTTTAACCTCTGTACTTGGTTTTAAAATTGTTTATATATTGTTTATATAATGCATTGTGTGATGCGCAGGTTGTTCCTAATCTTTGTACTGCAAATGTCTATGGAGCCACAGAATATTTCTCAAATCTATTCTCATTGCTTTCTTATTTTATTTATATTAAAGTTCTTCTGAGAATGCTGCAAGCATTTTTCGAATAGTTATTTTTAAGCCAAAGTTGAAGAATTGCCCAGATAATTACATTTAAATTGACAATAACATGTTCCAAGTAATTTCATCTGTTGCACCTTTTCTTAGACAAAATGTACAAACCCTGTACTGTTGTACTTGACCTGTAAATTACAGTAGCTTCTGAAACTGCTTCTGTACTTTCCTCTGATTATGGGTTAGTGTTGGTTGCTTCAGCATTTTGTTGGCATGGTGAGATTCAGAAATGTTTTTTGTTTTTTTAATATTGCTTTGCTTACTTATAATCTAGAAAATTGACTATTTAATATGTATGTTCTTTGTGATTTAATTTAATATCTTCTTCGGTCATTTATGTTTCAGAATAAATAGGCTATGTATAAAAAAACCCATCAACAAATAAATGCTTAATGTACACATTTGACCGTGAAGCAGTCCAATACAATGTAATCAGAACTGAAAATACAGACTAATATAGTCCAACAAAGTCAGCGCTTCCGTTTAGTGTTCTCCTTTGCCAATAGTGTTCCTGATCATATCTATATATAGGCTAACTGCTGCCAGTGGCTGAGATTTTGTGTTAGGAGCATTTGGAAGTCAGAAACAAAGGTGTTGCCGTAAGCATCTGCAAAATTACTAAGACTCCCAGTTAAAGACCTTGTCATAATAAGTGCAGGTCGACATTTTTGTGCTTGTTCTGGATAAATCTAAGGGACCACATTCAAGTAGGAGTGCAGTCAATGAGCTTTTAAAGAATAAATCTGTCAAGAGGGGTGTTAGTGGATAACACTACCGATTTTATATTTTCGTTATTCAAACATCTATAGTTACTAGAGATTGGGATGCAATTAACCTGTTGTTTTCAATTGCAGGTTCCACGGTTGATACTATGGCGGTCTCTTTAAATGGCCTACTCGGGTTACTCGGGTTACTCGCTCTCTGTGCCAGGTTCTCCCCATCTGTCTGTTTTGCAGTTTCACTATGTGGATTAAAGCTATTGTAGACATTAATATTATCTTTTCAGTATGTACCTTAAGCCATATTTTAAATAATAAATGGCTTTTGCAAGTTCAAGGACTGCCACATAAGCATGCTTGTTTTTATAATTGTGTTTCAGTGGTTAACAGCCGTTTAAGCTTTTTAAAATTGAAGCCGGTAATATTTGCTCCTGGCATCGAAGAAAAAAGTTTTCCATGTGGGGGTCAATTACTCACTGTTTATTTGATGTGACTTCATCAGATTAGCGTTTCATGGTTCATTCCTTAAGCCCTATTAAAAATGTTATGTCACATTGAGTTTCTTTTAAACATGCTTTATTGCTTGCTGCTGTGCCAGTGAAGGTATTAATGCAAGGTAGGGCAAATTCCACTTCATATCTTTTGGAGGCTGTGAATGTAATGTGATAAAGTAAATAAATTATCATTGTTTTGTGAAATGAAATATAAGATCGATTGAAAATTCCTCTGAGTGACTGATACCCAGGAGACTCTGGTAGTTACATTAGGGGAAAATACATGTTTCTTCTCTATACTGTTGCAGTGAGCAGCAGGAATTCAAAAATATGTACAGCTTCAATGCAGTAATTGCTGTTTCAGGGGCTTGAGAAGGTTAAAAATTATTTTAACTGTCCACAGCATTATATTGCTTGATTTGCCCTCCAAGACATACAATTTTAACCCTACAGAATACACAGATGACACCTTGTCAGTCTTCTTGTAGGTATTCTTAAATAATAATAAAAAAATCTGACACTGCAAACAATGAGTATACTGCACATGTATCTAAAGGTTTGCTGGATTTGATGACACAGCTATTCATTCTTATTGACATGGAGTATGTTTTGTTCTGCAGTTTTTCTGTATTCCTCTTTTCTGAGATTGCAAAATTTAAAATATATTTTTCTTCATTTGATATTTTGGGGTTTCATTTCAAGGTCAGTACAAAGCCATTTACATATTATATGCAAAAAGGTTAGGTAGGCTGATTTATAAATATACATACATGGTTTTCTCCATATTTATCCCAACGTGTAGCTAAACATAGCTTTAGCAAAGAAAATGCAGTTGCATTGTATTTTTTTCACAAATCCAAATGTAAAAAATAGCTGTCCAAAATGGTGACATCTTAATACACAATGCTCAAATCTATGGCAAACCATATCCCACAGATTCTTCCTTTATTGTAATAAACCTAGAACCCATGACTCAGCTGGTGATTTTTGAGCACTCCTCCAGGCCGAACTTCTCCAGCATTCTTCAGCTCGTACCTTGCGTATTGTGTTGGATTTGAGGTCTGGAGATTGCAGTGGCCTGTCAAGAACTCCCTAAATCATTTGGTTGTGTGTATTCTATGGATTTAACTATGTTGCAGTCAGTGTTCATTTTTGTGAACAAACGTGAGCTTCCTGACAGAGGAGGAAAAACAGTCCCAACGTATAACCTTCTTCCATTTCATCTTCTCTGCAAAACACACTAAACATTAGATTTACCTTTTCTGCACATATACTGAAAATGACCTTCATACGTATAATGAAACGGAGACCTTAGTATTGATTTCTATAATGGATCTGGTTTGCTACTGATATGGCTTTACATGATTTCCTTACATTTAAAGAGCAAAACCTTTAAATATGAGGAGTATTCAGAATCTCTCGCTTTGAGTGCTTCATGCATCTAGCCAATGTTCCTTGCTAGCTGAAGACTCTTTCAGTTTTTCACATCTTTGGCTTTTAGGTGGCAGAAGATGACAAGAGTTTAAAGTTCATATGATGCTGCCTGCCAACTGTCTTAAAATGCAGGTAGTTGATGAGGTTTGATGAAGGCCTTGAAGCAATTGTCAGTATTATGATGGTAATCAATATGCAACATCAAAGAGCTTGTACTGTACATTTTAAGCACTGTACAATAATACAAGGCATCTATAATGCCCTAGCAGCCAGTCAAGTATAAGGTAAATGCAGCTGCTCTTTTGTCACTATTTCCAAGGAACATTTTATTTGGCAACTTTATACTAGAAGCAGAAAGGAGCGGAAACAAAAGTATTCCATTCCACTTATGTTTAATAACACAGTCAGCGTGACAACAAAGTAGCATTAACTGCCAAACGGTGACAGAGTGGAAGCAGTTATGCTGCACTTATAACTGCCATCTTAAAATGCTTATAGAATGAATTGATGTGAGCTGACGTTAATGTGTAAAAAGATAGTCTTCCAGGTATCTCCTTTTTAAAAGCCGTAAGTTGAGCTTCTACCTTAATATCCATACCTTCGTTGGTATGCACTTTTTTTATGCTGACAACCAATAATTATGTATTCTGAACAAGAGTGTACCAGCAGTTATAGGCCTATAGCTTGAGATGAGACTTCTGTGAGCCGTTCAAAATCATGAGAAACTTTTTTTATGTATGTATTTTTTTTTACACAAACAGATGCATTCAAATCTATGCATCAACCATTGAGTTCTGTTTAGTTGACCTTTTTAGTGTGCAGTGTCTTTAGACTGCATTGCACTAATTGCATTTCTGGGGCATGCAGAATATTTAAAGGTTTAGTGAACAATACACGTGCTTGTCCCCCAGGCAGCCAAGTACACTAAAAGCACAGGATACAGTTATAGAAAAAACAAAGTCCCCAAAACAGCCAAATTGTGTATGCAGCATCTCCAGTATGTCATAATGATCTATGTGGATGTGATGTGAAAGGTTTTTGTGATAAAAAGAAAAACATATGATCCATTATATGAGTTTTAATTTGAGATATGACACATCCCCTTCCTTCCTATAAACTGAACTTGTTTGATTATTTATAAAACAATATATATATATCTTTTTTCTTTTAAATCACTGAAACATTTTCAGTTCAGTGATGTCAGCAAATGTACCAGGGTGCAGAAATGCAGCTGAATCGCATTGTATGAAAATATAGGCCACCCTTTCCAGTAGAATGTTAAATACAATGCAAAGTGGGTTAGACATTGAACTTGCCTTGCAAATTCTTAAGTTTCATTTACATGTATGGGCCAGTGCTCGCAGAATTTTAGCTGTGTAGAGAAATGCATCACGACTGACTTTGAAATATTTACAAGTGTACATTCTGAATGTTTTCCACACCAAGCAACTTAGTTTCTGTATAGCTGTCAGATTAGCCATTTCACAACTGCATACCAGAACATTCACAGGGGGTCCAGGGATGCACATTCTGAACATCAGCAGCAGAAACTCTTGATAAGGAAAAACAATTGGATCAGTTCCTTAGGGCCTTAACTAATTAGTTTCCACAATATAGCCTAATTGATTTAAGTTGGGAACTACAGTATGTGAAAATATCTAAAAGGTCTTTAAAAAATGCCTCTTATATATAAGAAGCTTGCTTTGTGGTGTGAGAATATTGGAGAGCTGTATAGAGGAGAAAAGTCAACCTAAATAGGGTATTGATTGCCAGCATTTGCGGTTGACAGTACAAAAGCCCTCTGAGCATTGGAGCATGATCTTTATTCATTACTACCACAAGCACTTGTACCCCCCCCCCCCCCCCCCCTAATATGTTACAGTATAAATATCACTGCTACACATTAGTATTTCTAACTCAACAACCTGATTAACTTAACTTAAATTTTTCATTCAGAAACTCATTTATAAATGTTATCCCTGCTAAAACTGATACCCAGAGATGGGAATTCAGTAACTGATGATACTGTCGCGCTGTCACACGCCTGGTGTAATTTTAGCAGATGTCATTTACCAGTGGCCGAGGCTCTTCAAGTCAGGGTTCAGTAGACCGCAATCTGTCAGATAGAATCAGGTTGTAGACCTTAATACAGCAAGATGCAAAGCGTCAAGTGAATTGGAAGAAAAATTACTGTTTAAACAATTTATGCTGGAACATGTGAGTTTACTAAATAAGGATGTCCAAATAATCAACCATCACTGAACTATGATTACATGGACAATATCCTCCATAAAATAAGCATTCTGTGTACTTGAATAGTATGAGTATGTTTGTTGGTTTGTTTAATAGTGCGGTTACTGTATGTGTCCTTGCTGATGCATGTTCTGTAGCTATAATCTGTGACAGTAGAGGAAAATTTGTAAACATTCATTCCTGATATTCAACATTTGATTGTAAAGCCTTCAAATGTACCAGTGGCAAGGATGATTGAGAATTCAAACTGAAACGCAGCACTCAACAAGATAGTTAGCGTAGCTGCTTAAAAAAAAAAAACAGTTATGTTCAGTAATTCAAAAACAAAATTCAAATCCAGAGTCAAAAAGTGTGAGCATCTTAATTGTAGTCAGACCTTGGATAAAGTGTTGACAGTGGTAGATCAGTTTAGCTTCCTTATTTTATTTAAAAAAAAAAAAAAAAATTAAAAAGGAACACTCATTCAAAAACAAAATGTTCTGGAGGGGCATCAGTCAGGAGGGGCCATGAACTTCGGCAGGATAAAATTAAAATACCAATACATATGGTGAGTTTATGATTGTCGTATTGTTAATTTATCAATCCAATTTCTGTTTAACAGCACATTTATCTATTATCCATTAATTCAGTTTAGTCATTTAGCATGAATTTTGTATAGCACAAATTGTTCTCGAGTCTGTCTCTTGCAATCGAGGTACACCTGTATAGTAAAAACAAATGCAGAAAATCAAATTACTTACAGATTAGTGTATGACAAAATGCTATGCATGCTATTTCTTACAAAATCATTGAGTAACATTCATCAAGATTCATCAAAATATAGAAAAGACTGCAATATAATGAAATGAATCTAATAGGACTTCTGATACTTCAATACAGTACCGTTCAAAAGTTTGGGGTCACTTAGAAATGTCGTTGTTTTCCATGAAAACATACATGAAATGAGTTTGAATTGGAAATATAGCAAAATGAATAGGAAATTTAGTCATTGACAAGGTCAGAAATAATGATTTTTATTTGAAATAATAATTCTGTCCTTCAAACTTTCGTCAAAGAAACCTTCAGTTGCAGCAATTACAGCCTTGCAGACCTTTGGCATTGTAGCTGTCAATTTGTTGAGGTCCTCTGAAGAGATTTCACCCCATGCTTCCTGAAGCACCTCCCACAAGTTGGATTGGCTTGATGGGCACTTCTTACGTACCATAGTCAAGCTGCTCCCACAACAACTCAATAGGGTTCACATCCGGTGACTGTGCTGGTCACTCCATTATGGACAGAATACCAGCTGACTGCTTCTTCCCTAAATAGTTCTTGTATAGTTTGGAGCTGTGCTTTGGGTCATTGTCCTGCTGTAAGAGGAAATTTGCTCCAATCAAGCGCCGTCCACAGGGTATGGCATGCCATTGCAAAATGGAGTGATAGCCTTCCTTCTTCAAGATCCCTTTTACCCTGTACAAATCTCCCACTTTACCACCACCAAAGCACCCCCAGACCATCACATTGTCTCCACCATGCTTGACAGATGGCGTCAAGCACTCCTCCAGCATCTTTTAATTTGGTCTGCGTCTCACGAATGTTCTTTTTGTGATCCGAACACCTCAAACTTAGATTCGTCTGTCCATAACACTTATTTCCAGTCTTCTGTCCAATGCCTGTTCTTTTGCCAATTTTAATCTTTTATTTTTTTTGGCCAGTCTGAGATATGACTTTTTCTCTGCCTAGAAGGTCAGTATCCCGGAGTCGCCTCTTCACTGTTGACGTTGAGACTGGTGTTTTGCGGGTACTATTTAATGAAGCTGCCAGTTGAGGACCTGTGAGGCATCCGTTTCTAAAACTAGACAGTCTGATGTATTTGTCCTCTTGCTCAGTTGTGCACCGGGGCCTCCCACTCCTCTTTCTATTCTGGTAAGAGTCAGTTTGCGCTGTTCTGTGAAGGGATTAGTACACAGCGTCGTACGAGATCTTCAGTTTCTCTGCAATTTCTCTGATGGAATAGCCTTCATTTCTCAGAACAAGGATAGACTAACGAGTTTCAAAAGAAAGTTCTTTGTTTCTGGCCATTTTGAGCCTGTAAACGCTGATGCTCCAGCTACTCAACTAGTCTAAAGAAGGCCAGTTGTATTGCTTCTTTAATCAGCACAACAGTTTTCATCTGTGCTAACATAATTGCAAAAGGGTGTACGCCTGTTTCCAGCTACAATAGTCATTAACAATGTCTACACTGTATTTCTGATCAATTTGATGTTATTTTAATGGACAAAAAAAAATGCTTTTCATTCGAAAAAACAAGGACATTTCTATGTGACCCCAAACCTTTGAACGGTAGTGTATATTTAACTATACATTTAGTTTTTTGTTAGTGGAATGCACAGCTGCCTGATCTGTGTTTCTGATGAGATGCAATCAGTTTCTTAATGAAGGCCCCCCTCTTCGTCCTCCAGTGTCCGTGTATAAATCAGCCATTTACCCCAGTCTTAATGTCTTCATCATTCACATAATGGAAAATGGATTCTCCCAGGCATGTTCAAACATACAAGCAATGCTCCTTTTATGTTCCCCAGGCAAGGCTTCAATTGCTAAAACGAGAAGTGCGATTCCAAACCAAAAGTGCTGTCCTGTAATTTCAACCGACTCCTAACTGGAGCATGACCCCTTTGCAAGAG
The DNA here is from genome assembly GCF_036373705.1 of Amia ocellicauda. Lineage (NCBI taxonomy): Eukaryota > Metazoa > Chordata > Actinopteri > Amiiformes > Amiidae > Amia > Amia ocellicauda. The sequence continues at coordinate 9,748,017 of NC_089859.1, forward strand.
CCAGGTTGCTAATCTTGTGGTAGAAATTAATCACTACAGGTTAATAAGGACCTGCCTTAATTCCAGTTAACTCTAATTGATCTGCTGATGCTCAGTAACTTTTCCAGGTTAGTCTCTCTGATCAAATAACCGCACTGTTGATGTGCTGTGCAATATCAGTAAATAGTTGTCTGCTGCATCGTTTCAGCTGCTTCCCTAACTGCAACGTAGAGTACTGCATTAATCAGATTGTCTTCTAGCATGCTCAGGAAAGCTGAAGAGAGATTCAATTTGAGGTGTCAAGCAGATTTTTTTTTTTTTCCTCCTGTTTTTCCCAGATTTCACTTGTCCTTCTTTCTGTAATTTCAAACAACCGCTTTTTCAGCCTTCATTTGGGTATTGCTCATATTTGTCCTCTTAAGTAGCTCAATAATTATTAGGGCTGTAGTTTTACAAAAGGAACATGGCAATTTTTGACTCAGAATTAATTCATTCTGGTGTTGTCACATTGACAAGTGTTTTTCTGTTTGTAAATGCACTCCCCTTTTAAACCCAACATTATGATAAGTCTGAACCTGCTTTGATAGAGGAGGGGCACAAACTGTCAGTTTCTTTGCACTCTGCCCACCATTGTTTTTCCAGGAGAAAAGAATGGTTACCAGTTTTCCATTGCCTTTTTATTCAGCTAGTGCGGTTAGATGCGTTTGTCGTGCAGGATTACACAAATTGCACAGTGACTGCAGAATTAATTAGAAAATGCATTACTTCACGCCTTCTCTCTCAGACTAATCCTGATGAATTTTCATTTAAAAAGGGAAATCAATAGCTTTACGTTCATTATAACCTAATACATTTGTGATGTGGAAGCCCAGATGGTAATGATTTAGGAAATTTAACAAATGCTTGTCATTCTTGCTGCTGTGCAAATGCAATGTCATTATAGAGCTTGTCTTTTTGGAAGGATTTGTAATTTGTGCTGATCACACAAAAAAAAATCCAGCAGATTACAGGTACTTTAATATATACGACTAAGCTGGTTTGTTTAATTAGCTATTTCACTCACATGTGATACTGTACATACGGAGTTAAGGAAAGCAGTGCTGAAACAGGATAATTGATTGATATAACAAGGATAGTGTAGCTACTACTGACATACCAAAATGCAGCTCCTTATAAAGTTATCTTTTAATATTTTGAAAGCCTACATTGTAATTGTAGAGTCAGGAAATTAACTGAGAACATTTGACTTTCAGTTTGGAACACACAAGGATTTTGATTTGAAACTAATTTGAATTTGTCTTAATATGTGCAGAGAGCAGATAAATAACAAGGGACTCATTTTTAAATCTGAGGTTTCATCCTTGATTACTGTATAAAATAAGACTTTTTCTTTTAAAATGGTAATGCGTGTTTTCTCTAAATAGACACTGTAGCATTAAGACCATTAACACAGAGCTGTAACATTTTCCCTCAGACATTATTTGAGCATGTTATCAAAAACGAGAAAGGGATGAAGAAAATGTGAAAAGTGTTGGGGAAGGCATTTTCTTTGAGTGCTAACTCTACTAAATCAAGTTTACGAAAGGGGATAATATAAAATCTTTGCCAAATTTAATGTGATAAATTGTAGTGTTCTTAAGTCAACTATTGCTATTCATAATCGTGTGCGTATTTAAAAGGTGTGTATGTCAACTGCTTACATTTTAAACACAAAAGCACATTAATTAAACCAAATTCACAATTTTGTCTGTTTTAATTAAGAAGCGTAATTCAGTACAGACGAAAAACCCTATAGTTTATTACAGAAATCCTACAATTTGGGGGGAACCCAGAATATACTCTTACAAAATCCCTATCTATTCTGGATATGTAAGGACTTTTGCCATGGATGGTGATTTTTGACTAGTATTTTTTTGGCGTATAAGCAAATTATGACTTTCATTCACAAGAAATTTTGGAGTAGATGATTTATGTAAGCTGGACCATAGATTCTGTAGTTCAGACTTCAATGTTTCTATTTTAAGTGCTTTGTTCCATGCCTAGTATAGACACTGACTGTGCCAGTTGTTTGTGGCTAAAAGCACAAACCGAACACATTGAACATTCCAGCTGTGATTTAAATTTATCCCATCTAGTTAGTAGTGAGTAGGAGACTGACTGTGCACTTGATCCTTGTTACAGCTCATAAAATATGAGAAAACCAAATGGCAAAGTAAAGAGCATCCACAAATCCATGTGCATCTAAGAAATCCACGTAATTAGTTGTATTTAACACGAGGACAGAGATTAATTTTCCCATCAGTGTTACCTCTTTAATTTAATCATTGTATCAGTCTCTCTGCCCACAAGGCCTAGACAAACAAGTGGTTTACTGAGAGGGAACATTTAACAAAGTATCAGTTAATGTAATATTAATTAGTATTGCCCTAACTATTGAAATCTTCAAACAAAAATAAAAGTTTAAACTTTGTTAATGTGTGTACACTGAGGACGTCTGCTTGTGAATGCTAGTTAAGGATGGATGCCTGCACTGTATGTTTTAGAAGTAAGCTAATGATCAGATTTAGAGTAGTGTTCCCCTCTATTTCCTGCGCTGAATGAAAGCAGCTTAGCTTGTCTGGCTCATTCTTCATCACCCATATCCCTTTCGTACCAGAAATTTTAAAACTGCATGAGAGAGCCTCACCTTGGTTTACCATAACCTACAACTATGTTAGTTGTTTGTATTTGAGGAGAATAATATGGTCATCGAAAGATTTCACACTATAAAACGTCAATGTGTTCAGTGCTTAATATTTCAGAACATCCTTGGTGATTTTAATTTCTATGAGGCTATAACATATTGTACATGAAGATACCTCAAATCATGGAAAGGCACAAGAGCTGTCTAAGGGTAATTTCTGCATGGTGCAGGTGGTCAGTATTGTGAATAAAAAGATATCTTTCCAAATGTTCTGAAAGAAAAAAATATTAAAAGATATCTTTTTGCATTTGTGTTGTTGTGGAGCAACAGATCCCATTGATAGTTTATGTGAAGCTGTTAAGATAATATAAACCTTAGGTGTGAAGTAAATAGACGTTAATGACAGTGGAATATTGTTTTTGTTTCATTTCGACAGCCACCATCACTCCTTTGTGGTTTGGACAACCCATTCACTTCTCGCTGCTGCTCCAACATGCCACTTACCAGGGTAAAGGAGAAACTTACTGTACATGTCCAGTAGTGTGTCCATTCCCAGTATGATGAATGCTCCTTACTTTAGTGACATAATGCAATGTCTGGCATTTGCTCTAGTCTCAAAACAATCTTGTGCCAACTTAAAATGTGAACACACTTACTGATTATACATCATACTTTTGTAATAGAGTTCGCGAAAGGCAGAATTTCAATTGTCAGGATACAGTAGTGCCCCAGGAATACAATCGGTTCCTTTATCGGTTTGATTTATTTAAAGAAGTAAGCTTTAAAAAAATGCCACCTGTAAACCTTCCAGGTCTGTATGATTGGTAATATAATTTCTCTTTTATAGAAGAAACATTGTTGAACAATGCTTTTCAATTGTTTCCAAGCTGGGTAAAAACATTTTAAAAAAATACTAACAAAACAAAATAATGCCAGGTGTCCTATTGGGATTTTTCAAAAGAGCATAGGAATTCTATTACTTATGGGGAATTGAATATTTCTTGTAATGCTACTTTTCGCCATCAAATGAAGGCTTTTCTACTGCAATTTATGACAGAGTAAGGATTTTTGGTGCAAGGCTTAAAGTACAAACCATTTAATCTTGATTTGATATAAAGTGAGACTGAAGAAGCTTTTTGGGCTGCATAAGTTGGATGCCACTATTACAAAAGCAAATGCAGCACAATTGTCTTTTGTTTTCTTCTGCAGCCAATAATCCAAAATTCTCCCGACCACGCACTTAAAGGATTAAACCCTTTAATGCCGTTTTCTTCTCTGCCTCTGTTGGCTGTGTGGCAAGAAGGCATGGAAGTTTTTAATGCCCAATAAGCTTCTAGAAGTGTGATCTTAGAGCATGCAGTTTTGCAGTTGTATTGAACCTCCTTGTTTTCCAATGCTAATCCGCTATATTATAGTAGATGATGCAACACCCTCAGTGCCCCCCCTCCATGGTACTGTAACTCAGACTGATCTGCACTCTCTGGGTAGGACTGGAAAATGCAGCTTAACCAAACAGACTTTATATATGATAAATCATACCTATTTCTCTAAAATGTCATATGCCCCTTTTTCTCAGTGTATTAATTTACACATTGCAAGTTACAACCTAATTCTTTGTACAACGAGTTCAAGAACAATAAACCATCAGTTTGCCGTGCAGCTGTTTATACAATTAAAAGAGAAGCATCTGTTATTTGTAGTCTGTTTTTCATTGGCATCTGGATATCCATATTGTTATAGATTCCTGTCTACTAATAAACTGGTCACATAAATTGGGGCTACATGCTGTCATAATGCTATTCCTTTTTATTCATATTCTTTTTCCTGTTGCATCATTATAGAACCAACTCTGCTCTTTACTTTAAGTGCCAGAGCTCAACATTTATCTATCTACTTGAACCTGAAAATAAGAAAGTGGATTCCCTTGGTTCACATTTGTTCGCTAGTGCTATTTTCTGCTCATCTACTTCAAGCATTAAAAGCATTTATTTTCTGAAGCACACATTCTGCATATAAGACAGAAGTCTGTTTTTTTCTTTAGAAAAGGGGAGCAAAAGTTAATCACGGTCTTCAATCTTAGAATATATTTAGTTAATGCTTTCTTTAAGGGCTAATTTCTTGTCTCAAATTACCATAATTGTTTTATTTGTATTTGTATTATTTCCAAGAATAGAGATTTTTTTTCTACAAAACAAGCTGGTATGAGTCAGCATTAGATTACTTTGTCCTCTGTTGTTGTGTACTACTGATCTTGTTGGCTTGCATGTTCTCTAATAATTGGCATTCTTTAGTTTCTACATTTAGTGTTGAAGGAGCTTAATACTGCCGTGTCTCACTGAAATTTCTTGTTCAGCAAATTGAATATTTAATTAGAAATTTTCATATTGAAACTTGCTTCTGTGAGGAGTGAGTGATGTTATCTGTCTATTCACATTGAGTTGTGGTTGTTAAATTTGAAGCTACAGAATGCCATAATATGCTTTAGATACTAGATAGAAGCCAGAGTATCCATGTTTTGTTTGCCTGCAAGTGGAAAATGGTAACTAGATAATGGCATTTTCTTCATGGTTATTGAAAATTTGGGGCCAGTCTATAGATGGAGGGGAGGGGAGGAAATGATGCAAAACTCCAGCCCTTGGTACATAGCATACATCACATGTTTACCTGCGGTAAACGGTAAGAGTCGAAATGTCTGTTTTGGCCATATGCTGAGAGACCATACTGATAACCAGATTACATGTAACCCTGTTTATCTGAAGAAGAGAATACTACTCAAAGGGGGATGGGACTTTACCATGGAGAACTCATTAATTATTGTTCTAACGAAGCTGCCGTGCCCTGTCACTCTGAGGCAGACTCTCCCTCTGCCTGCTTTAACTAGTACAGCACACAGGCATAGAGTTACAGCTGGACCATTTCTGACATATTCAAATAATATGCTACTCATTTAGGGACTTCTGGTTTCACTGTCAGAAAAATAAAACATTTCTGACTGTTGGTAATTACATTGTGAAGTGGAAAACTCAATAAGCATAGTCTTATATTATGAAAAACTAGTATCATAGCAGGCTTAATTTTACTGTACTGAAAATATAATTATTTGGATGCTACTTTTTAGTGTTTAAAGGTCTGTTGTCATCAAACTCTCCAACTTCTAGTTTCTCTGGAATCAAGTATTGGGTGGAGAAAACCTGCTTATCTTGAACACTGTGATAGAAAGAAAAGAGCTGAGTTCAGAAGCTAAACAGTTTTGCCTCCCTTTCTCTTCTTAGATCCCTGGTGGAAGAGGACGACCCTCACATGAAAGTGTCCCTCGGGAGTGGCGATATGGGTGTGTCTGCCCATCTCCAGGCTTCAAAGACTGGCAATACACGCTTCTTTACAAGCAACACCCACAGTTCTGTTGTTCTCCAGGTAAATAATACAAAAAACTACAAAAACACAGGAAAGTCATTTTGTTTTTGTTACTGTGCCACAGAAGCTGACTGACATAAAGGACAATAACAGCTTCAAGAATAGAAGTCAACGTCGAAGCTTGTGAGGGAGGCAGGAGTATTGTGTGCTGCTGGTTTTGGTAGAATAAACCATTTCTATGATGATGATCGGTTGTTTTGCACAGAAGGCTGTACTGAACAAGTAGGTAAATAGCATATCAAAGCGGACTCCCAGTTTCTACAGAGAGGCTTCTCCTAACGAATGAGCAATTGTGCTTCCTCAGTCATTGATGCAGCTAGTCAGCTTTGAGTCTCTGAAAATAGGATTAAAAGTAATAGGTCCACATCAAGACAAGAAAGCACCTCGGCTTGGCAAGTCATCACCATTAGTAGCAGTCTAAATTTGGCGGCTGTTCTGTGTTAATCTGGTATTTTCTCAAAAAGGTTTAGTGAAGAGGCGAGATGGTTGTTTGGCTGTAACCTGTCCAGATTGAATTTGAGAAGCTGCCTTGTTTGGAGGGTGATGAAGTGTTGAGTATGCCATTAGAAATAAATCTGTATGGAAATCTTGATAATGACCACACAGTTTGTATTTTAAAGGTGTGGAGATTTGACCTCTGAGATCCAGAAATCCTTTAAACCCCAGTTTTCTATCCAGTAAGAACAGTTACTGGATAGAAAAGACCCACCAGGCCAGCCATACCTGCGATGTGCTGTTGTTCGTTTCCACAGTAATTTAATGAGCACAGTTTTTGCCCTTTCCAACCCCAATTGCCATAATTAAGCAGTGAGGTCCAACGAAGCGAGTACTGCCATCTGGTAAAGCCAATTTGAAGTAGTTAAATATATGGAGGTGATCACAAGGTCACTGAACACACTGCCTTGCGGTCCAGTCCTAAAGGGACAGCTAAAAGTACCTTGGTTTTAATTTCAGCCTGTTCTAATAATGAGAATAATTATCACACACCATAATGTCTGCCCCTTGCTCATATGGGCAATAAATAGCAGAGGACATTTTAATCATTCTTGTTGAGAAAAAACTGAACCAAAATAATTAACCATGTCCATTGTCCATAACTGAAATTACCACAGGCTTAAGCCATCTAGCCAATAGGAACCCACCACGAAGCCCTGGGTTTGTAATCTTGCATTTGTGTAATCTGAATTAGACCTTGATTTCACTGCAGCAGGGCACTCGGTTGGCCAGGTCATCTGACCTACTACGGTAATTAATAAATACATCTCTAATCATTATTTCAATGAGTATTAGCACTAGCCTCACCAGACACTGTTATATGAGCATGCCCTCAATTGCTGCTTTTAACCTCTAACCAAACTCACTGTATTGAGTGATTATTCTTACATTTGCTTTCATTCTTTAAGTCGGGCTAACCACATTTATAATCGCACACTTCCAATTATAGTTATTAACCAGCCTTTTGATTGTAGCACACCTTTCAGTGCTGACATTTATCCCTTGGAACTAACAAGTCTTTGCTTTTTTTAATTTTTATTAAAGGACACCTTTAATTACTGACATTTGCTCATTCTGCTAATTAGGCTTACTGTAGTAAAGGATACAATTCAATTTTCCTTCACTGGTGACAGTAGTTTTAATTCAAATACAAACTAAGACTTTTAAGCTTTCTTAAATAGATTTTTTTTATTTCTTGATCAATGTAATGAAAGACCTTCTAAATGTAATTTGTTAAATGGAGCATTTAATCTAAGTTCTGAAATGAGCGTGATTTCTTTTTATAGAGTACTAAGTAGTTATTGTATGCATTTGTATCAGCAAAAGGATACCCTACAGAATATACTTATATTGATTTATAATTAGTGATATTGTCAGATACTTATGATATATCGGATTACTTCGATGCCTCCCTCAGAATAGAAATGAACGTTTGACATTTTGTATGTTAACATCTGAATGTATCCCAGCCCCCCATAAGGTGTCCGATGACTGTATACACATTAATCTGAAACAGCACCCATTCTTTTCCACTACAAGGTCACAATATTGATTGACACGTTAAAACATATTGCTGTATAGCAGGTGACCGCCAACAAAAGGTTTAAATTCTTCAAAATATATTTGGTCTAATATTTGGCCTCTTGACAATGTTGATTGAGATTGAATGTGATGGTATTCTCACTGAGCTGTTCTGAGAGCATTAAATATAGGCAAAGGCAGACTGACAATGCATATTATATATTTTAAAAAGATTCAGCTGTAGAACATGGTTATTTTATTTTGCACTTCAAAATCTATGGGTGCATGAAGGGGGGGTACTAAATCAAGGCCTATGTAACTGGCAAAATCCATATTTGCTCACTGTAATGTTTATTTTTCTGTAAATACAAGACAATAAATACAGAAGCAGTGAAGTTCAATTCTGCACAGGATAGTCAGGTTTTGGAATTAAGTTTGTGAATTGAAATCTAAATTTCTAAAGTTACAGCAAAGGCGGTTAGACTCACTCCTGCCAGGTTCTGTGACTGCTGATGTGATCCATTTGATTGGCGATTTATATTGGCGAGGTAATGTGTCCTATAAGTGATATATACAAGTATATTCTGCAAGGCATATGAAACGTACATATATTATTATGCAAAGGGGCAGAGCCATTATATTACATTAAATTGAAAATACTTTTGGGGAGCTTAAGATAGATGTAACTGCTTATTACCATTTTGCATATGATGTGCATTTGCACCTGCAGTTTGACACATCCTGGAGCTTCATAGCAAATTACAAATTGACAAAAAGGCCATGACTTCTATGACTGCATCAGCCTGAGGACCTTCCTTTATCAGAGATTTAAATGCCATCTTCCAATTCTTCTCGAGTTTCAAACTGTGGCCTTAATGCTTTTTTGAATGTATGCATCTGCTCACACTGCATGCTCACTGTACAATGTGAAAAATGTAGCACTGCAGTCAAGGGCATACATCACCGAAAAGGAAGAAGTCAATTCTGTGAAATAGCAAACTAGGCTAGAAACTTGAATCAGAGAAATATATAGTTTGTGTATTTGTTTTATATAACATAACGACTACAGTTGGAATTTAACGGTCACCTTCACTGGAGCATGGTGAAAAGATGCACAAGAGCAATATCACATTAGACATTCCTCTACATTCAGTTGTCGGTTTCTGTTGATTTCTTAGCTGTACCTCTTAAAGCTGTGTTTGACTTTATTTTCATTATAGCACACTTGTTTCAAGGTATGACCTTCTCTATTGATAAATTCCTTGTAGCAAAAGGGCAGGCAGAACAAGGTGAGATAAGTGAAAGGTAGATTTTCTGACTAGTTTGTTTATTATTTCTGTGGGAAGAAGTGGATGATTGGCAGATGCAGTTTTTTTTTTTTTTTTTAATAATGAGCAGTAAGCAGTAATGCATCTATGTGATCAGTCAATGGTTGTGCCTCTGCCTGTGTGTATTTATTTCATTACGTGTTGGTTTGTTAACAGGGATTTGACCAGCTGAGGATAGAGGGATTACTCTGTGATGTAACGCTCGTACCGGGAGATGGGGATGAAGCTTTTCCTGTTCACAGGGCAATGATGGCATCGGCCAGTGACTACTTTAAGGCAATGTTTACAGGTAAGATGAATTAGGACTAATCTGATCTTTTTCAGTCAATGTTTCAGTAGGTATCATGTGGATGGGCTGATCTATTATCCACACAAACCCTATCATGAAGGAACAGTCATTTTTAATCCACACTTTTCAGGCAAATCTAACGATCTCCTGGGAGAGAAGGAAGGGCGCTTTAAGATACTGCATACAAAGCCACGTCTTTAGGAAATATCTTGGGACTGGTTTGATTTATTCAGTTTATCCGTTATTTAAAAACAACACATTATGATATACGTTTTCTGAAATTCAATTTCTTTATCTAAACAAGCATGAAATATAAGCACATAAAAATGAAACGAGATGAATCGGATGAATCCCAGGCATTAGGATTTTAAGTGTTTTTATTATTTTTTGTCTTCTGATAATATCTTTGTATACCGAATACATTTTTGCAATATACTTTGTAACATCTGTAATTGATAGCTTCAAAAACACACATTAATTCAATAACAGTAACTCCCTCTCTCTCTCTCTCTCGTGTGTGTGTGTGTGTGTGTGTGTATATATATATATATATACAATATACATTTTTAAGTACTTATTTTTGGAGATTGTGACTTTACTTACATTGATATCTTTTTATGTTCTTGTGTGATCACAAGTGTTTATTTTGCAACCAGACACATTTTTATATCTTATTTTCTGTTTAAACATACTGTATTAAATGTAATTTCCTTAAACACACATTTTCTTAATTGCCTGTGTCTGGTGATTTCACTAGAGGTGTGAAAAAGTGAAATTCTAATTAGCAATTTAAGAAGTTACTCTGTATGATGGGAAAACTGCACTATAAAATGTGTGAAAAAAACACATTAAGGAGGTCTAAGAACAATCAGTACCAGAACATTTTAATTGCATAATAATGAGATTTTGCTGTTCATGAACACTGACAAACATTAAGAATAGACACAGATAAATCTTTAATGGAATTTGCATTTTTATGTTAAGATTTAATTGTTCATCAACGGCACAAAACAATTAGAAATAATAATTCACCTTTCATGAATGATAGGCTTTGTACAAGAGATATTAACATGAAAGACTTGAGAACTTTTATATTAGAAAGGAATGTGTTAAACATTTTGATTCAGCAGAATTGATGGGAGGAAAATGCTTGCTACTGGCAAGGAAAGAAATGCTTTTAGAGTCCATAATGTCAGGACATCTTAAAGTAAATTGAAGAAAATTTGAGAAATGATGCACAGCTTCAGATATCCACAGAAGAAAGAACTGTTGCTCTAGGCATTTTAATAATAAAAAGAAAAATCTATACCTGCATTGCACATCCACTCTCTTTTTTAATACGTTATTGTAGGTAAAGAGGTTCAGTGTGTGGTGCAAACACTTGTTACTACCAAAATTTAGAATTCAAACGTTTTCCTGTTGATAGGCTAATATGTATTTGCAAATTATAAGTTTTAACACTTGCTGGGCTTAATTTGGGAACTTACAAGTGTTGATTAATAGACAAAAAAAAAAAGAAAATGTTTTGTGTGATTATGAAACGGGCCCCAGTAGGCCTAAAGAATTGCGATGTTGATTTGCTATGGAGTTACTTGCGAGCTTGCAGAGCCGTGCCATGCCATGCGTGTGTTTCATAAAGCACATCGCAAAGCACCGTCACATGCGCTCATGTTTTTGCGATCTGCGCTGGGAAAATCAGTGACTTTGCAATCGATTTTAAAGAAAATTCAATTGCAGGAGGTAGCTTGAGAAAGGCCCGCTTTACAAAAGAAGAAATTAATGCCATAATAGAACTTGTAGGTCAACATAAAGCTGTCTTAAAATATATGTAAATTTCAGATGTATCCACATCACATAAAGCAACTGATATACCAAAATAATATAAATCAATAGCATTTGTACAAAATCAGTCTACATACATGTCACACAAAGCATGACAACAAAAATCTAATAAAAACTGATTAAACAAATCTGAACAGAAAATAAATGTAGTATATATGCTACTATGCAACTGAAATGCTGTAAATAAGTAATACAAAAGTTAAAATAAAGCGATTTATATAGAACATAGGCTACATGTAGTCAGGAGCATATAAAACAAATGCATCTTTTCGCTGGGTATATCCTGATTATAAAACAAATATGTAAACGTAATAATACAACTTAATAACTGCTGTATATAATGTATGTACAGATCACAAATCCACATACAGTACAGCTTGCACTTTTCTTCTATACAGAATGCTTCTAGATACATTCTTGGGCTTTTTGCAATAGATTATTTTCTAGTTATTGCCTGCACGTTTCTTGAAAATAATAAAATCAAGATGTCTGTGAAATTAGTACCCTATTGTGAAGAATAAAAGTGTTTTTGGCTGCAATATTTGATAATAAAAACAACAACACATATTTCATTGGATATTTCCTGGTCTAAAATACATTGTTCACATACATTAATTATCTCTGCTCTTGGCAACCGGTACTTTGCTGTTAACTACGCTTTGGAACATTTGCCAAGAGTGTTTGTATGGTCTTTAAATACTTTCTCCCTAATTTCTCTGCCAATGCACCAACAAGCTATATTAGCTTGAGCACCATGCTATCGCATAATGCTACCACTTGGGTTGCTCCCTAGCAGTTGCAGGTTTGAAAGTTTAATGAAATGCGGTTTGAGATGTGCGAGAAATCGCTTTTATGAAACAAGGCCCGTGATCTCTTGGGTCTGTGGCTTGTTATTACATGCATGTGTATGTGTGGAGTATGTATGCTTTGTTCATAGCATGTGTAGTTGTCCTTTCCCTTGAATATACCAAACAAAACGCCACCAAGAACACATTGAAATAAATCTGCTTTTGTGTTGCTTTTCCTAGGTGGAATGAAGGAACAAGATTTAATGTGCATCAAACTTCACGGAGTAAACCGAATAGGCCTCAAAAAGATAATAGACTTTATTTATACAGCAAAACTCTCTCTCAACATGGAAAACCTACAGGACACTCTTGAAGCTGCCAGCTTTCTGCAGATCCTCCCTGTCCTGGACTTCTGTAAAGTATTTCTCATATCTGGGGTAAGACTTCTCTCCTGTATATGCTTCCAGGTTTTGCCCTTTCATTTAAAGGTTCAGGTCAGATTACCTAACTTTTGTTTAGACCTGTCAATGCCTCTTCCTTCTTGACTCTTGTGTTGATCCAAGCATCATGTGTGCACCATGCCAGTGTCATTGTCACGGCTTCTGTCACAGCAGAGTTGGAAACTGTTGCGAGCGACTGTCACATTTCCCTCTTGGCTCAACTCCTCAGTACCTTTCACATCTGTTTTGCTGTGCAACCACTGAGCAGTCATTGTGATGATAAAAGTTTCCATTACAATGGCAGTGAGTGTAGCTTTAGGCAATCAGATGGTCTGTATTGTAATGCTGCTTTACATATGCCAGAATTAACTTTATTTTTTATTTTTTTTAATCCTCTAAATTTACAAGCCATTCTCACGTAGTTTTTTTTTTTTTGTGGTCCAATTGTTCAAGTGAATTCATACAAACAAGGTGCACTATTATTCTATAATATAACAATGTTTTCAATTGATATCGTACTCTGTTCCTATCATTTGTAATGTCTTTCAGATTAGTCTTGATTTATAAAATTGACTTTGGAGAGATTCATACAGCCAGTGCAGACTGGGCATTCATCTTTATAATAAGGGCCAGTTTCTTTATCTTTATGATGTTGCTCAGTACATTGGCTGTTCTAAACAGCCATCAGTGCACTACAGGGGTCTCTGCATCCCTGGCTAGTTCCCTGAGAAATAGGTCAGGATTTCAATGGAACTCCTGGCTGCCTCTTGATTCTATTCTCGTTGAACTTGTTAGTTTTTTCCCTTATATACATGTTTAAGATGTTTTTGTTTATCCATGCAGTTGACATTTGTCTTAGTTATTTCTAAATATATGGAGTAGAACAAGAGCACTATGAGATTTGTTACTTGGGTGATTTAATCATGGCAAGCATGCCGAGCAAAGACAAATACTGCTGAAAATAAAGCATTAAATGCTGTCTGTGCAGGGATGGGTTCACACTGTGAAATGCTTATAAATTTCTCATTGGAGGGGCAATGTACTTTTTCTAAATTGTTTCTTCAAAACAAGAATTGTGATCAGATTTTGAGGGGTTATGGGATTGATTTTATCTTTGTTGTATGTGTACTACGTCATGCAATAATTGTGATAACAAAAGCTCCTTTGCCAGACATAGTCTTTATTTGTCACCGTTTGGAAAGGATAGCTGCTCTCTGCTGCTCAGTGTAGCTAGACTTGTGATATACCTATGTAATTAACATTTCACTGTGTAGTGGAGCTGTTCTTAGAAGATGGTATTACTTGAGCTACAGAAAAGTTAAAATACTGATTTTCACTTAATGAGAGCACATCATAAAGATGATCAACTATTCTTCAATTAGGGTACCCTGCCACTTTTTGTTTTAAAATATTAATATATTTTACAGAAACAAATGCAAGCTTCATTCCTGCAGTATGTTTAATAATGTTTTTAGTCATTGTCACAGAGTCACATCTGTTTTGTACATGCATTTAAGATTCCTTTCAGAAACCACTTTTATTTGGCGTGACCTATGATTCCTTAGGCTACAGTAAGTTCAGTTATGTGTATTATACAATAACTTTAAACCGGCAAAGAAGTATGTTTTTTAAAGAGTAGTTTTTCTTATGAATTTGATATGGAAATAAATTGAAAGAAAAAATGTGTATAAATGAAAATAAATGCTGTAAAACGTTATATAAATCAGTTGGGCATGAAACCAAAATGACTTTTCTCATTCATTTTGTCAAATTGTCTTCAGAAACCTTCTTGTGACCCTGTATTAGATATACCACCTCTGCCTTACTCACAACATGAACATAAATAAATCTTCCACAACTAGTCATCTCTATTTGTCATTCACTGTTCTCTCCTGCATCCTTTTAGGTTTCGCTGGAAAACTGTGTCGAAGTTGGGCGTATTGCAAACACCTATAACCTCACGGAAGTGGATAAATATGTGAACAATTTCATCTTGAAGAACTTCCCCTCCTTGCTAAGCACTGGCGAGTTTGTGAAGCTTCCATTCGACCGGCTGGCCTTCGTGCTCTCCAGCAACAGCCTGAAGCACTGCAGCGAACTTGACCTCTTCAAGGCGGCCTGCCGCTGGCTGCGGTACGAGGAGAACAGGATGGAGTACGCCTCCAAGCTCATGAAAAACATCCGCTTCCCCCTGATGAGCCCCCAGGAGCTCATAAACCACGTGCAGACTGTGGATTTCATGCGAACAGACAACACGTGCGTGAACCTTTTACTGGAAGCCAGCAATTACCAAATGATGCCATACATGCAGCCTGTCATGCAGTCAGAAAGGACTGCAATCCGGTCGGATAGCACACACTTGGTAACCTTGGGAGGGGTGTTGCGGCAGCAGTTGGTTGTGAGTAAAGAGCTGCGGCTGTACGATGAAAAGGCACACGAGTGGAAATCATTGGCGCCAATGGACGCCCCCAGATACCAGCACGGCATTGCTGTGATTGGAAACTTTCTGTATGTGGTGGGAGGGCAGAGCAATTACGACACGAAAGGAAAGACCGCTGTGGACACTGTCTTCAGATATGACCCGCGCTACAATAAGTGGATGCAGGTGGCCTCTCTCAATGAAAAGCGCACTTTCTTCCACCTAAGTGCCCTCAAAGGACATCTCTATGCAGTGGGAGGCAGGAATGCAGCTGGGGAATTAGGTACGTTTGAAAAGCATTAGGCTTAATTGATCATTTGCATAGAATAGAAATTCACCCCCTGCAGTTCAGGAGTCCAGTGTTGACAGGACAGTGTATCTGGCAGCACAGGAATTAGTCAAATGCTGTCTAAATGATTGGCATTGTTATTTCATGTTGGCATTGATCTACTTGCAAGACATCTTTCTTTTTTCTCCTCCAGCTTATAAATATTGCGACCTGGTGAACACACTTAGTTTGATAGCTTTCAGGAGGCAGAAAACAGGTTAGATATCAGGTACCCCAACCATGCTTTTCATATCCAAGAACTGATAAGATGATAGTTGAAGGCATGACTTGCAATTTAGAGTTTAAATAGTTTCAGTGCCAGGAATTTGAGCTGCAGTCTCCCTCCGCATTCGCATTTTCCCAGCGCTATTAAACCCAAAGACTGCAAAATGGCTTCAAAATAGTTTTTTAGGCTTTGTAAAGTGGGCCATTATTTTTGGGTGTGCGTTCCACTCTGATTCCTGTTTTAATAGGACTTGTAACACTTCAAATGGCATTTCACAGAAAACATACTAACTGCTGTATTTATTTCAAACCTATGTAAAGCTATGTATTTTGTAATGCCTTTCTGATAACAGAAATGCCCATTATTTACTTTTTATATTGAAATAGTCAAATAAAATAATTAAAAGCTCATAGCTGCAGGGACACAGCTGTGATCTTTTGCACTAGAGCATTTCGTTGCCTGCTAGATATAAGTGATGACGGGCTAATTCTGGCCAACTGTCCCTATGCTGTACATCAGTGTTACTCAGCTGTTTCTTGCCAGAGGCCCACTTACTCACCATGACATCATCGTGAGCCCACCCACACTGAGGTGCTGCAATATACCACTCAGCAGCCATTGTATACTTAACTTTAATTCACCATCGTTTGAGGAATAGTGTCTACAAGTACAGGAATAACTGATCGATCTGCATTTTACAATGGGAGTTTCTAGGCAGGTTGGGATCACTGCCCGTTATCACTGGATTCGCCTTTCCTTAGAACAAAACTGCTCATGTAATTGTGTGCCAGTGCTTTCAAGACATGCATGGTCTAGTGTCAGCCCCACTCATAGATGCATTGACAGCACACTTTCCACAGGGGTCATCTCCTCACACTGTCTCCAGCTGCTGCAAGAAGGATCTCCATCTATTGACAAGACCAAATGTGCTGCTTATTTTCCAATAGCACTTGTGGTTCCTTTTGTCATTTTTTCTTGTTTGTTTCTTATCCTAATTTGTTTTCAAGCGAGATATTGTGGGTTATTGTTTTGTTGTTTTCGATTTCTCCCAGCTGATTTTAACTGTCATACAGTTAGGTCCATAAATATTTGGACAGTGACACAATTGTCATCATTTTGGTTCTGTACACCACCACAATGGATGTGGTGGTGTACAGATGTACTTTAAGTGTTGACTTTCATCTTTACTTTGAGGGTAGTTACATCCCAATGCCCCAAGAACAAGCAGGAACTAAAGACAGCTGCAGTGCAGGCCTGGCAGAGCATCACCAGGGAAGAAACCCAGCATCTGGTGATGTCTATGGGTTCAGACTTCAGGCAGTCATTGACTGCAAAGGATTTGCAACCAAGTATTGAAACTCAAAATTTAATTCATGATTGTTAGTTTGTCCACATACTTTTGAGCCCCTAAAATTGGGGGGACCGCATATAACAATGGGTGTAATTCCTACATCGGTCACCCAATTTGGATGTAACTACCCTCAAATTAAAGATGAAAGTCAACACTTAAAGCACATCTTGATTGTTTCCTTTCAAATCCACTGTGGTGGCGTACCGAACCAAAATGATGACAATTGTGTCACTGTCCAAATATTTATGGACCTAACTATACATTTTGAACCTTGCTCTATCTATGGAAGATGAGGAGATGCGTGTGTGTGTGTGTGTGTGTGTGTGTATATATATATATATATATATCCTCATTTCATTTTTTATGTAAATTTGCTCATGCTGCCCTTGATGAATGCACATTGACTCTCTCAAAGAAACAATGCCAGAGCTCTACCTGCCTTTTTAAGTTTATTTTCTTCGTGTTAATTTGCTCCCATATTAAACAACATTTTAGTACAGCCACTGCGAGGCTTTTACTACCTGTAGGTGCTGTGTCAGGTGATGGTGTTAGAGCAGAGTACATGTATCCTCTTTGCTATCTCAAAGACTTACTGCAGACATTTGGGTAGTCCTACAGGAGTTAAAAAAACCTAAAACAAAACACCTGAGGCTCAACACTCAACATCCTTAACAGTAACAATAACTGAGTCAGTTGTCTGAGCTGCCCGGCAGCAGTGTGGAGGTGTAGGTGTCACAGGGGCACACACAGTCAGTGAGCCTTTTTGCAGAAACTTGGCAATGCATGTGTATGCGAAGCAGGGGTGTCACAAGGGGGTACGCATCCTAGGCAATTGCCTGGGGCCCCGGGCTGAGGGGGGTCCCCCCTTCCCCCCGCTCTCTTTTTCCATGAGGGAATGAAGAATGCAGTGGCTGTTATGTTCTTAAACATAGATTTTTAAGAATTTGTTGCAACATGAATTGTTCAAGGACATTATAATTTTAATAGAAACCGTAAAGAAAAACACTATGTACCTGTTTGACTTTTGAGCACAATTCAAGTTGCTGTGTGACTAGTTTTCTCACAGTCCCTTCTACAGAATTATCAACGCTCAGCTGGTAAGATGGTCCTCCCATTAGTTCTGTACGTCTGTGCCATTCATACAGTAGAAAAAATAACGGGAAAAGGATAGAGGATATACAGTGTTCCCCTAGTTATTTATGGAAAGCAAAACATAAGGGTGATTACATTTTTTTTTAATTATGTCACTTGAGACTGACATGTTTTTCTGCTAGATTGATACATTTGTTTTAAAAGAAACGGCTGAAGACAGGCCTTACTTTCTATTTTCCCACCTGAGTCCCATCAAAACTGCAGATATGTGCTACAAGTGCCGAATACTATCGCATTCATAAAACGTCCTAGTAAAACAAGCGATGTTGGGAAGGTCATAAATGTTGTGGTTAGCTAAGAAAAATGCTTTGCAAAATGTATGTAATTAACATGCCTGTGTTCTGCGGGTCACCGTCCCTACTGATGTGGTAATGAAATTCCCGATGTCTGTTGCCAGCCCTAGCAGTTTAACCTGCTGAGGAATGTGTTGATTTGTGAAACTGTAGAAGTTCTTGTGTAATTCATTCCAGTATTTTATTTTTGGATGAACACTTCCCCAGTGAATTTAAAGCGATGACATTGGCACTTGTATGCCTGCTAATGTTCTGTATGTAATATTTACTGTTACACAGACTGTTAATCATGATTGAATATATATATATATATATATATATATATATATATATATATATATATAAAATATACACACACACACACACACACACACACACACACACACACACAGTAACCCCTCGAGATACACAGATTCGAGTTATGTGATTTATGCTTTAATGCAATTTATAAATGGACATACAAGCAGGAGAATCTATTTCAAAATGCGTAACATTTTGATATATATGCAACCACGCATTTGTTCTCAGTGTTTACAGTGAGTCCATTCCAGAGCGCAGGGAGCTGGCTAGATATTTTACTAAAGCCTTACATTAAACCAGAAATATGCTTACTGGGACAACCTTCTTCTCATTTAATTGTGAATAAAAAGTGAATAAATACAATTCATTTAGTTTTAATATAACATTTTGACTAAAACGTATGACTAATATAATTACACCACATAGAAACAAATTTTGAGCAGCAAGGAGTCACGAATGCAAGACACAAACACAAAGTGCATAACCAAACATTTGTATTAAAATCGATTTTAAATTAATTCAAAATGTTATATACAAAGTGCCTATAGAATTTCTACACCCCCTTGAACCTTGCATGTCCGAGTTTCATGCATTTCAAATTAGGATTTTTTTCTGCACATCCAGAGTTGTAAAAAGTAGTCAGAAGTCATACTTGAGTAAAAGTAAAACTATTCTATCAAAAACTTACTCCAGTAAAAGTAAAGTCTCCCATTCAAACAGTACTTGAGTAAAAGTAAAAAAGGAGCTACTTTCAAGAGTACTCAAGTACCAAAAGTACATTGTGATTTTAATAATAAAGTGAAAGTGCATGTGTTTGTGTGTGAGCCTTATGAAGGGGGAACACAAGATTAATTTGATGTTTTAATCCATTTTATTTTCCATAAATTATCAAGGTATTTTTATGGTTCCTCAAATTTATTTCTTGAAGAAATCCACGTCCAACAAAAATAAATGTTATTGAGGCACATATCTGGAATTTACTTTCATGTATATTAATTATTAACAAAGGGTAACATTGGGAGATTTATAGAATAGCCTATTTTGAGTTTTCTTGGCAAACTCGCTGTTCACACACATACACATATATCCCAAAGAGTTTTATAATAAAACACAAAACAAAATAAATAAGATCAAATATGTACCCCTGTAGTAAGCATCTGTGTCTGCAGCATCTTCACTCTCATGAGATGCTCGCCCAAATAAGGCAAAAATATGTAATGAGAAATTGATTTTGTAGCCACACTTTTACTTATTAGGTATTTAGACAGGACTCTTGTATTACAAAAGTTTCATTTTATTGAATAACAAGGAGACACTACTGTTTCTTCATCAGGGCTATAAATACCTAATAAGTGAGAATGCGGCTACAAAACAAATATATAATAAATATAAAATTTGATGTCGTTACTCACGCCATCTTAAAAACTTTTTTAAAAACTGTTTTTTAAAAATCTGTTATGTAAAGTGTAAACATCACCATGGACATGATTCCGGGACCTTTTCTCATATACACTTGTATTATTTAAATCATAAAAATCACATTATCCATATTTATTAATACTGTATATTTTATGGACAGCTGTCATTAAAGTAGAGCTGCTGTGATGTTCACCCATGCATTGTCTTTTTAATGGATTTGTTTGTCTTTTAATTTACATTTATACAGTAATGGATATTGCTGTACCTCATAAATTAACTTCTCGTCGTCAATACTGTTTGTTATGGGGCCCGCGTATACTGCACGTGTTTCCACATGGGTTTACATCACTTCTGATTGGTCAGATTATTTACAGTCACGGCGAAATAATCAAGAGAGTAGACCATTTCTATGTTAGCGATGCTAATTTTCCAGAAGTGTGGAAGCTCCTATTGAAATACAGGCATTTCTACCATTTCCGATCGCGTCCAGTGCTTTAGAAGAAATGCGATTCTTACTAATTTTATGAAACTGTTAAGGTCAGAGACATGAACCAAATTAGGAAGTGTAGACTAATCTCTTTCCAGGCTCGGCGGCAGGATTAACTCGCAAGGGGGCATCAGAAAAGACTGACAGGGCACAACTATTTTCAGTCGATGATAACACAGGATGTACAATAATCGATAGTACAATTACACACACTGTTTTTGCATAGCTCTCAAGCTTTCAAAACGTCAATGCATGAGATTTGTCACATAAAAAAATGTGGTGACCAGATACTGCTGCCCACCGGCAAAAGCAGGAGCCAGAGGCAGGGTGGGCGCAATTGTTTTTGGGGCAAATGCTTAAGATTTTTAGGGGCAATGTGTGAGACTTGAGAGCTATACCTGCCACAAGAATACAGGTTACTGCACCGCTTTACAACATGGACAATTCATAACCGACTTGAACAAAATGTTATGACAACGCTACACAGCTACATGCACAATACCCATTGATCTATACAACGCAAAACAGTTGCTAATTATAAAAAAAGACACTTCCCCATCCAATACAATGCATTTCCAATCACAAAAGCAAACAATACTGTACACTGCACTACCACAACTTATTGGTACATTGCAGCTCGGACACATACTCTTTCTGATCAATATTCACTTCTCTTTGCCGTTTGCTTGGAGTGGGGGTGTCCGTGTCCTTCTATTTCTCCCATAACTCATCAAACTCACCGGCACGTTGCGGTTTTGCCACACAATTGTGAGCACTGCTAAACTATTCATTTTGCATATGCATTACTAAAGTTAGATATATTTTTTCATGCAGCTGCGCGGTGACTTTTTTTTCGTTGTGGGCACACATAACTTTGAAAGCAAACCTAAATGGTCAAAATGACCCTGCCTTTCTACTGTGTGTAGGCCAATCAAAATACGTTTTTTTTTCCCAACTAGTAAAATGTGTGTGACTGACATATGAATGGTGCTATGGAGTTGCATGAATGAAGCATATAGCCGGTTTAATATTTGTATTAATGACCTACTGGAAGTAAGCTGTGTGCCCCTGAAAAGTTATGTTTGATGTTATTCTATTCCTTTATACAGCGCAGTCATCAACGCAACACATTGGGTGGGCATGACCGAGCGGGCAAATTGTAAGACAGACTAGGGATACAAAACTGAGGTGGCACAATATTCCAACTGAGGGGGCATTGCCCACTTTTGTCACCTCGTGGTGCCGGGCCTGTCTCTTTCAAACTTCCAAAACAGCCTTTGAATGCTCAAAAACAGCCTTTGCTGATGAATGCATTTTATTATCGGAACAATCAAAAACTCACTCTGCTGGGACCTTCGGAAAATAGAGAGCCTGCTCTGAAAGATTATAATGTGTGTCGCTCAGTGCAGAGTATCCGTTGCTTACACCGGAGCTAATTTAGGATTGCTGTTACAAGGGGGGTGGACACTTATCCAACCAAGCTATTTTTAATAAAATCACCCACATGGAAGTTGTGGGGAAGAATGTGTACACTGGACAAATGAACTATTTTACAGTGTTTTTATTTCAGGGTAATGGGCAAGAAAATGTGAAAAAGTTTAAAGGGGCTTAAGACATTCTATTGGCACAGGGTATGTAAAAATATATAGGCCTAGGCATACTACAGGTTAATTGGGGCTCTCTAAGGCATCATTCTTAGCTTAAAAAAAGTTAATTGTGAATTCAGGCATGGTCTGATTAAACAATTCAGTTGATTAAAGGTTACTGTGATGCAGTATACCTATATAAATCATGACCTGTTCAGAAGAATTCCAGGATTAACAGGATTCATACTCAGTGATTACCATGCATCATTTAGGCTACATCTCTGATCTTCAGAAAGCAAGGCTTACATTAGGCAACTTTGGATACGTGATGGAACAGAGTTTGGTCTCTTGAGATGAAAATCTATTTTTAAACTTTCAAAGGGGAAACTATAAAGGTTTGTAACTGTTACCTTTGATCAACTGAGACTTATACTTGATTTTTATTTTTCAGTATGTCAGGCACGTTCAACAATATTGCTATTCTACAGCAGTTTAGCAGCATACGTTGGAACAGTACATTATGAGTGACTCAGTCACATCTGCCCAGATTGATAGAGATCTCCCACAACTAAAGTGCACATGATGTGAGAATGGAAGAAGCAGTAGTATACACTCACCCAAAGGATTATTAGGAACACCTGTTCAATTTCTCATTAATGCAATTATCTAACCAACCAATCACATGGCAGTTGCTTCAATGCATTTAGGGGTGTGGTCCTGGTCAAGACAATCTCCTGAACTCCAAACTGAATGTCTGAATGGGAAAGAAAGGTGATTTAAGCAATTTTGAGCGTGGCATGGTTGTTGGTGCCAGACGGGCCGGTCTGAGTATTTCACAATCTGCTCAGTTACTGGGATTTTCACGCACAACCATTTCTAGGATTTACAAAGAATGGTGTGAAAAGGGAAAAACATCCAGTATGCGGCAGTCCTGTGGGCGAAAATGCCTTGTTGATGCTAGAGGTCAGAGGAGAATGGGCCGACTGATTCAAGCTGATAGAAGAGCAACTTTGACTGAAATAACCACTCGTTACAACCGAGGTATGCAGCAAAGCATTTGTGAAGCCACAACACGTACAACCTTGAGGCGGATGGGCTACGACAGCAGAAGACCCCACCGGGTACCACTCATCTCCACTACAAATAGGAAAAAGAGGCTACAATTTGCACAAGCTCACCAAAATTGGACAGTTGAAGACTGGAAAAATGTTGCCTGGTCTGATGAGTCTCTATTTCTGTTGAGACATTCAGATGGTAGAGTCCGAATTTGGCGTAAACAGAATGAGAACATGGATCCATCATGCCTTGTTACCACTGTGCAGGCTGGTGGTGGTGGTGTAATGGTGTGGGGGATGTTTTCTTGGCACACTTTAGGCCCCTTAGTGCCAACTGGGCATCGTTTAAATGCCACGGCCTTCCTGAGCATTGTTTCTGACCATGTCCATCCCTTTATGACCACCATGTACCCATCCTCTGATGGCTACTTCCAGCAGGATAATGCACCATGTCACAAAGGTCGAATCATTTCAAATTGGTTTCTTGAACATGACAATGAGTTCACTGTACTAAACTGGCCCCCACAGTCACCAGATCTCAACCCAATAGAGCATCTTTGGGATGTGGTGGAACGGGAGCTTCGTGCCCTGGATGTGCATCCCACAAATCTCCATCAACTGCAAGATGCTATCCTATCAATATGGGCCAACATTTCTAAAGAATGCTTTCAGCACCTTGTTGAATCAATGCCACATAGAATTAAGGCAGTTCTGAAGGCCAAAGGGGGTCAAACACAGTATTAGTATGGTGTTCCTAATAATCCTTTAGGTGAGTGTATATGTATATGTATATATATATATATATATGGGAGAGAGAGGAGATCTATATCTTTTAGGCCTATATTTTATATATCTATATATTGTATAAATGTCGTATATATCTATATTTTTTGTAATTGAGCTCCTATTTCACATACCATTCATGTAATATTACCATAGTAAGGAACTTGCGTTACAGAGCTACCCAAAGAGACAGACAATCCAAACAGACAGGATTTATGCAGTGGTAGTATTATTATTATTTTTGCTGGAAACAACAATATTGTAAATATACATTACATTAGTAAAATGTGATTATCCCAAAGAAGGATATACACCGTATTTAGAGTAGAATATTTAGATTTGTAGACTATTTTGTAGAACAAACTGGCATAAATGCACTGATATATAAAATAACAGTACTGGGTACTGGTATTTCTTTCACAGATGGGCTTCACACAAAAACATGTTTTCTGTTTTTACTGACAACCAAAGACTATTTTACACTAATTAAATAATGTAACCATGAAAGACAAATAAAATGCCACATTTATTTGACCTGCTCCATACTTTTATATATTATATTGCCACAATTCAATATAGATCTATGTAATACTTGGAACACTTTCCCTCCAGAGATGCTTTAACATAATAGTATTACATAATTACAGAAAGTTGTTTTTAGAGTAGTATTTTCCTAAATTAGCTAAATTATGCTTTGGGATGAAGTTAATGGATCCCAATAGGGTTACATACTGGTTAAGGCTAGGTTTAGTGTTAGATTAGCTAAATGTCTGTAAAGACTTCTGTAAACTTATATTATTTTAGATTGGGCTATTCTTAACATTTCTTCTGGTTCTCATTTTGTCTCTGATCTTAATTACTTAATGTAACTAATTATGCATATAGAAAGTCAAATCAGCGGTTTCTTCCAGGTCTCACTCAATTGCCAATTCAAAGGTGTTTCTGAAACCTGTAGGAAGCTGGCACTCAAGGCCTTCCATTACAGTTCACAGTAAGGATTCAGGACACTTTATTGTAAAGCTAATTGAATTGGTATCCCTCTATTAACTGTCGATGTGGATGTTTAAAGACCTTTTTTGCACAAACTATGACAGTCAACGTTCCGTGACCACGGGGAAAGACACAACTGAGACTCACAATACCGTTTTTGTTAAAAATGCATTACCACTCTGAAATGCGAATACAATAGTGTTTGTTTTTGATGGCATTTTGCACCAATCATTCGTCATCAAAATACACCCCCACCTAATTGTGAGTCACAACTGTGTACTGCAGGCATTTTCTCACAGAACCTAACCAACATATTGTCATCTCCTTTTTGTCTGTTAAGTTTGTAATCATGTGCCAGTGAGCATTTAGGCTGCTTACACTTCTTCACTGTCTTCTACACCTCATCACATACCATGAATCCACTGCACTATATTTATACTAAAGTAATACAGAAATGACTACAAAAGATTTAGAAGTGAGTAGTTTTTCGAGAATCTTTTGTAGTCATTTCTGAATTACTTTAGTATAAATACATGTTAATTTGGATTCATACGTTGCTTTTTTCTGACTTAATGTGAACAAAAAGACACATTTGCCCGTTTTCTCATTGGAAATAGTTACATTTCAAAATATCACTGTCCTGCTCACAAAAGCAAAGTTTGTGGGGAATAATAGCCATTTTCTATACTTTTGAGGCATAAGCAATTAGGAAATAACACTTACTACCCATGAACAAAAAATGTTACACAGTGTTATCATGTTGAAAAACTAATACCTCAACCATGTATTCTTCTTGATGGTTTTTGCCGAGTCTGTGCAGTGGATTCTGCGTGAATGTGGGTACATCGGCAAAATCAGACAGCTAATTCCATGGTTCCTGGTTTTACAGCTCCAAATTTGGAATTACATGGTTAGCTGACACTTAACACCACTTCAGTCATCTTTAGGAATGCACAGTCATTTAACCTGGTGCCAGAATTAACATAATTCAGGCTAAACAGCTGAGCATGTTGCCTGGTTTAGTTTCTTACCCCTGGATAAGGGCATCTGCCAAGAAATACAAAATAATAATGGTGTAAACAAGAATAAATATAAATGACATTTAAAACTAAAGTTCGTGAGGAGGACAACTCCCAATTATGCTTCACATGGCTCCAAGCACAACCATTAAGATCAAAGATACCATACAAAAAGTTCCTTTCCCTAGCGTCCGTAGCTCACTCCCATAGCGCCACAACCACGCTCCCCATTTTAAACTGGGAACAACATCCCTCTAACTCCCCAATCTCCGCCTTTGCAGAAGCTCCTTGGCTCCACCCGCCACGTGGGGTTTTCCGATGACCTCAGCCTTGTGGCCAGGCCCTTGTCTCAGCCACGCGGGTTAAGATTTGCATGTTTATTTTTTTTAATTTTTTTAGGGGCATGTCTCAAGGCCTGTTAGGTAGAGTAAAGGCACTCTTTGTCTGCAAGGTCAAATAATATTAATGAAGCTACTCGAGGCCTAGCCTAACATCACTTTCTCTTGTAGTCAAAGCTGCATATGTTAGATGCTGATAATAGGATTTTCCAGAGTAATGCATCCTGTATTCTGTTGTAGGATGCTAAGGGGGATCCTGTTGTGTCCTCTATGAATACTATGAATAGCATCACTAAAGGGGATACTATGACTCTTAAGTGTTACAGTTCAGGTTGAATTCATTCTAGAATCCATATGGATCTGGGGCAATACTAAAATGTATAAATAAAGCCCAAATACATTTAAATTTCACTATAAATTGCTATAACAAGGTTGCTGTATTTTAGCAATCGAAACATACCTTGCACATATTTTGTCTTGTTCGGATATCAAATTTCACCAGCATATTTGTTGAACTTGTCTGGATGGGCTCTGTATGATTTCCTTGAAGTAAAGGGTGGATCCTTGTTTTAACTTCATGCCAAAACTGTATTTAACAGTAAAAAGGGAATTTTTAAAACATGCCTTACAAAAAAGTTTCTTTACCTACAGCAACACTAGATTAAAAATGATAACAATCTTTTCAATAATGGTTTCATTAAACCTGCTTAATTACTTCAATCTAGATATAAAGGAAATTATTAATTATTGCTCTAATTTACAAAAATTAAAAATTAAAATGGAGCATTCAATTTGAAATGGGCCCATAATGGTGAAATTATTCTAGCTAATTACGTACCAGTATCGAACAAATTACATTAAAATGCTCAATGACTCTTAATATCAGACACTTACATTTTAAAATTAGTGAAGAGGGAAATTGCTTTTGTTTTCTGATTAGTTTTAAAATCTAACAATTTAGTTGGTAAGTAAGGTGACAAAATATAACTGAATAAAATGTATGTACATTTTGTAACAATTGTATTGTTTATTATATCATCTAACCATTGCATTGTGAAGTGAGAAAAATCAAAGATGTTTATCATTATCACTATCTTAGTTCTATATTTATTTGATAATAGTGATATGTTGTTTTGAAAAAAATAGTATAAGAAGTCTTTAAACATGTAATGTAATGTCTAAAATAATACACAAATATTTAAGTCCGATACAAGGCACCTGAAATACCAGGTATGAATAATGGAATGGAGACTAGTGTGATTTGACCATGGTCAAGATAATCAATACCTTTGCCTCGCTTATATGTAGAATGGTATTTCTCCTCCATTATGGCTTTAGAGAGATGTAGTTATGTGTAAACTCGTCTCTGTAATATTTGTTTGTTTTGTAAGCCACAATAGATATTCTGCTCGTTTGTTTTCCTATATCAATGGGTTGTTTCCGCTCAGATCAATGTCATTGTTACTCTATCATGTGTCACTGCCACTGGATCATTTTAATTGCACTGTTGTTCAGTATTGCACATTGAGCGCTCTGTGTTCAAACATCCCGAGGATACTTACGGTGGTTGCCATGGACACGAGAATGGGCCGGCTGAATCTGATTTAGAGATCAGCTGCTTTTATTTTACTTTAACAGTAGCAGTTTGGGTTTTGTTTCACAATGTGCTAAATATCAAAGACCATAGAGTAAGAATTCATTTGCCACAGTTTTACTTGTACACATTTTATTAATGTATAATAAGCTCATTCAGAAATGATAGGGACACCCAAGGCACGCGCACACCTCAATGTCTGTTCGCCTTTGAAAAATCCAGTGAAACAGAGCAGACGCAATCTCTCCATCACACTCGCTCTTTTTCAAAAAGCATCTGTCATTGTAATGCAGATTGTGTTGTTTATGATTTGTTTGTTGTTTTTTAGTGTAAATGTTTTATTAACCAAACACCGTATAAACATCTCAGGGGTGGCAACATTTTTCTTGCTTTTGTCAGACAAAATAAAGCATAAAAGGAGAAATATCAAACAACTTTAGGCTTTGAAAATAAGATTCTTTTGGTGTTGAAGGGTTCTTTGTAAAGACAAATGTGGCCTAAAAAAATTACTTGCTCGGAGACTGCAGCTTTTTTGTTTTCTTCGCATTTATGAAGAACTCAATAAGACTTACCAGAGCGTGACATTTGCTGTAGTGCCTGTCTGTATTGTACTGTATGTTCATTTCCAGAAAGTACTTTTTCTGAAACAAAACTATAGCGGCTTGTTTCTCCCAGGAGTCTGAGTCCAAGTTGTTTGTGGCTCTCACTGACCTTTTAGATTAAACCGATACAATGTCACCTTGTTGCTGAAATTGAAATTATCTCGACATCTAAATGTTCTGAATATAAATCAGAACACAGCATAAAATGTGCATCTCAACAAAATTCATTACCTAAGGGTCTTTTTATAGGAGACTTGAACACCATGCAAGGCCATAATATGCATTTTTGCTTGTTCTTTTTGGTAACACAATGATTTTTCTCTTTAAACAGCTACAGTGGAGTGCTACAACCCCAGAACCAATGAGTGGACATACGTGGCAAAAATGAATGAACCTCATTACGGACATGCTGGCACAGTTTACGGAGGCTTTATGTACATTTCAGGTAAAAGTTCCTCTCGGATGTTTGCTTAATTTAAACCTTTACGGCCAAGTGTGTGGATGCATGTACATGTAAAGTCTTACTCCTGTAATTTGTGGTTTACTGATGCAGATATTTGATTCCATCTCATCCTGGTATCTCTTTATGCGGAGGCTCTTCTTGATTCAAAGTGGTAATAAATTATGGAGATGAAATACAATTTTCAGAGTATTACTAACAGGAACTGATGTACTGCAATCCACAGGAGCATGCAGGTTGTATTTTTACAAAGACACACTAAAGGATGTTTTAATTCCCTAGACAGTTACTACCTGTTCTTTCGTTTCGTTCGTGAATTGTTCTACCCTAAGGCCGCCAATGTTCATAGCAGTAGCCTTTTTGCTTTTTCCTTTTTTAAATAAAACAGTACAAATACATTACCACAAAACATAGGAAATATAGAACTAGTGCACCACCCTGAACTGACGTATAACATTATGGTGTGCTAAACTTCTGAAGTATTGCCAAGTTGCTGATCTTGACAGGGAACCTGGGGGGGTCGGAGTAATTTGAAATGGAAAAATCTTTTGGGGTTTGTTTTCATTCGCTGTGCTGGTTAATGGAATTGAGCACATTCCCAGTGAAACTCACCGCAGATTGCCTGTGTTGGTCTGCCTCCTTTGGGGGATGAAGTGGCTCTACAAGCTTCCCCAATGAGGTTAACAGGATAAGGAGTCTGTATGGATAATGGAGAGGCCTCTCATTTATCTATACTAAGTTGGAAGATTTGTTGTAATTTGAATTGTGTGGTCTACAATGTCATTACTTACATTTTACTACTGAAAAGGTTAGATAAATTCTCAGAATCGACCTATAACCAAAACTGCAGCACCTTTGGACTGATGAAGCTGAAGTTATAATCATTTGGATCAGAAATAGCATGAACTACAGCAGAGTGACATTGTCTCTGACAGATTGGAATTATTTGTGTATTTTAAATTCAGTTCTACAAAGATGTGATTTTCATTTAGCACTTATTGTACTACAGAGGGTTACAGGGGTTAAAACTAAAACAAAAAGGCAGTTTTTAAGTCTGTTGGATAGTTATTGGATGGGATTTACCCTGTAAATGTTGGCAGGCTATAAGCAAAAAGCAGGCCCTGTGAAAGATTGTAGACCGTACACCTAGTGTGAATTTCACAGTTCTCCCGCAGTTCTGTGGTGAACTGGTGACCTTCACAATCTGTGGGTCTGCTGACAGGGTATTAAGTGGAGCAATGAAGAGAAACGGCCAGTCTGTACAGCTAGCTTAACAGATTCTGGATGTGTGTTTGCTTGGAGCTTCACACTGCTCTTAGCCATAAATGCAAATTGCCCCCCGGCTGCTATGTGACTCGGCAAACATCCGCAATGCCCCATGCCTCTCTCTCCCCATTGTCAGGGTTTTGCTTTGTGCCATATAAGATTAATCAATATAATTAGGACATCAATAATTTACCTATCTGGCAGTATTCTACGATTTTCATTTCCGGTGGCTAGATTTCATAAAGAAGCGATGGTGCGTTTAATACATTTGAACAATATTGTATGTGCTCTGAAAAAAATCAAAGCTTCCTTTATTCTGTGCACTGATTTAATTAAGGGTTTTAGCAGTAAGGACATAAAATTTAAAAGACTTTCATTCACTATAAGCATCTTCACCTCGATAGGACTTTTTTTTATTCTCTTTTTGTCTGATATATAGCCTAGATGTTTCCACCATTAGTAAATGGCCCAACAAAGTGCATCTATCCGATGCTGATTCATAATAGGCATGTTGTGTTTCTGGAGAATTAATGAGCTGATGAACAGTGGCTAGGGATCCCAGATCCATTAAGCATGCATGGTAGACCCTCACTGCGACTTGCACGCTTCCAGGAACTCTCAGCATGCTGGGGGGAATGCAAGGCGCACAGTGGGATTTATTCATTTTTATTTTCAGACTTCCCTATAGACGTGTCCTGGTTTTCACTTTCACAGTTTCATTTGCTCCTTTTGTTTTTTTAATATACCTTTGTGTGCACATAGGTTGTTCCTTAGGTTTTTATGTTGTATTAATGATCAGATCTGAATGTGCAGCATTGTGGCTTCAACATGTCTGCTCTTCAAAACACGCTACAGATACAGCACTGCAATAAAATTAGCTAGAGTGAGGGTCTCGGGAGGGGTGGGGGGTGGTTGGCTAATGCAGTGTTTTGCTCACTGCATGATACGTAGCAGAAAAGAGGTTTAGGAAGTCAGTCAGGCAAGTCTTTGCTTCCTATTCTCGGTACTGAGCTTTTTTAATTGATCAGTCATTAAAAGAGAGCTCCAGAATGCAATTCGTCAAAGCAAATATAAATGTAGTATAAGGAAATATATTAAATTAACTTAAAGAAATACTATTTAGTTCACTTCCCTGATACTGTATCAATCAAGTAGCTCTCCACCTTTATTCACTGTTCTTTTTTTTTTTTTTTTTTTAACAGGTGGAATCACCCATGACACTTTCCAAAAAGAGCTCATGTGCTTCGACCCCGACACAGACAAATGGAGTCAGAAAGCGCCCATGACCACAGTGAGAGGCCTGCACTGTATGTGTACTGTTGGCGACAGGCTGTACGTTATTGGGGGGAACCACTTTCGAGGCACGAGCGATTATGACGATGTTCTGAGCTGTGAGTATTACTCTCCAGCCCTGGACCAGTGGACTCCAATTGCAGCCATGCTCCGAGGGCAGAGCGATGTGGGGGTGGCGGTGTTTGAAAACAAAATCTACGTCGTGGGCGGCTACTCGTGGAACAACCGCTGCATGGTGGAAATAGTTCAAAAGTATGATCCCGAGAAGGATGAGTGGCATAAAGTTTTTGACCTTCCTGAATCTCTTGGAGGAATCAGAGCTTGTACTCTCACTGTCTTTCCCCCTGAGGACAATACTGGATCACCTTCTAGGGAGTCTCCTCTTTCTGCACCTTAAAATCAACTGAACCCCTGGAGCCACTGTTTGCACTTCACCCTGGACTAAACCTGAACTGCTCACTAGCATTGTGTCCCAATATTGACCTACAGCAGAGAGTACAATAATCGGTCATTAGACTATTTATACACAGCTGCTAGGCTGGCCTTCAGTTTTTACTAAGCAGAAAACCACAAAACATACCTGCAAATCCTCGTTGGCAGAAACTCTTAATTGGAATGAAAACAAGCACTGCGGTTTTGCAACCTAGTGTTGCAGTTTTTAGTTGAACAACCTGTAACTAACATCATAGATCAGATTGAGCAATTAAACTTTTGTATATTATATCTTTCAAGTTTAATTAACCCTGATCCTTTGAGGTTTTATTTGATGTTGGGGTTGGGGGGTCATATTAAAGTACTGTCAGTTACAGTAAAGCCTTTTTTTTTTTTTTTTAAATTAAATCTGTATTGGCTAAGTGGCAGGGGCACTATAGTTGTCCTATAATGGGGGGGTAAAAAAAATGTAAATCTCAGGGGTTGGCCAGCACCCCCCTCCCACACCCTCCCAACACGTTCAAATATTTCTGCCATTGCTTTTAACCATTATTGAAATGGTGTTTTCTATATTTAATAAAGAAGATGAATACAAATACAACTTTGCATGTGTAATGAATGAATGGGTGGATCTGAAACAACTGGTCCTGTGGTTACAGCTTGTATAATTTATCCAGTAAACGTTAAACAATGATTTCATATGAAACAATTATTTTCCTTAAAATCTAGTTGTCTAGATTTATATTTGAAAATAAATGTATTACTTCCTTTCCATTACAGCATCTATAATGTATTAAGCCTCTTCCCCTTCAATTGTTGAAAGTCTTTAATCTAGCCAATGAGAAGCTAGATCAACACCTCCAACAAGAATGTTTAAAATAAAAGTGTGTGTATCTTTTGGAAAGCATACGGTACAGCTTACCACTATATGTGTTCAAGGCACCTACAATTGGAGCTTACACTGACATATTTCTCAAAAATTAAAACTTTGCAATTTCGTGAACACAATTCCTGTCTCACCATGCCCCCACACTGTACAGAAACTGATAAGTCTGATCTTAAAAGTGGAAGAGACGGCATCATCTTTGACAGTTATTCACTGCCCTCTTTGGATTGGCATTTGCTATGTTTCAGTTCTCTTCTCTGGGCAAAATAATCATAGACTCTTTTATCCCCATACCAATCTGACGTGGTCTCGAACGTCAGATTGGTATGGGGTCTAAAGTTTCTATTAGATTCCACGGATTTCTGATCAATTTTGAATCTTGGTTTCTGTAGCACTGGTAACCAAGTCAGCTGATCCAAGACCCCGTTCACACTTATTAGGCCGGCCCTGGGTGACTTATTAGGCTTTTTTTAGACACCCCATTCACATTTGCGGTATTAGGAGGCCTAGTGCGTCACATATGCAGGCGAAAAGGCGGCCTAAACGAAATGCATGCCGGGAACAAACAAATCTGCTCAAACCAGTGATGCATGACATTAGGTCTGCTTACAGGTGTATGCGATGTATTTATAATCACAGCTTATTAATATTGATATAAATATATAGGCTATTGATCGGTTCTATATTTTCTTTGAAAGTAATCTTAACCCTTTGCAGCCGAAACTTTCTAAAACAATTACAAATGTGGTGGTTCAATGGGGAATCAAATTTATATATTTCCCTTTTCAAATGTCTATCTTCGGTTCTGCAAGTCTAAAAGTGCTGTAATACAATCCACCCGAAAGCGAAGCACCTTTATTAAGACATCCAAATGAAATCATAAGAAATCATATGCATTAGTATGCAATCTTATGCATTGAAAGCAGCCTGTGATGCGTCTATAGTGATCTCCTCATAGACAGCAGCGCTGTGCACTTCCTGCGGTTTCTGTTTGAACTGTATCTTCCCTCCACATTGTAAACAGCGCTTTCATTTCTGCATCGTCCCAGTTGTTTCCTCCAACGCCGGCTTTTGTGATTGTACTGCTCAGCTCAATATAACCGCATTTCGGATTGGATAGTAAACAGCTGGTCTCATTTTAAAATGCATTGATTTGAATCGTTTTATATCGTTTTAATGCAAAATTCTGATAATTAATAAAGTTACCTGGGCAATTTTCACGTGTAAAATGCATACCGTTAAATTTCAGACTTCAATCATACTTAGTACAAGAAAAAAAACAATAGCAAGTTTACCAGCCACACACTTTTATTTTAATCGACCGAGTAGTTTGATATTCATTATAACTCATTACTTAGCCTAGACTTTTTTAATATATATAAAGATGTGAGCTAGTGAAATGTAACAGTACATTTAAGGCTATAGATCGATATGACATTCAAACAATACAGAGACAATACTGTGTATACTGGGCGGGGCTTGAGTTGCGTCACACGCTGACGCTTTCCACCGGCCCAGGCCCGGCGCGTCACATTCACATATAGGCCGGCATTAGGCCGGGTCAAAAAGCGGGACTAGTTTTGACCCGGCCCAGGGGCGGCCTAAATCTATGACCCCGTTCACATATGAGTTAAAGCTCAAGTGTGAATGGGGTCCAAGAACACATTGTGTTAAAATTCTGTTCTGTATACACTGAACCCATTTGGACGAGAAACTTTATTTTAAACTTACTTCTGATGGGGACTTTTCTAAATAAGCCTCACTATTCAGTCTGTTTGATGCACTTAGAACATAAGAATGTAGTGAAATTGTTAACAAGTTAATTGGGCATAAATTACTCCTTGCCCATAGAGAATCATGTTACAATGCACCTTTCTTTTTCTTAAAAATAATATTCTAAGGAAAAATACAGACACCGTAGACATTTAGTAATTATCATCTTGCACTGGTTCTTGGCTGCTATGAAACCCTCTGCCCATGATTAACAAAATGACCTTGTTAGGTACAAATCTGAGTTGTGTGACGAGCATTCCTAGTAGGCACTGGAAAGGGTGTGTGTGTCTGTGTGTCCCTTTTACACAGACATGAAAACCCGGTTCAGTTCTGCATTGCTAACTTCAGGCCCTCCATCATGACAGCCTGAAGCCACATGTCAATTTGTGGAGTTGTCATCTTACATAAATGTTGTTGTGAACATCCTCACAGCCCACTCAAAGGACAGCTGCAGTTGGTGCCATTTTCATTTCCCTGCTAGTTTCTTAGGTTTCTAATAGCATCAGTTGGACAGGCACGGATTATTACTTTTAGGATATATGTCTAGACAATTATTATAAGCCTTCTTCCCTAGATAACTGTAGAAAAGAGAACATTTAAAAATATATATATATATATTGCTTATGTTGCATGCAAGTAGAGAATCTTGGCTGGGTAATTTTTCCTATTACATGAACTGTCAGGTGGCTGTCAGTGGTCTCTCTTATTTAATGTTTCAATTCGTCTCTTTTTTTTTTTTTCCTGCAGTTTTCAATCCACAGCAAAGTCCTGGCGTGGGCTGTTTTCCCAAGGTTATCTGAAAGGACACACTCGCCATAGACACCCATTGCACACCTATAGAGAATACACACCCTTTTTTGAAGTCTTTATGAAGTTGCACTTCATGCACTCTTCATGTTTTTCTGATATTCACACTTTGCTATATGTAATTACAGTTGTATTATTCTGATTTTAAAGTGGAATTTTACAGAGCCTTCATATCAATAACTCAACATAGCCTGAGAGGGACAGTCTACATACCATCAAGGTCAGACTCTTATACAACACACATTATATATACACATTTTTTTCTAAATTGTTGAAATGCTCTTGTGATTTATAAATTATGTAACCTACAAATGAATGACTAATATTTCTAGAATTTTTAGAAAGAGACTTGATATTCTAAATGGAACTCACATAGAACAGACTTATAAAATGATATAAATCCTTAATGCCAAACCTTTTAAAGGGGTACACATCTTTCAGAAAGACTGACATTGCTCAGTCCTACCGTGTCCAAACAGGGAGGAACATTAGAAATGATCATATTTGCATTTCTGGTGATTTACAATCATCTTTTAATTACACGGTGTAATGTATTGGTTTGGGGCAGCAAACAAAGTATCGTCTGCAGCTCACCTTCTATATTTCCTATACACTACATCCATTTCCCTGTTCCGCCCTTGTGCATTTCACTTTATGGACGCTCTCCAAGGATGCAATGAACCTGTTTCAGATGCGCCCAGGCTATGCCAAATTTTCAATCATATCCCTTGCAGGAAGGGTATAGTGTCATGTGTTCTTATGCAATCCTAAGCAAAATGCACTCTCTCTATTCATGGACTGAAATGGTTAGCTTATGTAGCTAAACTCAAGATCTAAGTACCTTGAATCTCTTATGTTGGAGCTCCATTCAACTGATGTGCAAGAAAAGACTCATAATTACAGGAAGAGAAAAGCAATTTTGTCCTGCATTTCACTGTTAAACATTACTCCGTGTAATTGTATGGCTGGTCTTAAGAGTTTATAGTATGATGGAGCATTAGAAAAACATCAGCCAACAACACAAGCCACATTGCAACCTTAGATGATTAAAGTGAATATGTAACCTTACTACAAAACATACTACCACACTACTGCTGTAATTAATAATTAAGAGAAAGCATCATTTACAACCTTGATAAATTCATGGCAATGTGAAATGGCAAATATGAAAAACAATTATATTCTTAAAAAACATCACCCATCATATTTAAACATAACAAGTGAATTAATATAAAACTATGAAAATGTCCCCATATAAATGTTCCCTATGATCAATGAATGAATGATAATATTGGTTCTGTTAAATAAGACCTATCAGTTGGATTTCAATTTACTCAGGTAGAAAACCCATTCTCTGATTAAATCAAATGTATTAATTG
The DNA here is from genome assembly GCF_036373705.1 of Amia ocellicauda. Taxonomy (NCBI): domain Eukaryota; kingdom Metazoa; phylum Chordata; class Actinopteri; order Amiiformes; family Amiidae; genus Amia; species Amia ocellicauda. Next base: position 9,785,034 of record NC_089859.1, read on the forward strand.
TCTGACCAGGCCATTTCTAGTTTGTAGTCATCAGTGGCTCTACAGTGGGAGATTATTATCTGTTCATACACTACTTAAAACGCATATCTTGTGGAAGGGCTCATTCAGTTTGGATTATAACTCAAACCAGCAATCATTAGAATCTGGGTCATTTAGCTTTTTCAAAGACTGCTGTAATTAAGGATTTATCTTCAATAGCCCTTTGTTGCTGGAATTTTCTATTATCATATATATGATATCACCACAAAATCTATACATAATTCTTTAGGATTATGCTAATTCCAGTATCAAATTACTTTTCTGTGTCCAGTGTTTTACCGATGTGAAAAGTTATATAACGAGTGTTTGAAGTTTATTTATTTTTCTGTGACAATGTGTTACTCACTCCTGTCTGTCTCAGGGTTTCATAAGCAGTCAGAGATTTGTATAATGTGTTTATCTTGAAACCATATTTATTTTGCAGGTAGGATTCACCCCCCAGTGTCTTTTAAGGTTTGACATAAAAACTTCAGAATTGTGTTGGTGGATTGAGCGTCATAAATTGTTTGTTTTTGACAAATATCTTGTTACAGGGAATAGAGAATTTCGACTGCCAAAGCACTGGAAAACTTGACAAGCTTGATATATATAATGAACATTATTTTCTTGCTATTTGGGACTCAAAACTTTGCAACAACTATCTTCCCTGACATGGGATTTGATCTCAAAAAGGAATTAATCCTGCACATCCATGATCAGAATACGATGACAAATCAACTCTTGCATCACCTGTATAGATAATTCAAGAACAGTATTTTGATTTTCTTCAGTACGATTTTGCCACAGACAAGAGAGTGTCCCAAACGCTTGAAAGCTGTATTAGCACTTTTCCATTTGTTCTCCATGTATTTTTCAGATCAATGCTCAATGCAGGGTAACAGAGCCTGGCCTACTTTATTGCAGCTCAGTTAAGAATGTATTTACAGATACATGCTCACTATGTTTGACTGGTCACAATGATTTAATGTAGAGTGAAAGTACATGAAAGCTTTAGCTGAAATACCATGAATATTTATTTTCAAACAATTGTATGCTTATTGATTCACCAAAATTATGTTGACATGGTGTCAGTTTGGAATATCCACATATGTTGATAATACGTGTACCTTTAACCCTGCATAACCAGAAATGTCAGAAATGTCACAGCTAGCACTTGTGCAAGGGTTTTTATTGAAAGATGGTCTGGAGATCTATTCTGTTGGAATCACATGTATGTACTGCTTTGTTTCTTCTAATCACACACACAAAAAAGTTCACTTTGTCTGATTTGCCTCTTATAAATTATAGACCATTTTTTATTATTTTAGGTATTAATTGCATTGCATTATAGGGTTAGATGAGTAAGTGCCTTATTGGACCATTGGATTAAAGCCACTAGGACATTATTTGGATTGATTGATACCATGCCTCAACAGGTGCCTATGGAGTAAATCCTGACACACAATAACTAAACTGACATCCCTGCAGTGGTAAAAGTGGGGCTGTATGCATACCATTAAACAACAACGACAAAAAACAGTATGCCATACAACAAAGAAAGAAAAAGAAACTACACGCACAATAAAACAAATATATATTACGTTGACTGATGCACCGTGCTCGGACATCTTGTATTTACCATCATCATCAAAATCATAGCCCATTATGTTAGCATTATGTTACCCTGTCAGGATGTTTTTGCTTTTAATGACAACAGGAGATACAAAAAAACGAGTCCTCATCGGAAATACTTTTACGTGCTTTCTTCAGAGATTGTGCAAGTGCAGATGGATTATGAACTGGTTGATGTCTAGGAAACAGAGGGTGTCGATTAGAGGAGTCGCTTCTAACTGGAGTGAGGTTGTTAGTGGAGTTCCACAGGGATCAGTACTAGGGCCTTTGCTTTTTCTAATCTATATTAATGATCTGGACTCTGGGATAGTTAGCAAACTTGTCAAATTTGCAGATGATACTAAAATAGGTGGCTCAGCAGATACAATCTTGGCAGCACAGGCTATTCAGATGGACTTGGATAATATTCAGTTGTGGGCCGACACCTGGCAGATGAAATTCAACGTGGACAAGTGCAAGGTAATACAACCAGGTAACAAATGTCCACTATAATTACACTATGGGAGGAATAGAACTAGATGAAGTAACGCATGAAAGACCTAGGAGTCTATGTGGACTCCTCACTTTCTCCATCCAAACAGTGTGGGGAAGCAATAAAACAGGCAAACACAATGTTAGGGTATATTGTCAAAAGTGTAGAATTGAGAACAAGGGCAGTGATGTTCAGACTGTACAATGCACTAGTTAGAGCTCATCTGGATACTGTGGACAGTTCTGGGCTCCACACTTCAAGAAAGATATCGCTGCTCTAGAGGCAGTTCAGAGGAGAGCAACCAGACTTATTCCAGGTCTGAAGGGAAAGTCCTACTGAGAGACTGAGGAACTGAACCTTCTCACCCTGGAACAGAGGAGACTATGTGGGGACTTGATCCAAGTCTTCAAAATCATGAAGGGCATCGACCACATCAAACCAGAGGAGCTTTTCCAGATCAGCAGGGACACAAGCACCCAGGGACACAAATGGAAATTGGGCTTCAAGGCATTCAAGATGGAAAACAGGAGACACTTCTTCACACAGAGAGGCGTCACAATCTGAACAAACTCCCCAGCGATGTGGTAGAAGCAGAAAGTTTGGGAACATTTAAAAATAGACTGGATAGGATCATTGGATCACTTAGATATTAATGGACACCAAACGAGCACGATGGGGCGAATGGCCTCCTCTCGTTTGGACACTTTCTTTTGTGGTCTATATTTCATCAGTGCCGCCCCCGGAAGCAGTTTTGAGGTCATTCCACCACCCGCAGACATGAATTGAATATACACAGTATCTATTCATGAAAATGAAACGAGGAAAACCACAAACAAGCATAAGTTCATTTTAAAGCCTTTCAAATCAATCTAAACGTGTTAAAGATTAGGCAAAAGCATCGTCCTTACCGACAAACGAATGGGAAGTTTGGAAGAGTACCGGAGCCGAGGGCAGCAGCGGCCATTTCCGGACGGAAGCCGAGCAGGTCCTACGCGAGTAGATTACGTCATTACACGAAGAAACAAAATGTCGATTACCGAGCGCGTCGGTAAGTCACAATAGCGTTTAAAATGTGTGTGTAGTGATTTATTTAGTGATGTTTAGTGTTAAGTATGTGGTATATAAGTTTCAAAGTCTGAAATGGATGTTAAAAAATCATGTCATGTTATGCCTCAAACGTATAGAAAATGTCTATTATTCCCCACAAACTTTGCTTTTGTGACCAGGACAGTGATATTTACAGTATAATCGTAAATCTCGAAAAACTACTCACTTCTAAATCTTTTGTAATAATGTTTGTATTATTTGTACATACATACACGTTATGTTATACATTTGTATAAATACATGTTAATTTGGATTCATATGTTTTTTTTTTCTTCTGACTTTGTGAACGAAAAGACACAAAGTGGCCCGTTTCCTCATTGCAAATAGTTACATTTCAAAATATCACTGTCCTGCTCACAAAAGCAAAGTTTGTGGGGAATAATAGCCATTTTCTATAATTTTGATGCATAAACAATTAGGAAATAACACTTACTACCCAGGACAAAAATTGTTACACAGTGTAATCAGAGGGGCGGTAAGTCGACACAGACGTGTTCGTATGGAGTTAGTGTAGGTTTTCCCCGCGTTAAGCAATGTGATCACAATTAACATTGATATAATTAAAGCTCGATAGCTTTGAATTATACTATGGGATTTATTATTATTTGATGTTATATTTATTAGTAATAAATTCAATAGTAGTTCAAGTCAAGAGGCAATAAATGGTATATATAGGCTGTTTCAATTAGATCTGACAATATTCGTTCCGTTTGATCTCCCATTGTGGATACACGATTTAAGCCCGAGGTGATCTGTCTAAATTAACTGTCAACGAATATACCATTAAAAATGAACGCTAAACAACATTAATTTGCAAAAATCGCATATTGTGCATAAAATGTAGAGTATCACCGTGCACTCAACGTTCACCTGAACAGAATACGCATGCGCTTATTAAAGCCATGTCGATAACTGTATCCCTGCAGATATCTGGCTTGTGCATGATCTTTTCCTCATAGAGCTTTATTTATAGTATTACAACACTACTTCTGACAGATTTTCCATTATTAACATTATTAAGTTCAAGTTTTTAGATCTTTACGCATTTAATTTACTTGTAAAGTGGGTCTCCCTTCCCCATTGAAAGTACTAGTGGATAGCTTAGCCAGAAAAGCCAAATTAAGAGTTGGAGAGATGCAGAGGGCCAGGTTTTCCTTGTTGGCAAGTGTATGTTGTGTATGGAGCAGTTATGTAATAGTTTATTTTATTTTTTATTTTTTTCTTCAGTGTTAAGATAAGTAAGCTGTGTGCACAAATCTGATGTGCAATATGTAAAGAGTCCATTATCTTGTTGGGAAACATGTATGGCTGTTTTGTCAACCCAACTCAAGAAGTAATGAAAAATAGCCCAGATTCTCACTTTTGTTTCTTATTGCACCTATTGCTTTGAAGTGGGTCAAGGTGACCCAGTCAAGTATAGCTGTAGATTGTTGTGGTCTCTGCGGTGTTGACTCTATGAACTGCTACTGTGCTTGCTTCCACAACGTGTAGATATCAGAATACAATTTAAAATTAAACTAAAAATAAATTAAATGAATTAAATGTCACTCATGTTTAACCACAATGTATTCAGTTTTTAATCCAATGCAAAGGTAAATAAAGTGTTTGGACTATGCATAACCATTGGGGACACATTTTTCCTCTTACTAATTTTAATAATATGAAGTGTAAGCCCACAAAATGTAGCAGAAGTGTTCCTGAAATTGAGGGATAGTCAAGAAGGTTTTATGGTTTCATTTTATTTATGCCTGCTTTAGTCTTGAAAAGGGTTAAAACAGAGGTAATTTAAGTGAATGATTAGTTTGATTATCTAATTTAGAGCAATTTGAGAAAATGAAGACCCTGTTGCCTAAGGGACTAGATATGAACAGCACCAATTGTAATTAATCCCTTTTGGTCAACATGTTCAGGGATTTTATTAATTGATTTAGTGAACAAGTAGCCTATGCCAGAACTGGACGTTTTTTCTTTTCAGTAAGCTACTCAGAAACCGACAAGCAAAGATTAGGCTAATGGTCTTCTGTGTAACTTTTATGTACTTATGCTCTAAGTTCTACAAGGTTGTATTTGATTGTAAGAATCCCCCCCCCCCCCCCCCTCATGTTGCAAAGCTTGTAAAAATGTTCAGGGGAATATTTTATTAGCCTGCAATGATTGTCTTTTTGACCTCCTGCTCCTGAACTTCATTCAAATACACAGACGGTGCAAAAATGTCACTGTGCATTGAACGTCATGTCTCAAGCAATTTTCTTTCACACGCCTGATATGCCGGCTAGAGAGAGACATTTCTGGATTTGTAACCCTAGCATAGGTTCTAATGATGCTGGAGTTTTATGAGATGCACCCTTCACAGCACGATGCCCAGACTTGATCCCCTGAGTGGCTACATTTCAACAGTCTGCCCATACATTAATCTGACACATGCTGACCAACGTTTTAAATAAATATGTTTACAAAAAGATTTGCCATATCATGGAGTATAACTGCAGCCTAGTAACAACCTTGATAGGTTTTTCTCCTTCAATACTTAACCTGCAAGGAATAAAAAAATGTAGGCTACTTACATGGAAAATACATGTGTTTTTTCATTCTCAGTTAACATGGTGCTAAGCTTTGTTTAGGACTTAATGAATAAGAGTTTGTGACTTTGAGGCTTTTAATTGCATGATGGAAAACCCAATACTGTGGATGTCTTATATTATATTATGTCAAGAGGGTAATACAATATTGTAAACATGTAAATGGGGGCATGAACATTTTTTGTAACTTTTATTTGATGTACATATGCAAATAGTTTATCATCTTCCTAACACTGTATGTGAAACATCTTATCAGACATAATTTCAAAGAGTAAGAGGATGCACATCAAGGTTGCAAGGAGATTTTGAGACTGCAAATACAATAAAACTACCTCTATTTCCTCTTATGTATATTTAACACAAACTCCAGAATGTGTAAGTTTGAAACATGGAAGGCTACCACATTACAAGTGCTGTCAGACAGTGTGAGAGTAAGATCTCTGGACATTTTCAGTAAGGGGTTTTTAATTAATGCTTTTCAGACTTGTTCAGACCTTTTGAGTAATCCTAATTGCCAGCACCTGGATGACTTGCAATAGAAAATGTATTTTACACGACAGCGTTTGGAACCACTATTTGCATGAGGACCATAGAGAGACTGAATTTATTAAGCAATAAGGAACAGAAACAGCTCTTTTATCTAAAGTACAGCCCCTCAGCCGGGGGGAACTTTATACCAGATGTTTCATGTGATGAAAAGCTGTCCCCTTGCTACACAATACAAGGTGGCATTGAACGGCATCCACATTCGTCTGGGAGAGTGCTGCGACGTGATGTCATGCCAGTACTGTATTGGAAAAAAGCCATTGAATATTATACAGTCGCTGTGCATCTTATGGGATGCAATGTTTTCCATCACTGATTTCATTATCTGAAATAGTCGAGATCTGTTTCTAGCAGGAAGGAACAGAAATTCATGCACAGCCAGGAAGAATCATAGTTTTAATGCTGTGAGTAAGGAGCTGGGGTCAGAGAGCAGAGCAGAAATGGGATCTGTGTGCACAGACAGCACTGACGAGGCACAGAGACAAAATCTGTCAGAGAGCAAATGCAGTGCAACTAACTCACTGTGACTGGGAGCCAGTGATGTGGATGATAATTTATATGGTAGGAGAGTCCCCAGCAATCTACAATGCCTGCCCTCTCCTAAAACATGGTCTGCCTTATGGCAGGATAGTTTGAACATCCAGCAATCTGGCCAACTTACAATGTAAATTTGTCATACGTAGTGTTTGGAAAGAAAACTTGAAACAAGCTCTGTGTCAGACCTGGACAACCCTGGTCCTTGAGGGTCAGAATCCTGCAGGTGTTATCTTTCAATGAACTGCTTACAAACTGGCAAAAGCACTAAACTTTATCACTCACGCAAGTCATTATTATGTTTCTGGTACATCAGATGGAATGCAAATAACAAGACCCTGCAGCCCTGAGTGACTGCAGAGGCCTGTGGTTTAAAGGTCAGTGTGTTCTGTTTGTTCCTCTTTCAAATGATGTAAAAGTTTTTAATGAACTGGATCTCCCACCAGTGTTATACATGTGAGTTATGACTTTTTAACTATCCGGACAGAATTGCTATCTAAACGCTTGCCTTTATTTCACCATGAAAATATTTGCAGAGGGAATACTGCTATGGATACCACTGCATTCATGATTATTCTGCTTGTGGTAGAACTGTTTTGTTCTTTGATATCTATATATTATCTGTTTAGGGAGGGGTTATACAATTCCCGCACCTAATCCTCCTGTGCATTTTGTTGAATGCCAATTCCTGACCAGTAGTGTAGTCCAAACATACCTCGGCATATATCTAAAAAGCAAGTTTATTCTTCTCATATCTATGGGAAAACAGCCCTAAAGGAAAGCAACACTTTTATTAGCACTTGTATACACACTTCACCTGTCACACCCAGTTGCATACCAAGTGCAACCTTGTTCTTTCTGCATTTATTTCTTTTACCATGTTTTTTTTTTTTTTTTCTCCTAGCGTGACTTGTCATGCACATGTGAAATTATTTCTCAGTCTTTTGTCCACTGTTGTGCTCGGCTCCGTTACTGCCTTGTGTTTCAAGCTATCCAATGGCGGTTTGGGGGCCAAACCCTTCCTATGTCATTATTTGCACGTCATGGCTGAAAGCTGATAGAGGAAATTGCCGTGCTCAACCCATAGCCTGACAATGCCCTTTCTTATCATGTGCCTGTGGATGTAGCTTGAGTGATATTATTTTCCATAAATAGACACTGTGCAAATAAAACAGTGTCACCCAGATCAAGCCATTGAAGCAGGCTGCTTTTTCAGGGAAGCAGCTCTTTCTTGTCACATTACATCTTCAGCAAAAGGGTTCAAAAGCTCCAATCAGTACTGGGGTTTAAACAACGGTTGTATACAGGTGAGAGATTATTTAAAAGTGCCATGAGTAACACAGATCTGGACAGTGGTAAAAAAAAGCACCTGTATTATTTATTTACACAAATAGACAAACAGAAACAGGTGAAAACTTACTACTGCTAATTTACCACATACTCATAATGTTGTGATGCATCCAATATTATATATAGTGGAAAATTATGGAATTGCAATACGATTGTCCCAATGGCCTTGTTGGCTTTGTAAGTAATGATCTGTTCCCTCCCAGAATTGAACCAGGTGAGAAAGATCCTAAGTCTAGCAACACAGTGCGATTAATCACCCTGAACAGCAAGGGATGTACTGTTTCAGTTTGTAGGGAACACTTGATTTATTGTTTTATACTAGCTGTAATGTCCTTATAACGTCACACAGCATTAATTTATAGGGCTGTAGATTTGGGTCAGAAAAGAAACACACAAAACATCTCAAATGGCATAGACTGATTGGGGAGAAAAAATTGAAAAAATATTTTTAAGAAGTGATTTCCTATCAAGTGATAACTTAATATTACATTTAATATTATGGTTGTTTTATTCACCGACAAATGAAATTACCAGGAGTAATCTTTTGTGCAGGTAAGTTAATTGTGAAATGTATATATTAGCCACATACACATATTCTTTAATATGAACTGAATATGTCATTGACGTAAAAGGACATAAAAATAAACTACATAGCTGAGCATAATGGCCTAGGTGTTCATGCAGTATATATTATAGCTTACTGAAAAAGCTCAAACATATTTCCCTACAGTAGCTTGGTACAACAGGGCCATAAAAAGCTTAGTCCCTCAGGCCAGTACAGCTCATCACTTAAAAACACAGCAGTCATTTGGTACCCATACTCCCCATGATTACTTGCAAGATTTTAAACATGTAATAGTTATTTTTCTGTACAGTATCTTTTGTAACATCTTGCAATCTGTATTCCCTATATAGGCTAGACTCCATATCAAAGTTCAACTTTGGATGGCACATAAATATGTCACGAAAAGATAAACTAAGTACAATTTGTTTCCCCTCCTGAGCCAGTAAAATGGAAGATGGTATCTCTGAAAAAATTTAAGTGATTTTCTGAGATGTATGATTTGTAAGCAGTATGTCCCTGCTTGTCTACTTAAACTGAATGTTGAAATCGCACAATAGTTTACCTTCAGCTAGTACTAAGTACTAGAATAATGTATATTTTTTACTTCCCCCTGTTAATGTTGTGGGTGTGACCTGCAATACACTACAGTACATACAATGTAGTAAGGAACCTTAAGTTGAAACAGGAATTGTAAAGCTGCAAAGCATAGCCCATAAAGTGTTTTAAGATGTATGTTTTGTTAAACCCACCAAATGAATGCATTAAATGAAATCAAAGGCATCCTGCATGCAGTCTTATTTAGATAAGGGGCTGTTCAACTGTGTGTAATCCTCTCTTAAATATGCATCAGGTCAAGTCTTAAAATGACTCTGCCACTGGCATCTCATTGCTAAGATTGGGAGGGCTTTTACTTATTTTTTATATAAGAAAGGTGTTTTAGTATATTTTTTTTAATCACCTCACCTCAGAATCCTTTAGAAAGTAATGATTTTAAATAAGATGCTATAATAAACCATCCTGAGGGATTCACACATCCTCTCACAGCTATTACAATGTAGTCTTTTGTATTTAGTAAGATTCATACAGAGGAGAGCATTTTTCCCTGACATGTCTTGCTTATGAGAAAATAAGACAACTATCTAAACCAGAAGGTACAATTCATGCCACTGTAATTCTGCAAATGATTTTATCAGCAAGCCTGCCAAAACTCGAATTAGAGACATCACTGAACTCCTAGCTACCAAAAGAGCATTCTCAAAGAATAACAGAGCTCAAGAATAGCATACTTCATATTAAATTGATTATGGCTCAGGATAAGTACAGGGATAAACACCCTTTATTGTTTTTTAAAGAGCACTTCATAGTTCTCTCAGGGATTTCTTAATAAGTATAGTGGTCCACTCAACTTCATTTCCACAATTTTTTGCATTTAATTTAATTTGATAACTAACATTGAATTTAGTGTATTCACTTTATTTTATTTTGTCCCTTTGTTTGAGTTCCTCCCCTATCCTGCTCCATGGCAGAGCATAGTCCATTAATTAACTAATTTGATTATTATGTAATCTGATCCAGATTACTTGTGCTTTTAAAATATGAAATTTCCAAAAATGAGTGCGCACACACACATTCTCTGCTTCATCCCTGCTGTACTGAACACTAGGATTATTGTTTGCTTGTTTGTCATACTGCACAAAATATTTGTATTACGTTATCTAAAAGCAAATTTTCCACTGATCATTGGTCTACTCTTTTTAAATTAAGAAATGTAATGTGAACACTCTCCCCTTCCCCAGTTCCATTCTGATTGGCTATTTTTCAAAGGCTACTTTTATTTATTCATTATACAAAAATTAAAATATTAAATATATACACATGCGTGTGTGTGTGTGTGTATATATATATATATATATAATATTATTATTATTATTTATTTCTTGGCAGATGCCCTTATCCAGGGCGACTTACAACATAAGTGCAAACAAAGTGCAAAAATACAGTGAAGTACAAGGCATCAATCATTACAAATTCAATTTAGCTAAAAAAGCAATTCAAAATAATAAATTTTACAAATTCCAATTTACAATTTACACGAGTACAGTAAGTGACTTCCTACATCCTGGACGGTGAAAGCTAATTGCTGTCAAGATGTAGGGTCACAGTCAAGGGCTACGGGAAAGGGAGCAAGGAAGAAAACAATCAAGAACGCGAGAAGCATAATAAGAACTGTGAAGTGCTATCTAGCAGGGATAGAGGACTAATATTACAAGTGCTGTCGGAAAAGATGCGTCTTGAGTCAGCGCCGGAATGAGGTCAAGGACTCTGCTGTTTTGACTTTGGTGGGCAGGTCGTTCCACCATTTAGGGGCCAGGGATGAGAAGGAGCGGCTCTGGAGGAAGGAGAGTGGAGAGGAGGCAGAGTTAGTCTTCTGGCACTGGAGGAACGCAGTGGTCTGGAGGGGATGTATGGAGAGACGAGTGACTGAAGGTATATATACACACACAGTACTGTGCTAAGGTTTTAGGCAGGTGTGAAAAAATGCTGTAAGGTAAGACTGCTTTCAAAAATAGACATGTTAATAGATTATATTTATCAATTAACTAAATCCAAAGTGAGTGAACAGAAGAAAAATCTACATCAAATCAATATTTGGTGTGACCACCCTTTGCCTTCAAAACAGCATCAATTCTTCTAGGTACACTTGCACACAGTTTTTGAAGGAACTCGGCAGGTGGGTTGGCCCAAACGTCTTTGAGAACTAACCACAGATCTTCTGTGGATTTAGGCAGCCTCAGCTGCTTCTCTCTCTCTTCATGTAATCCCAGACAGACTCGATGATGTTGAGATCAGGGCTCTGTGGGGGCCAAACCATCACTTCCAGGACTCCTTGTTCTTCTTTACACTGAAGATAGTTCTTAATGACTTGTGCTGTATGTCTGGGGTAGCTGTATGCTGCAGAATAAATTTGGGGCCAATCAGATGCCTCCTTGATGTTATTGCACGATGAATAAGTATCTGCCTGCACTTCTCAGTATTGAGGAGACCATTCATTCTGACCAAATCCCCAACTCCATTTGCAGAAATGCAGCCCCAGACTTGCAAGGAACCTCCACCATGCTTCACTGTTGCCTGCAGACACTCATTCATGTACCGCTCTCCAGCCCTCCGGCGAACAAACTGTCTTCTGCTACAGCCAAATATTTCACATTTTGACTCATCAGTCCAGAGCACCTGTTGCCATTGTTCTACACCCCAGTTCCTGTGTTTTCATGCATAGTTGAGTCGCTTGGCCTTGTTGCCATGTCGGAGGTATGGCTTTTTGGCTGCAACTCTTCCATGAAGGCCACTTCTCACCAGACTCCTCCAGAAAGTAGAAGGGTGTACCAGGGTCCCACTGTTTTCTGCCAATTCTGAGCTGATGGCATTGCTGGACTTTCATCTGCTGCAGTAAGTTTCCTTGGCCGACCACTGCGTCTACGGTCCTCAACGTTGCCTGTTTCTTTGTGCTTCTTCAATAGAGCTTGAACAGCACATCTGGAAACCCCTGTCTGCCTTGAAATTTCTGCCTCAGAGAGACCTTGCTGATGCAGTATAACTACCTTGTGTCTTGTTGCTGTGCTCAGTCTTGCCATGGTGTATGACTTTTGACAGTAAACTGTCTTCAGCAGCCTCACCTTGTTAGCTGAAATTGACTGTTCCTGACCCAGTTTTATTCCTCCTACACAGCTGTTTCAGTTTCAGTTAATGATTGTGTTTCAACCTACACATTGAATTGATGATCATTAGCACCTGTTTGGTATAATTGTTTAATCATACACCTGACTATATGCCTACAAAATCCCTGACTTTGTGCAAGTGTACCTAGAAGAATTGAAGGCAAAGGGTAGTCACACCAAATATGGATTAGATTTAGATTTTTCTTCTGTTCACTCATTTTGTATGTAGTTAATTGATAAATATAATCTATTAACATTGTCTATTTTTTAAAGCATTCTTACTTTACAGCATTTCTTCCACACCTGCCTAAAACGTTTGCACAGCACTGTATAGAGCTCTGGAAAAAAATGAGACCACTGCAAAATTATCAGTTTCTGTCGATTTACTATTTATAGGTATTTGTTTGGGTAAAATGAACATTTGTTTTATTCTATGAACTACTGACAACATTTCTCCCAAATTCCAAATAAAAATATTGTCATTTAGAGCATTTATATGCAGAAAATAACTGGTCAAAATTATATTAAAAAAAAAATCAGTGTTGTCAGACCTCAAATATTGCAAAGAAAATAAGTTCATATTCATTTTTAAACAACACAATACTAACGTTTTAACTTAGTAAGAGTTCAGAAATCAATATTTGGTGGAATAACCCTGATGTTCAATCACAGCTTTCATCCGTCTTGGCATGCTCTCCACCAGTCTTTCACATTGATGTTGGGTGATTTCATGCCACTCCTGGTGGAAAAATTACAATTAATTTTTTTCCAGGACAACCTTGTACATGGCTTGATTCATGCATCCTTCACAAAGACGAATCATCACTGATCCTCCACCAAATTTCACAGTGGGTGTGAGACACTGTGACTTGTAGGCCTCTCCAGGTCTCTGTCTAACCATTAGACTACCAGGTGTTGGGCACAGCTGAAAATTGGACTCATCAGAGAAGATGACCTTACTCCAGTCCTCTACGGTCCAATCCTTATGGTCTTTTGCAAACCTCAGCCTGGCTCTTCTTTGCTTCTCATTGATGAAGGGCTTTTCTCTAGTTTTGCACGACTTCAGCCCTGCCCCTAGGAGCCTGTTTCGGACCGTCCTCGCCGTGCACTTCGCCCCAGCTGCCGTTTGCCATTCTTTTTGTAGGTCAATTGATGTCATCCTATGGTTGTTGAGTTACATTTGAATGAGTTGGCGGTCATCCTGGTCAGTGGAGAGTCGTTTTCGCCCTCTGCCGGTCTGTAGCTCTGTTGTCCCTAATGTCTGTTGCTTGACCGTGTTCTTATGAACCGCTGTCTTTGAAATTTTAAGGATGGAAGCAACCCGACACTCACTGTATCCCTCTGCCAGTAAAGCCAGAATTGAACCCTTCTTTTCCTCACTCAAAACTTTCCTTTTCAACTCTTTTGGCATGGTCAATAGTTATTTTTTGATTCTAATTACTTTTGAGGTACTACTAGCACTGTTTTTGCCATCCAGCTGGTCCTATTGCAAGAGGATAGTGATGACCACAGCAGTGGTTTTTATACTTTTCCTCATTAAATAAGATTTGGTTCAGGTGATCACCTAATCAGTAGCTCATTCAGTAGAATGAGGCGTGCCTGTGTTGGAATTCAACAGACACTGGAATGGAATGGCTGGCATACATTTAGAGATGCTGATTTAAGAAAAATTTGCAGTGATCTCTTAATTTTTTCCAGAGCTGTGTATATGTGTGTGTGTGTGTAATATATATACACACACACACACACATTTATACATATACATATATATATATATATATATATATATATACACTCACCTAAAGGATTATTAGGAACACCATACTAATACTGTGTTTGACCCCCTTTCGCCTTCAGAACTGCCTTAATTCTACGTGGCATTGATTCAACAAGGTGCTGAAAGCATTCTTTAGAAATGTTGGCCCATATTGATAGGATAGCATCTTGCAGTTGATGGAGATTTGTGGGATGCACATCCAGGGCACGAAGCTCCCGTTCCACCACATCCCAAAGATGCTCTATTGGGTTGAGATCTGGTGACTGTGGGGGCCAGTTTAGTACAGTGAACTCATTGTCATGTTCAAGAAACCAATTTGAAATGATTCGACCTTTGTGACATGGTGCATTATCCTGCTGGAAGTAGCCATCAGAGGATGGGTACATGGTGGTCATAAAGGGATGGACATGGTCAGAAACAATGCTCAGGTAGGCCGTGGCATTTAAACGATGCCCAATTGGCACTAAGGGGCCTAAAGTGTGCCAAGAAAACATCCCCCACACCATTACACCACCACCACCAGCCTGCACAGTGGTAACAAGGCATGATGGATCCATGTTCTCATTCTGTTTACGCCAAATTCTGACTCTACCATCTGAATGTCTCAAGAGAAATGGAGACTCATCAGACCAGGCAACATTTTTCCAGTCTTCAACTGTCCAATTTTGGTGAGCTTGTGCAAATTGTAGCCTCTTTTTCCTATTTGTAGTGGAGATGAGTGGTACCCGGTGGGGTCTTCTGCTGTTGTAGCCCATCCGCCTCAAGGTTGTACGTGTTGTGGCTTCACAAATGCTTTGCTGCATACCTCGGTTGTAACGAGTGGTTATTTCAGTCAAAGTTGCTCTTCTATCAGCTTGAATCAGTCGGCCCATTCTCCTCTGACCTCTAGCATCAACAAGGCATTTTCGCCCACAGGACTGCCGCATACTGGATGTTTTTCCCTTTTCACACCATTCTTTGTAAACCCTAGAAATGGTTGTGCGTGAAAATCCCAGTAACTGAGCCGATTGTGAAATACTCAGACCGGCCCGCCTGGCACCAACAACCATGCCACGCTCAAAATTGCTTAAATCACCTTTCTTTCCCATTCAGACATTCAGTTTGGAGTTCAGGAGATTGTCTTGACCAGGACCACACCCCTAAATGCATTGAAGCAACTGCCATGTGATTGGTTGGTTAGATAATTGCATTAATGAGAAATTGAACAGGTGTTCCTAATAATCCTTTAGGTGAGTGTATATATATATACACACACACACACACATTTCTATATATTTTTTTTTTCAAGCGGTTATGTGATGATGGAAAACTGATTGAATGGGTCCCTTTCATGAAAGTTCACCTTCACATATTTCTATATTAATTATGCTTTTCATTTTAACCTAGATTTGACTTAATTGTCCTTCAACTCTTTTCATTTTATTTAAGCGTGCTATCACAATTACACAGTGTAGGTTCTCTTATTGCAGAGCACCCCAAATTATTGTATGATCTGCAACAGCTCCTTCATCAGCACACAAGCTGAATAAAAATTAGCACAAGGACAGATCTCCTATATATAGTCTCTTACCATCTATTTCTAGATCATTTCCATCACTGATTTTCATTGTTCTTCCTGTCACTTTCTCTTTGCTTCACTTCCTTTCCACTCTTTACAAGCTCATTCCAATGAGTGGTTTTAAAATTACTTTGGGCAAAAGACTGCTTTGCATCTACTGAGGGAGCAGGTAACTTTGAATTCTGAAAAATGTGGAAACAAAAAGGCATTACTTAAGAATTAAAGAACATTAACAGTGCACATGTAACATGTTTTTTCATTTTTTATGTATACTGTATACTGAAATGTTTTCCACAACTCTAATGATAGCATCTCTTTTTGTGGGGGAATTAAAGAGTAATTGATAATACAAAGAACAGTACCATTGGCTATGTTTATCTCTCCTGTCTGGGTGCAGTGCTCAGAGTTGAAGGTTGATAAGCTAATGTAGACAGCCACGCTTGATTTGTATGCTTGTCAACATTTTCCAAGGGGCATGATGGCAGTCTCAGGTTTGCATATCTTCTTCCAGATGCTTGTCTATACCCAGTTGTAACAAAGACAAGGTCTCTGAGTGCCCTTTGTGGGTGGATAAAATATGACAACATGTCTACAGCATTTCACACACTTCAGCCTGTTTCTGCTTTGCTCTAATTAATCATTTCAAATAAGAATATTTTTCTATTGTATACATTCACATGTATGTCAAAAAGCAAACATGAAAAGAAACTAAAAGCATTGTTTAAAATGTTACTCATCTCATTTAAACATAGACAGATGTTAGGCATTTTTTTAATATAATTTTCCGGGGGTATTTTTTAAAATTATACTTCTGTGAAGTCCTCCAACACTCCTCACGCTTAAGAAATTGAGAACCATTGCCATCTTTACAATTTACAAGTTCTTAAACAAAATGTATTCTATATATGTATTATTATTATTATTATTATTATTATTATTATTTTTATTTCTTGGCAGACGCCCTTATCCTTATTTTGGAAACTATGTAGATTCTAACGAGGCCTTACAGAACCTGCAGAAGCACAGTTATTGACAAACAGATTTAAACCCACAATAATGGGGAAATATTAAACAGAGCTGTGTGTTCTCAGTGGCCTTCGGAGTGACTAAATCCTGTATCCTGTATTCTCTCTCACACAGAACAAATCGGTGAGGAAACTGTTTAGGAAATCGTCCTCTAGTTAATGTCTAGGAAGATAGCCTACATGTCATTCCAATATTCTTCTAATTGCCAATAACAGTATTTTCAGTTTACAAAAGGTTTGTTGCACATGTAAATGGATGAAAGAACAAGCAGCACTAATCAGAGTAAGTCAAAACCATCTGTTTACTGCTGGCACAGCTTAATAAATACACAGTAGGTGTTCAGGCAACAACACTTTTGCTTTGCCTACTTCTGCCTTTGCCTGACATCCTCAATCCAATGGGGTTGTGTGTGTGTTTGTGTTGGGGGGGGGATTTACCTTTCTGTTAGCCCTAAATAAGGACCAGATCTATAACCTTGTGACTAATCTGAGTGCTCATTATTTCTTTGGCCTTGGTAGCTGAAGTCATAACAGCAAGAAAGAATACACATACAAAATATATATGTTTGAATGTTTGTTTGTTCTGCTTTTATCAGGGAGATTTGCATCACTTGCATTGGCAACCCCTACCCCTGAAAACCTCCGTATCAAAACCATCTCATTCTTTCAGGAGAATACATTGCTTTTAAATTCCCAGGGTAACCATTGCTTTCAGTAAGAATCATAGCTTAACATCAAAACAAACAAAAATGGGAGATAAATTTAATAACTGCAGCTCTTCCAATATATCCCCTTTTTAATTATACGATTTAATATAAACATTATCATTTAACATCTTTTTATATTAAACAGATAAGTCGTTTATTAAAAGAATAGGACAAGGGCATTTTAAGTGCTGGAAAAGGTCTGGAAAACACAATCCTAATTCTAAAAAATTATTCAAGCAGCTTTATGTAATGACTGTGAAGTGCCCTTTGGTATTTGCATAGTTTGGAACTAAATATGAGGGTGTGGGTG
This sequence comes from Amia ocellicauda, assembly GCF_036373705.1. Taxonomy (NCBI): domain Eukaryota; kingdom Metazoa; phylum Chordata; class Actinopteri; order Amiiformes; family Amiidae; genus Amia; species Amia ocellicauda. The sequence continues at coordinate 9,802,930 of NC_089859.1, forward strand.
TGTTCTTGTGTGTGTGGCTTAGGCAGGAGATATGTTCGGAGAATTGAACAAAACAAATTATGAATGCCATCTCATGTTAATCCATGCCGTGAATGCTATTGATATTTTTGCAAGAATCATGCCAAAAAATCCCTCCTGTAACACAAAACAATAATAATTGTAAATAAATAACACCATATACATGATATACTGTATTTGTTTGATGTACATATCTCCTCCTTTTGTCTCTTTATTCAATGGATGAATAATACAATTCAAGATTTTCAAATTTATTTTTACACAGCATAAGTTTACATTCCTATGATTCTCACTACTTTGAGGATTAAAATAAAATATTTGCAATGACTAAATAAATATCTCCCATTACCCTACTGTTTTCAAGTCAGTTTGCTTCGTTTGAAACTAATTCTGTTAACATCTTAACATAGTACCTAGGTTGTTTATCAGTGTGTGCTTTTATTTTGTTTGGGTACCTACAGAAGTGAATGGTTTCATTTCAATTTGGACAATATGATATAAGCATTAATTTATCCAAGCAATATTTATGATAGTTAAAATCATACTTTTAAAAACAACATTTTGGGTAATTTGGTAATTTCTAAATTTAGAATTTGTAAAAGTTGCTTATATGCAAGAATCGGACTGGATGCATAAAACTGTGATTTTAGGAATTGTGCATGTTACACTTAAGTCAGGACACTCTTATGAAATCAGTCCTAGAAAGTAATTCAGTTTGAAACAGCCATGCATGGTGGAGTGAATGATCTGGTCATAGTTGAAGACATTTAAAGAAAAAACAAGGTTGGATAAACTGTATGTGTGGGATTGTAATGCACATTTTATTTTTTTTACCTGGTCTCCTGAACTCCGCAGTTTTCTGAGTAATCGTACAATGCTGTTGGTTACCAAGGTTACCAATCTCTTCATGTTAAAAAGCTTAGAGTCATTTTCTGTTGCTTATTCCCTGGTTCCTACCTAAATCACTCGTTGCACTAAAGGCTAACTGTGGGCTTCACTGCTAAATGTTTTGCTCTTAGATATTTTGTGTCACCAATTTAGTAAAGCATTAGTTCAGGCATATGTGTCAGATTTTTCCCTGGTATCCAATCGCACACTCTCCAGTAGTATTACTGACCTGTTCCATTTTTTTTTGTAATGTTATACATAAAGGAAACTGTTCGAGATTAAGTATTTCAAATGGCATTGGGTTTTTCATTTTGAAAGTGGGAATGGATTTCACATGGAAATCACATGAACTTTCCTTCCAGTAGGTGATTTATTTTAGTGACCAAAAGCACTCGTAAGTTGATCTCCCAACCACGTGCGCGCGCACACTGTCATCTCCTATGAAAATAAACAGCCACAGAAAGTCCCTATGTTCCATGTGTTAGTAACACAGTTTAATACTCTCCGGATCACAAAAGGTAGGTGATGGGTTTGTTTTTCACCCTAAACATAGTGTTATGGTGTGACGGTATGGTGTATATAAGAAAGCATTTAATCCTTCTGTGTCCATTGTCCAGAGCAGGGGATATTCCACCATATACCTGCTGTTCAATAAGGAGAACAATGCACAGCAGAAAAGCTTTGATTTTGGTTGTATAGTCTTTGTCGAGGCTGTTTGTTTTGATGTAGCAATAAATACATGTAGTCCCAGAAACCCGCTCCTGAGACACACCCACAGAACCCCCAGCTGTGTCACAATAGCTAGACTAATGCCCGGTTCTGAAGTATATACACTGGCCTTTCCTGTCCTCTGACCCCAGATTATAAAATGTTCTAAGATATGCTTGACAGAAAGACCTGTTCTTCTGTTTTATTTTGCTACTTTTGTTCTAATTCTTCCTTTCTTAGTTGAATGTCGGGATGATTTCCCACTGTGACTGATATTGTATGTGTGAATGCAGTATACATTCAGGAGGTGAAATAATGTCAGCCCACATCACTAATATTGTTTTGATGCATAAGAGTATCTACTCTTCCAAAACTTTTGCCTGAATGGCACTGAACAGATACTTTTGTTATTTACAAGCCCACGTTTTAATATTCAGATGATCACTCCAGTTTTGAGTGCTCTGAGTTTTTACCTTTCTCTGTCAAAGATCAGGTATTAACCACAGTACACATGCACACCACTGGCACAGCAATGCCTTACTGTAGTTTTTAGTGTGTGATATTTTGTATTTTGATCAATAATGCCAGATGATCTTCAGTAAAGTTCAAAATCACCGTTACATTGAAGGAAGAAAAGTGTCTTTATTTGCAATCTAGAGCTATCTGTGTTTTTTGATAACACATTTCCTGTCATTTTCAACGTAGCCAGAAATAAGTTAAATACAACTCCTTCCACTTTGTTTTATGTTTCATCACAGTTATGTTTTTTTTCCCAGATATGTACCCTTTGAGTACCCATAGTACCCATATTCATTCAAATATACAGATGTCACAGATGTATCTTTGAGAGAAAATATCAAGATGGACAGTGTGTGCATATACAATACAAAAGAAAACTAACAATAACAGCAACAACATTATTAAAAAAATACATTGTCATGTAGTCATGGGCTCTCAAGTATTCTTTTAAATACAATGATGAGAGTGGTGTGAGTAGCTCTCATACAGGTTATGTAAATCCATGTACTATAGTCTCTGAAATGTATTGGGCATTAACAATTGTTAACATTACAGTGGTTTGCCAAAAGATTGACATGCCTACTTTACAATGCACGGAATTATGTACCCCAGCCTAGTCTTCATTTAATCCTTGAAAGTGCATGTTTTTAATTTGTAGAATTCTTTATTATCTTATTTTAGACTTGCTTTGTGGGAGCATTTCTTTAAAGATGTTGTGAAGATGTGAAGTCCCAGACTTCTGGAGTCCTTGGAGAATATAAAGTAGGTTTCACAAACACCTCTGAGAACCCTTGTTATTTGTATTTGGAGGTTTATATGCAATTATGTGGGGGGATGTTCAATGCAAAATACGCTCTATTCATCCACCCACAAAATGGGGAACATATGAATTCACAATACAGTATTAAATATATTAATTCTAAAACATGTAATTCATCGTTTGTTATGCACTTGGCCACATCTGAAAAGCCTACCTATAGCAAAACAGCTCCCTGCTGAAATAGTATTTTTTTATGTGCATTGTTATTTGGTTTTGTTGGTTGTATTTTCTTACTGAGTGCTGTGTGATTATAACTTGCTGCTGCCTCACAGATTATTTGCTGTGCTTAGATATCATGGAGGCCTGGATGCAATGTTCAAAAACATATTTGGAGTACAGTACCTCAGAGAAATGCTAGTACAGAGGAATATCCCTATTTCCTATACTAGGTACCCTATTAACAGTCATACACGACCATAGAACATTTATAATTCCACCATTTATGTAGAGGGACTAGTTCCTCAGGCACAATTCGTGTTTTATGAGGAACCCAACCTCAGCCCAAGTCAATCAAATGTCTGATTAAGAGGCCAGGAACACTTTTCATCATATCACAGTCGCAGTGATGAGCGGACTTCATACCTCACCTAACCTGCGTTTTCAAGGCAGTTTTCTCTTTCCGGCAGCCCATGCTACAGACTGCTCTGTAAAGATGATTGATCTTGAAACTCAGAAGAAAGAAAACGTATTTTTAGTAAGCTGATTTCTTACTTGTTGTTTTCAGTCTGGTATTTTGTCAAATTGTGAGCCTTCTAATTCTCCAGTGTAATGCATTAAGCCCATTCAGCTGCTAGGCATGACTAACCCTAACCTTCAGCCTGAAACGATATGCTAGTAATGCCGGGTGAGATACCTTGGTACATCTCACCCAGATTGGCCAGCTCAGATCCACCTCAGAAAGTAGTGTAAATTAGCAATTTGAAAACCCCATGTACACGTGGGTCATTTCAACAGGCCAATGAACCTCCGAATCTGTCCGTTTAACCTCAATACGAAGCCTGTTGACAAGGCTGTTTACGGTAGGTGAGGAGGATACCACGGTTTGGATAATGCAGTGACAGGAGTGCCGGGGGCTGCGTGGTGAGGAAGGCCAAGTCCAGTCTAATGAAGTCTCCGTGGGGTGTCTCAGTAGGAGAGATGTGGGTGGCAAGTTGGAGTAATGTGGCACTGGGATAAGAGTGGAGATGCTCACATATGCCATAAATGTTTTATCCTGAAGTTTCTATCTTTCCCATCACCAAGATGGCACTGATCACTATTTATTTGTGGGAAAAGCAGCAAGTACATCTCGGCACCCTGCTGTTTAAATGTGTCTTAAGTACTTGTTTTTTTTGTCATTTCAGATCAATTTTTTTCAGTATTGCAATTCTCGTGCTCAAATATCTCATTACCTAGGAAGCGAGAGTCATCCCTGGTAAGTCCACATCCCATGCATCATAGCAGTGCCCTAAGTCAGTGCTGTCAAAATGGTTCTGGTTATAATTGTAGCCCCATTATATCAGGGAATGACTAAGCGCACGTTGTGTGCTGCTGGCAGCAGGCAGTGCATCAGCTGCTTATCCAAATACAAATATAGATTTGTGGCTCTCTGTAACTGTGTCCAGTGTTTATCCTAAAAAACATTTCCCCCACAGACTTCAGATGTTTTTTTCAAACTGGGGGTACATCTTAAGATTTTTTAACAATGTCTTGATTATTTATTTTCCCAGAGTGTAATCTTTAAAAGAGCATAAGCATATTTCAAGGAGTTTTAACCACACATTGTTATACCATTTGTTTTTGGTCAAGTAAGATTTTTCACACTTTTTATACGTAGAGTTATACCTTCTCTGTTTAAAAATAAACTGCACAGATTGGCTGTGCTCAGGGTGCCACTCCTGTCACTCAAAACCGGATCTACAGTGAATATGATATAGAAATTGACTCTGGGGCACTCACAGACTACCAGACATTATTCAGTACTTTCACCATCGGTTGGTAGAGCAAAGTCCTTATTTAATTGGAGCTTCATATACATGGAGTTTATTACTTGGATGGTTGTGCTAAAACAGAGGCTACACATATAATGGTTTAATGTTATATTCCATATATATATATATATATATATATTTTTTTTTTTAAATACAATGTTTTCTATTTAAGGAACTCGGAGGCAGTTGATTTAATGAGAAGGCACAATTATATTCTCAATATTTCGAACATTACACTGCAACAGAGCTATGTGTTACAGTCAACATTGTTTTTTTATTTTTTCTTTAGGATGTGACATACGTAAAAAGTAATTGCTAACAGAACCCACTATTGGGTAGTATTTAACCCAATCATTAACTCAATACTGATCTTACACTAATGCTAGTCGATCTGAACTGTAAGTACTCAGGTCTCGTATTAGAATGCGTTGAAGACTAATTTATTGAGTAAATTGTATAGTTGTACACTCTTGTGGGGAAACTGTGGCAGGAAGTGTACATTTATGTATGTATTCTGTGCCTGTTCGTGTATGTGAGGTCTATGCTTAGCATTAGGGAATTGTCCTGTAGCTATTTTGATTGAGTTTTGATTGAAAACAATACATATATCACAAATTGAAAACTATTTAACAGAGGCTGTGTATGAAGTCAGTGACCCAGTTTCCCATTCTTTGAACACAAAGGTATATAATAATTTGCATGCTGAAGTAGGCTATTTAATGGTTGACAAAGAGATTCAAGGGCTGTCATCGCTGAAACTGTATCTTTGAGAGAAAATATCATTCACAGATCAAAACAGTGTCGGTACTCCCCATTTTTTTTTCCATTAGCAATGGACATCCTTGTCAAAATACATTATCAGATTGTATGTTTTGCAAATAACTAGTATATTGTATTGGAAATTACTGAGAAATGCAATTCATAAGAGTATGAGTTTTAATAAGACAATCCACATGCATTTTCTGTGTTTAACTTGTGAATGCTTCTGCCGAATAGTTAATTTTGTTTTAAACAATAACTTGTGAATAAAAATATTTATTTTAAATAATGAAACTAAGTCAGCCACACCTAGGTAATGTAAAATGTTGTTGTTTGGTAATGCCACTGTCCACCCCATTATAAACTTGTGTAGACTTGGTTTATTTTTTTGACATTTCATTTTTTTCATGTGTGCCTTTCTCAAAATCCCATGGCATGCCTGAAATTAGAAAAATTGACAATTGTAGCTTTTACCCTGTTCAAGTAAAACAATGATAAGAATAAAGAATCTGAATATTTTGTAGGTGTTTTGAATGTTTAAAAAAAAAAAAAAATACCGGAGCAAACTGAAGTTACTTAATTTAAGATCAAAACATCAAACTCCTAAGAAAACAGACAAAATACTTAAGAGGGGAGTGGAATGGAGAATGTGGGTCTTAAAATCTTTTTAGCCTAAAAACTATAAATGTTGTATTCTGAAACTCATTTTCATAAAATAGACCTCCCCAGTGATAATTAATTTGACTACATAAAAACTGTGGTCCATGGCCTGTTCATTGAAGCACATTGTGCCTCCAGCTTCGGCTGGCAAAATTAAACGGTGAAAAATTAGAGGGAATAAAACGATAAATAGAATTAAATTAAAAGCTAGGAAAAGTGGCACTTGAGTTCACATTTTGTCTAGACAAGGCTTAATGCAAGGCTATGGGTTATTAGTAACATCCCCCTCCCCAAACCAGTGCTGTACAACAAATATTTCAATAGTTTTGCACTGCTTCATCCTCCATAGGTTAATATTTGGCCCTGTCTAACATGGCAGAGATTGCGGCATTGGCTTCTGCTATTACATGGCTATTACATGTCGAATAAGAACATAAATGCACCGTAGGAGTTATCATACATTACCGAAAAAAGAATGAATGTAGTTTATCTGGCAATGGTTTTGTCAATTTATTACAAAACATTTTTGGGGGGAAATAAAAAAGGATCAAGTTTAAAAGTATTTTAGGGAATATTTAAATGCTTTGCTCCAAGCTAAACACCAGGGGCAGTCCTGTGCACATTTCAAGTTGTAAAGGACAGTATTTTTGCTATTTTTCTTATTTTCTAAATCAGGGGTTCCCAAAGCCTGGTGATGGAGGGCCAGTTTCCAGAGGTTGCATGGGATGGGGGGGCGCAGTAGAAAATTAACCACAGATGAAAACTAAATATGTCCCAGATCATAACTTTTTATTTCATATACATTTCTGTTAGGGAACATTTATAAACTTTAATTGTTGTTTTATTATTTCCCCACAAATTACATGTACAATTTGAAACAGAAAATGTTCAGAAAGTCTACAAATATAGTAAAGGTTCAGAAAATGGGGGGTTGAAGCTTGGCTTTGTGGGGCCGCATTTGGCCCCCGGGCCGCACTTTGGGAATCCCTGTTCTAAATGCTACATGTCAAATATGATTTTTCTGAGATGCAAACATATTTTTAATCTTAGAAATTGTAATACTTAAGTCTAAAGATCATGTTTTGGGCTTTGATTACAAAAAAAATAAAAAGGTTATTACAATAATACAATCAGTTGGTGTGCGTGTGTGTGTACATGGTATGTGATGTTTGGAAGGCTTTTTGTAACTTTACTGCTGCCAATTCACATCCCTAGAAAATGCCAATAACTTGGGGAAACTTAGTTTTCCACATTAATTGTTTACCCTGAAGGGGGAGGTCAAGTACAGAGTGAGATTTGGATATAATGTGTCTTGAAGTTTTTGTTTATTTCATAAACCAAATATGTAGTTTTTACTTTATTTATTATTTCCCTCTTTGTCTAACTTGCATGACATACTCCCTGGCAGCATTACAATTCCTCAAAGGGAATACTCGCCCCACTTGAATTACTATGCTGTAAATGCCAACCTTTAGAAGTGAAAACAATGGTGGTACTACTCGGTGTACTGCAGGGTTGGACTGATCTGGATACATGCAAGGCCGTCTTTTACATCAGAATACATTTAATCAAGCAACATAGCATAATACATTAGACTTGAAGTGCTTCAGTTTAATTATTATTTATAAAATCATCCTTCATGTCAATGCAGGCTGCTTACTAGTTAGGACTACTGCTAAATCATTTTAACAAGCATGACCCATCCCCTTGTGTTAGAGTGCTTTAATATTCACTTCAGTCAGGCTCAACTGAATGGCCCGCTGTGTTATTGGCAGTCATTTCTGAAATTGCTCCAGTATGAAACCTATTTGTCACTGACACTTCTATCACTCTGTCCAGACTCGCATCAAAGAGCACGACTGTTTTTACTCTTGTTATTCAATATTGCTGCAATAAGTGGGTATTTATTTAATGTGGTCATTTAGCACCAATTATAAAATGTCCGTATTGTAAAAGAGTTCTGTTTATGAGTTGTTACTTGTATAGCTGTTAGGGTCTGGACATTAGTGAGAATTTCTGGAAGTGGAGGACAGTATCAATTGAGAGCATGATTCCTTTTAGAAAACCCATAATTAAACTGCATTATTATTAATTAGCAGTGCACTACTACAAAACACACATAAGAACATGAGAAAGTGTACAAACGAGAGGAGGCCATTTGACCCATTTTGCTCGTTATGTGTCCACTAATAACTAAGTGATCCAAGGATACTATCCAGTCTACTTTTAAATGTTCCCAAATTTTCAGCTTCAACCACATCGCTGGGGAGTTTGTTCCAGATTGTGACAACCCTCTGTGTGAAGAAGTGCCTCCTGTTTTCCGTCTTGAATGCCACACACGTCAGACATGATGCCAAGTGGTTATCTGCAAAGTATGGAGAAAAAAAAAAGGCCAAACATTGATCTTCCCTTACAAAGGTGGAAACCAGGTGATGCTTTCATCCAGTTATAAAATCACAGAATATTTGAAGAACCTTTTTTTTGGAAGAGATTTAACATGGAAACACAAAATACTTATCATTTAATTATTTATAACTACTATTTATGTGTGCTCTCCTGTTTTCTCATCAGTGAGATGGGCTGTGAGATGGATTTCTAGGGCTGGAAATAGCTACAGATCATTTTATGAGCCAGACTATTTCAAACTGTAGACGCCATCCCCATGGACTGTTTAAGCCTTTGTGACACAGTGAAAACGCAGGGAAGGTCCACGTCCTCCACTGAAGGACTGAATGTGGATCTCATGTATATTAAATACAGCATTATACTCCTGGAGAAGACATGTTTTGTGTCATATTGTGTAGAGAATACAAGACTATAATCTCAGTGAAGTGCATACTGTAATTTAGCTGATCTGTGCTCGTAGCATTTTTGCGCCACTTCACACTTCACTACCTGCCAAGAATAAAGATTTGCGTATTCGGCTTTCAAAACCAAATGTGGTGTTCTGCTGATGAAAGAAGAACACAAAAAATGTATTTTTTATCTTAGTGTAATTAATAAATAGGGGTTCAAGAATCTTGCAATACAACATATTGTCTTTGCCTGTGTCTTCCACATTACAAAACAGCTATACTTAATTTGTGAATACTTGAGTCTTGATATATGATGTTATACACATCAAAACTGTTCACAAAACTCTGTTCCCTGAAGACACTCTTATTAGGGGTAGGCTGCTTATCTATTTTAGTTTTAGTTTTTTCTCTATGTTTTAGATCACATTGTGAGTTTGCATACATAATCTCTTCTGCTGGACAACCTTATTCAGGACTCACTTTTTCCTCTTTTTTGTTACCTATGTGCTGTCATAAAACCGTAGTGCCTATATACATTAATATTTATTTTGGTTTTTATTTTTTTCTTGTAAAAGTAGTGTAAATCCAATTATGCAACTAAAGAACATCTGTTGAATGACTTCCAAACAGAATGCATTAAAAAAAAAAAAAAAATGACATTGAGATGTTTTTCAGCTGGTAAAACTTGAACAAAAACTGAAAAGACTTCAACCTGCTGATGCAATTTGCCTTTGCACTTTTTTTTTTACACAGCAATGGCTGTTAGACCTTTGCTGTCACTGCCAGCTGTGTCATCTGTCAAAAGTAGCACCGTCTCATTCTGCATTGGACATTAAATATTTAAATAGGAATGTGCCTTTAACAAGCCCTGGATAGGCAATGACCTGAGGATGAATCAAGGCGATGATTAGAAAGCAGATGAGATGGCTCAACATAACACACACACACAAAAGCAGGAGCTATAAACAGACCTTACAAAATAATTAGGGTTGATGGGGAGGTAATATACTTGTTTTTATCTAGAAAATACTTATGTGGACTATCAGCCCTTGATTTTAAAGAACAATTAGTACAGACCAGAAGAAGATGCCTTTGAAAAGGAGGTTGACAAGGCTAATGGACTTTACTTAAAGGCACACACAATTGCTCACTTAGCTGTTGACTGCAGCCAAATTATTTGGTTTTGTCAATTATTGACAGGGGGAATTTCAAATTCAAGTGATGCCAAAAGAATTGAGGCCTCCCAATGTATATTGCTTTGCAACCCATGGTAGTGTCTCCGCAAACCTGATAGTTGGAATCTAACTCCTCAGGACTGATGATGTTATCCTATTTTCCTCATATTATTCTGAAAGATGAATGTTTACATTTATTAAGACTCCTTACAGATACATCTAAGTGTTACATATGGACTTTTTATATTGTTTATGAACAAACCTTACAGTCGTACTTGACATATAGCCTAATTCCAAATAGGAATCATTTGATGGCTGAAGGACCTCCATTTCCTGTAAGGAAAGATATTTTCAGTAGTTATCCTAATTGGAGCTGTAACTCATTGTTAGACACCTGGGGATGGTGGCATTTATCTATATGTTAATTTAATCATTTTAGAGTGATGCCCCTAATGACGAAGTGGATGGCATGGAACTTGTCAGCCATGAGGTCTAACTGTCTTTTATCGACTTACTTTAAATTCTGAAGCATGCTGACTGTCTGTCTACTCCATGTTTTATAGAGAATATCTAAGGAAACATTGTGGGGGAAGAGGAAAATCAGCTTAAGTTCGATACAAATCATTTAAATCTTCCTTGTTTAGAAATGTTTATTAGTGCTCTCTGCGCATCTCACCCTGTAGTTAAATACACCGATGGTGGTAATTCTGCATCTCAACTTATTTATTTTAAAGGGAAACACAGATGTTTCCTAAAATTACTATCCCCAAAGTTATGACACAACACATTCCAAAACCCTGAAAGAGCATACATGCAGAATTTAGACATCCATGATTATTTGATACATTTTAAAAGTCTGGAAGAGCTATGCTACACATATTTACTTATACACTACAGCAACATGTAAAGATTAACAATATCATCATAGAAGCCATGCACGCTATGCTTTAAAAAGACATATTTAAGATAAATCACTTTCATCCAACTGTTGCAAAAAAATAAATTACTTTGGGTAAAGATTCTAGGGGAATGAATGAGGTATAATCCAAATGCTTGGAGCTTTTGTCTGCACAAAGTGTACGACAAGGATACTTTATCTTTCTGACAGGGACACCTCAACTTGTATACCAATGTATTTTTCTCTTCAGGTGTATTCTGAACACATAGGAGAGTAGACACAAGTTCAGGTTTTAATAACTCAGGGAATGCTTCAAAGGAATTGTAATACTACAATCTACTGTATGTATGTTGCTCTAATACATACATACACTCACCTAAAGGATTATTAGGAACACCTGTTCAATTTCTCATTAATGCAATTATCTAACCAACCAATCACATGGCAGTTGCTTCAATGCATTTAGGGGTGTGGTCCTGGTCAAGACAACCTCCTGAACTCCAAACTGAATGTCTGAATGGGAAAGAAAGGTGATTTAAGCAATTTTGAGCGTGGCATGGTTTTTGGTGCCAGACGGGCCGGTCTGAGTATTTCACAATCTGCTCAGTTACTGGGATTTTCACGCACAACCATTTCTAGGGTTTACAAAGAATGGTGTGAAAAGGGAAAAACATCCAGTATGCGGCAGTCCTGTGGGCTAAAATGCCTTGTTGATGCTAGAGGTCAGAGGAGAATGGGCCGACTGATTCAAGCTGATAGAAGAGCAACTTTGACTGAAATAACCACTCGTTACAACCGAGGTATGCAGCAAAGCATTTGTGAAGCCACAACACGTACAACCTTGAGGCGGATGGGCTACAACAGCAGAAGACCCCACCGGGTACCACTCATCTCCACTACAAATAGGAAAAAGAGGCTACAATTTGCACAAGCTCACCAAAATTGGACAGTTGAAGACTGGAAAAATGTTGCCTGGTCTGATGAGTCTCGATTTCTGTTGAGGCATTCAGATGGTAGAGTCAGAATTTGGCGTAAACAGAATGAGAACATGGATCCATCATGCCTTGTTACCACTGTGCAGGCTGGTGGTGGTGGTGTAATGGTGTGGGGGATGTTTTCTTGGCACACTTTAGGCCCCTTAGTGCCAATTGGGCATCGTTTAAATGCCACGGCCTACCTGAGCATTGTTTCTGACCATGTCCATCCCTTTATGACCACCATGTACCCATCCTCTGATGGCTACTTCCAGCAGGATAATGCACCATGTCACAAAGGTCGAATCATTTCAAATTGGTTTCTTGAACATGACAATGAGTTCACTGTACTAAACTGGCCCCCACAGTCACCAGATCTCAACCCAATAGAGCATCTTTGGGATGTGGTGGAACGGGAGCTTCGTGCCCTGGATGTGCATCCCACAAATCTCCATCAACTGCAAGATGCTATCCTATCAATATGGGCCAACATCTCTAAAGAATGTTTTCAGCACCTTGTTGAATCAATGCCACGTAGAATTAAGGCAGTTCTGAAGGCGAAAGGGGGTCAAACACAGTATTAGTATGGTGTTCCTAATAATCCTTTAGGTGAGTGTATACACACGTGTATATATGTATATATATATATTAGGAAAAAAAATTGTTGAATGTCATTTCCGCTGTTCCATTAAATTATTTTGTTAGTAGACATTTTTGTATAGGTTTGTTTCTAAATCTGACACAAAGCTACCACTGTGCTCTGATGGAAACAACATGTAAGGGAATGGTACTTTGCTGTTAGAGGTGTTAATAATTTGCATTATTTGCTATGTAATACTTTTAACTTATGCCATGTGAGTGCTTAAAATCAATCAATACTACAATCAACACTGAAAAGCTTGTCTAGAGGGATGCAACATGACTTTTTCAATTGCTGCCTTATGATAATGTTTTTTAATTCAAATTTCCAGTTTTAAAATGTATGTGAGCTAGTCATTTAATTTGTTTCTAGTTCCCATCTGTCAGGCTCAGCAGGTGGTAAATATAGTGTAAACAGGTTAATCGAATCTACACTTGCATATAAAAAGGTCCTTGATTTACACAAAGAAGATGTGGGTTCCTCTGTAACAGTGGAGAGAAATACGAGGTTTACATATCAAAAAGTAGCAATGTGTTGCAGAAGGGGGAAGAGACTTTCAGGTGTTTTTTTATAAAAATATGTATCACATGGTATTTATGCTTTGGATGAGAACCATATTCAGCATATAATCAGCTTTTCTTTGATTGTGCTGGGTTTATATGAAAACAATAGGGGAAACAGACATGTAACTTATGTAATGGTTTTCATTATTTCAAGGCTGGCAAGTCATGAATGTATTTTTAAAATTAATTCTGCATGTCAGACATGTTACTTCTAATGTCACTACTTTTAACTTGGATTGAGTAGTTGTCCACACCAGGTCCTTGGCAAACCAAGGATGGATTGATACCTACATCGGTTTGTAATATGGTCTGAACACTATGACAGCATATTTGTACTAAGGAGCTATTTTGCTCAAGAGGTTTTCACATAACAAGAACACTGACCTTTTTAGAGGATTTGTGCATAACCCGTGCTTGTAAATGTGTCCGTTTGACTTGAAATATGTACCATTTATCTGAAGAAAGATATCAGTGATTTTCTTTTGGGAAAACTTGACTTGAAAATAGGAATAGTTTACAGCATATAAATACTGTTGCCACACATCTCTTGTGTTTGCTTTTCACATCAGTATAGCAGTGCAGCATAACAGTTGCCGTATTTCCATATAGTATCTTGAAGAAATTTAATGTTTTAAAACATTCCCATGAACCAAAAGGCAACCTGAGAGCTTGCAGTCTGTGTCATGGTTCAACTTTTGATTTGTAGATAGAGAGAAATGCCTCAGTGACAAAATACGAATGATAAAATATTTCCAAAATCAGTATTGTTATAGGAAAAAACATTCAACATTCAGTGGTTTTAAATTACATGACTAAAGCCAATTTACACCTTGTATGTAAGATTGTAGTTCCGAAGCTCCTGTGTTTAGTGTAAAAAATGTATTGTGCTAATTTTGTAGTCCTGGGTTCTCAAATAAAGTAGTGAGAAAACAAAGCATTAATGAATAAGGAAATAAACTGATGAATAAATATTTCGGATAGCTCCATTAGAGACCTGAGTGCTTTGTTGAAGTGGTTAGGCAGAACTGAAATTACATACTAATATTTTTAAAGCCTTTTCAATTTATGTAAGGTTTAAGTTAAAGTCAGTACAGCAGCAAGTACGTCATCAGATAATTTATTGCTGTATATGGTGCTTTTGCTGAATAGTCACTTCAGATATCTAAAAAAACAAGTGTTTTCTGTCTTTGCATTAATCAATTTGAGTATCTCTGTTTGAAGTGAAAGCTAATTACAATCCAAAAATGTATCACCAGGGATTGCAGCATTTTGCGCATTTACAGAGGACTTCACTTCAGAAGTGGAAATATACCAGTGTTTTCTCTCTTTGCATTGCTTGTCAAACACAGTAGCTGTTCATTGTGGCTAATGTAATTTGATTGCACTGCCTTGCATGAGTTCATCATAGTAACATAAGGGAATTATATAGTGCGGTACTTTGTGAGGCTGGAGAGAAAGACCCTATGGGTCACATTGAATGCCATACAATTCTTCCATTCACTTTACGTTACTGTGTATGTTATAACCAGTTTTTTCCATCATAAAATTCACATTATTGCACCAGTTTGATTTCTTAAACTGTAAAATCTCTTCTACAAAGGCAGTGGGAAATGTCATAGAACCCCCACAGAGATATGATGAACAAAAGCACAGAATGGCACGCTCTCCTCCGATATACACGCAGAGAGCCCTGCAGTTAGGGGGATTAACTCTAGAATTGTTTGTCTTGCTTTTAATTTCTACAACAATGGCAAAACACAATGGCCAACAAAGAGCTAACCTGTCTTGAAGGATTTTTCTCTGCTACAAGGTTACTTGCACACTCTGAATTTGATTTATTTTTCTTATTGTGTCTTGTATTCAAATTTGATATATTTCTTTAGAATTAGGCAATCAGTTTGTTACCAGTCCCCTTCTCTCAGCCAGGTAGTTAATATGGTGCAGACTGGTTAATCGATTCTGCACCTGCATATACAAAGCCACTGACCTGAACAAAGAGGATTAGGGTTCCCATGTGTCCATGGAGAGGGGATGTGTGAAGAGCAGATACAAAAAGCTAGCCATGTGGAATTAGCAGGTGTAAAGTGCATTCATATGATCAGGGTTGAGAAGCACTGCTGCTGTCGTAGTATTTTTAGAGACTCACAGATCAAGCAAAATATACTATACCACTATATCTCGAATTTCGATATTCACCTGGCATTTAATTATGTAATGTAATTAATGTAATAAAAATGTATGCATAGGCAAATCTAAAGCTATCTAATATTGGCTGTTGTTTTTTTTGTTGTAGAGGATTTGGCTCTGATCTTTGAGTGCATTTGAAATGCCAAAGACATTTGTGATTTCATGATGATGAGAGCTCTTTCTCTACTTCAAAGACGTTCTTGTTGGTTTCATTTCATGTGTTTATTCATTAATTTTATTTCTGTATATTTCAGTTGCGCCCCAGGTCTGATTCAGATGTCCTTGTTTTCACCAGAATAAACAATATGTCATGATTTACCCCAACTTGAAGTGGTCTACCACAATGCTGAGTGATTTACCACAAAGCTGAGTGTAAATCTGTAAATCTAGTTTTATTTTTACTTATTGTCCAGAGGTTTTGGTCACATTCATTTCTTTAGTTATTCTAAAGGGTGTTTGGGTGCAGTCAGGTCATATAGGGCACTTCGGGGGGGAAAAAAGGGCATGGGAAAGAAAATGGGCACCCCTGCCCCCCACCTCTGCACGTCCCGGTATCAATACATGCATACACAGCAGTGCCACTGCAAACTCATACGTTTTCCATTTGTTTTTCCATTTCTGATATATATTTATATTTTGAATTCAATATGTATGGCACTAGTTTGATCATATAGTATAATGTGCCACGGCTGTGCAACACACTTCCAGAGGCTCTGAGCACACTACACATTTAAAGAAATCACTTTTTGGAAAACCTAGCTGCTTGTTTTCTTGCTTATTTTGTTGTCTATCTGTACTATCCTACTGTTTTGCATATTTTTACTGTGTCTGTTTTGACTGTTGCTTCAGTGTAGCGCGTGGGTATAATAAGAGCACGTTATAAATAAAATGTATAATAATAATGATGAAGATAATAATGTAGTTGAGGAAGTAAAGAAACAGGCATAGCTTGCGAGACGTACACGAGTTCAAGTAACAGGAAAGAGTACTTTGTGTGGTTTAAATGGATCCAATGTGCAATATCCTTGACGGACAACTTTTCGGACCCAGAGGCAGCGGCCTGCACCAGCTGAGCTCCATCCAGTCATCACGGCTCAAGTGCGTCTCTCTTCAGTGCTCTGCGTAATTGTCGTGCTCGTGCCACGTGAGTTCAGCTTTGCACATGTTGCAGCAATCTCTCTTCAGTGTAAATTAAATGTGAAGTGCTCCTAGATTTTAATCAACATTACCGCTAAGTTGTTGCAGCCCCACTGTCGCTAAGACCTATTGTAAGTGTGTTTTAATGATGAGGCGGCTAACGCCAGCTAGTAGGTGTTTGGATATCATGCCAAATGACCCACTGCAACACTGGGTCATAAATGTCATTCACAGGACTTGTACTTTTCTTTGCCTTCTCAGTTAATTGCGACAATCCACAACCGAACTACATTTCCCACATTTGCCACCGTCATAACGATTCGGTAGTTTCACAACACCGATTTGCATTGGTGCGGGGAATGCGATTTTATTTGATTTTGGCTTATTCTCTTGGCTATGAGAATGACGGTCTGGACCGTCAAACCCCCAAAAAGTGATACGGCTCCCTGTACCACCTAAGCAGGTTTTTAAGAGCAAAGTCTATCTTGGCTAGTAGAATCTCCTGAATGTCGGATGGTGCGGTCTGGGGCTGCGGGCGATTGAGGGCTGCACGAGGGCCGCGGGCGATGGCAGGTGGGAGAGCAACATGCCGGGCTGTGGGAGGGGAGAGAGATAGTGGAAACCAAATGGGGCTGCAGGCAAGGGGAAGAAAGAGAGTGCCGCATGGGGGCCGACGGCGCAGTGGGTCATGGCTATGAGGGCTACTGGCGGGGTTGACCACGAGGGCTGCTGGCGAAAAGGGGTAGCATGAGGGCTGAAGGTGACGATGGCCACTGGCAATAAGTGCTGCAGGCGATGAGGGCCTCATGAGGGCCACGAGCCGCAAAGGGCTGCAGGGGGCCCCTGGCAATCAAACGAGGCTAGGGGTGGGGCAGAGAAACAGCCGGCCGGGGCTGCAGGGAGGGCGCCAGTGAAATAGGGGTTTGGGAGGGTGGGGCCCGCTGCCAGCACTGCGGGGCATGAGCTGAGGTGACGCGGAGCAAGGCACGTGAAGGGGGCAGCGGGGGCCACAGAAGAGGAAACTGGGGGCCTAGGGTGGGACACGGCCCACGCCAAGCCTCACACCAGTCTGGACAGAAGGCAGTGTGGAGACAGGAGGCAGGAGGGAGGAGGGAGGAAAAGGACGTAGACATGGAGGACAGCGCTGGGCCCGGGGGAGGGGAGGAGCGAGGTGGGAAAGCCAGAAACAATGAGACTGGACAGGAACAAAGAAAGCAAGAAAGCATGTAAACAGTGGCGGTGGGGGACAGTGAGCAGGATCTACCACAGGAGGAGGGAAGTGAGGTGTTTTTTTTTTTTTTTTTTTTTGGTATTATTAAGCGAGCTGGGTGGGGGGCGGGGCCGAAGGAAGGACTAAAGCGTCATCAGGAGGGGACGGCTGGCGTCCAAGTGGTGGGGGGGGGGCCAGGCCGAGTGTCATTGAATGTACCTGTGTGGAGGAAAACACCTAGAGCAGAGGAAGTTCATGACATCAGAGTTGTTTACTCCCAAAATGAATTTATACATTCCACTTAGTGTAAAATATCGTTATCATAATCTTGTCAATGTAATAATTCCTTACAGACTTCAAAAATTGTATTTGCACTGTGCGCCCAAATTGTATTTCACATTCGCACAACATTATTTTTACTCGCAAAAGCGAGTAAAACGCTCGCACTGTAGAGCCCTGAGACCCCCCACCCCTTTTTAACTGTTAGCATATTCTGTACGTTGTTGCTAATATTATAAGAAGAGAAGGGTGGCCAAGCGAGAGAAACTTCCTCCTCTCTTGGTATTTTGATATGTAAATAAACTAAATTCAGATGAACAGAGGCTGGTTGCCTTGGGATAAGATGAATCGCTCTAAGAGGCTTTGTTTCATGGTGTTCCCTATATGCCTGGGTAGCCTCAGTGCTGGAACACATCCAAATGACTGTAGGCAGCAGCACAAGGACTATTACAGGAAAAGAGATGGGGGACTCATCTGCAGTGTCTTCCACAAAGGCATAGTTGGTTCTTTAGGGAGGACAACTGTTGATGTGTAATGATACAATAAACTAAATCAGAAATGAAAGGCACGCTCAGAGCAGACTTTTGAAGGAAGAGATGAACACAAATATGACTGTTTTGTAACCGTTACATTTTTCAGCTTAGAGGGTACAGTTAAGGCATTAACTTTAACTTATCTGACTTTAATGTCAGTAGACTCCTTCCCACTCCTCCCCCAATTGATGAATAACACTGACATTTAGGGCTAGATGTACTAAGAAAGGCAAGTTGCAGTGCAAGCATACCACAATTAATGATTGTATTTAGTCCCACAATAAACAAAATACCATATGTACTAAGAAAAAATATGTTAATGAAGATGGACACAAAATAATTAATGAACTACCGACAGTTTGGGAAATGCATCACATTTGAAACATTGCACTTTTGATAAAATACTGATGCTCATTTGGTACTGTTGTTTTGGGGAAATGGCCCACTGGACATCATAGAATAGGTGTGTTTAATATTTCTATAAACATGTTTAGAATAAGTGGGAGGTATTTCTATAACATGTTCAGAATAAGTGGGAGGTATAAAGTCACATGTGTACACTCTATTCCTCCCAACATGTTGGGGAAACTTGCAATTCGAAATGTATTTTTAAGACTTGTAGGTCAAGCATGCTTTTAGGGAAAAATAGGAATTAATGCATTTGTCTAAAAGAAGCATTAAGCTGCTAATGCCCAGTGAATGTTGCCACGGTCCCCTGAGAAGACCTGGAAGTAAGAAAATGCATCGTAGATAATCGTTTCGCCACCACAGGGATAGCATTGATTCTCGGGGTGGCTGGCTCCAGGCCATCTTTTAGATCAGAGGTTCTCAACCAGGGGGTCCGTGCTGATCCCCTTGGGGCACACATGACACCTTCACATGGGGCATGTTGATTATTTGAATGATTCCAAAAAGCCAAATTAAACTAGGAAAATACTAGCTATGATTTTTTTAATTGTAAATCTTAAAAATGTTAAATTTATTAGATTTTTCTTCTTCATATATACAACTCTGGAAAAAATTGAGACCACTGCAATTTATTCTTAAATCAGCATCTCTACATGTATGGCAGCCATTCCACTCCAATCATATTTTTATTTGGAATTTGGGAGAAATATTGTCAGTAGTTTATAGAATAAAACAAAAATGTTCATATTACCCAAACACATACCTATAAATAGTAAAACCAGAGAAACTAATAATTTTGCAGTGGTCTCTAAATTTTTTCCAGAGCTGGAAATGTAGGTAATTATATTATATACACCTATGTTGATTTTTTTTCTTTTGATTTTGAAAGGTTACAGTGTTTTTCTTTACATTACCATTAAAAGCATTGTTGATTACAACTGTTTAAGATTGTGCTTTCCTCAGTCATTAACTAGCAATTAAAAGTTGAATTAAATATTCATTCATTAACTGCAAAGATGCATCATTTCAGTAACACAGTTGTTTAAACCATTGTGCTCTGTTTAGTACATGTCACATGGAATTCCTGACTGTTTTATGACTTTTAAAACATACAAAATCCTTTAGTACTAACCCTCATGTTTTCCTGTTTATTCTGTGCAGAATAAAATGCTGTAATTTGTTTTGCCCAAGCAGGACCATTGTTGTTATTTTAATATATTAGATACATGGCACAATACAATAAGTAATCATACAAAACAATGGACATTCAATGTAAATTTGATAAAGAAGATGGGTTTCATATTTCTTCTATTCAACTGTTGATAATCTTGATCTAGTTAGTTCACAAATGATATAAATAAATCATGGCTTGTTAACTTTGTCCTCAAATTGAACATATTATCACAGCTTTTCTATGATGTGAAACTAATACAGTTGATGGAATTTGTTTCATGACTTTTCACTAGGTACCCAGAGAAGGCAGGGATACCTAGACCTAGAGAATACATTTATGATTGGTATTTCTGTACTGTATTTCTGACTGGAATTTCTTTTCACACCAAATGATCACACATTTGATGTGAAAAGAAATTCCAGTCAGAAATACAATATATTCTCTATGTTACTCAGTTTTCTCTGGGTCTGTATACTTTGCAAGATGAGTCTTTTTATACTCTTTTCTGATTATTAATACACTGTTTTATTTTAATAAAATAAGGCAATACATAAGAAATCTGTGTATTAATGTGCTGTGTATCCTGGTTTCCATATACAATTATCTTTCTTTAGATCAATCAACCTGTCTATAAAGTTTATTGGATGCTGCTAGTGCTCTGTGGATGATCATGTTAATGTATATCCTCCTGAAAGATACCTGCTGATCCCTTTTAGGGATTGTTGGATTGGATCACTTTAAATTAAATTGGTCTCAATTTATGCCAAATGGGGATTCTCTGATTAAAAGCAATACTGACACTAATGGTCAGTGACTCATTGATAGGGTGAAAACACAACCCTTTTCCAGTGAACTCTTTGTATTATGGGGGGTTTGAGTTGTATAGGTGTTCGGAAACTCCTATTGCATCTGGGAAGTACTCTGTGGATAGATAAAACACTTCAGTTCTGGGTGCTATCCATCCAGCACAAATTGATTTCCCCTTCATTGAGTTGAGAAGCCAAAGTGCTAAAGGAAGCCCAGTATCTCCCCGCGGTATTGTAAGATTATGAAACCTGTGAGAAGGCAAGGCAAGATGACAATGCACTGTACTATGCGCATGACCAAATATAGCTCTGGGTTATTTGGTAGTGGAAACTTTAGAATTTGTAATTCCCTTTCAATTTGAAATATACTTAAGTCCAGGAAAGGCTTCAGAGGAAAATAATGCATATTCATGCTCTGTTGGATTTCAAATTCTTTCAGGCATTTGCTCAGCTGACTTGTTGGCAGCATTTTGAAGTACCCCTATTGGAGCACAAGGATATGGATCCGAATGGGGCATTGATTGATTTATGATGCCTCCTAGGACTAGTGTCTTTTATGTTAATGATCCTTCCAATTAAAACAAAATGACTTTTAATGAATGCCCCCAGGTGCTTTAAATACTGTGTGTATAATGCGAGACATATTTTATCCTCCCAATTATATTTTTTAATTCTATGCTCCATTGATCACACAGATCATTTACATAAGCCGAGGACATTAAGGAATTACCTGGGAATGTTGGGAAGTGGGATACAGTAACATCCATTCTTCATAACAGAATCCTCTAAATAATGTTATTGTATTATTATTAACTCTATATAAAATACCTTTTAAAGAAACAAACCATGAACACATTTTGGTAAGTCTTTCTCTCAGCATTGGATTGACAATGGATGATGATTAATGATATATGTATATAGAGAAGAATTATGTACTTGTGCCTGATTATCTTCCAGGATTAAATTAAACCTTCAAAGTGAGGATTGATGGCACAAATTCAGAATGTGATTGGCACCTCCTATTGTTTTGCTATTGCTGAATATGTCTAGGTCCATTGAATAGTATATTTTCAAAGGGAATCATGGTCACTTGGTACAGACCTCATAGCCATCTAACAGTTGAGTAGGTTATTATAAACCATTTATTCAAATTTGACAAGCATTCGTTGTGACAATTGTTTTACTTAGGCTTTGAATCTCAAGTGTAGATCATCCTGCAAATGACACCAGTGTACCTTCATTCTATTAATATTCCTAAATCCTTTGAACATTTAGAGGTTTGCATTTAATAAACTTGTTATTTTTAGTAACTAAAATGACACTCAAAGCTTTTCGTTTTGTGCTCCACTGTTTCTACCTCCAAATAAACACCAGATCATTTCAATGACGGAAAAAAAAGTCTGTGTTTGCACTTTTAAACATTAACAACTGATTTCGTAAAATATAATATTAATGCTGAGTCTTATAATTTTGCAAAAAAGTTAAATGAAATATAGTAATATAAGTTTCAGTGTTGCTTTAAGTAACCAGCAGAATTTGCTTTTTTTAAAGTACTGAATTCATTTTAATCAACGGCCCAGTTTAACATGCTTACAAGGTGCTAATTAATATTTCCTGTTCGCTACCATGGAATGGCATAGAGACACACTTTTGGAATACAGTTCACACAATGTGTAATGATGACAGAAGTGTGCTGTAACGTGTTACACAGTCAGAAGTCAATCTGGCCGATGTGACCTCCTTCACGGTCCATTTACTTGATTTCCTTCTCCAGAGAAAACTGGGCGTTGTCAATTTTCCAATGTTGCATCTCTCTGTTGATTGAAAAGAACAAGACCCTTTTTACTTTTCAAGCTTGAATCAAAGATCTGCAGGTGAATAGAAATCGGCAGAGTTTCCTTTTTAATTTTCCTTTTCGTTTCTGTCAAAAATACAGAAATGGGAAATGTGTAAACTACGTAGTGCTAATAGAATTGTTAATATATTAAGCATTTTTAATTTAGATTGTGATCATGGCTACTTACATAGTTTCAACAGATTAACTGGGGAGTTTTTATGTTCTCTTTCCCAAAGGTAATACTCACATTTGCTTTTCTCTTTCAAAATATTATGTCATCATATTTTACAATTGAATGAGATTCTTCTGAATTTACAGTTGTAGGTCACTGACCTTTATTTGATTTAACTGAGGCCTATTTGTCTTAGAATTTCTTTTGATAATACAACAGGTGATTTTTTTAAATGTTATTCTGTTTACTGGGGTCAATATAGGAGACCATTATTTCCCCTGAATAATTTAACTTGATGTTTGTTTATACTTTTGACCTTAAGGATAAAATAACAAACTATTGCCACAAAAAAGAAGCAATGAAAACGTATGAAACAATTTATTCTGAACGTGAATATTTTGGGCTGAGAAATAAAATGGCCTGAATCTGTCAGCATACATAATCACTGCAGTGTGGTGACATTTGTTTATTGCTTATTTTGGTATCCTAACATGAATGTTGTTTTTTCATACTATATTGAAACCTGTCCTTGCTTATACTGAAGTAAAAAACAAAAAAGCTTTTCTCCTCCTTCTTTCTTGTTAAATGGCAGCAGAATATTGTTCAGGTACACTGTGGTGTCTCTGGTGTAGGCGGTAATAATAAGAGGGTTATTAAGACTGACATGCTAATAGTTATTAAATATTTCTGGGACAGTTGCTTCTTGTATAAAGAAACTATTCTCTAGTTTGTTTCTTGAAGTACTAAGGTACAATTATTGTTTTGTTTGTACACAATGGTATCTCCATCGAATTGATAACATCTCAATATTGAGATGTAAAGACTTTGAATAAGATTCAGCCTTAATAGCCATGACTGTCATATATTGCAGCCACCTTCAGTACTGCTCAGTTTGGAAGCCCCCAGTTGACTATTGCCATTGTTTACTTCCACTTAGAAAGAAAGAGGTTATGTGGTTGAGAACAATATGGGTCTGCTGTTGTTTTTTTTGCAATAGGGAACCTATATTCTTCATGTTTAGTTCCAACAGAGCATTTATTTTTGACATTTTTTTGCACAACTCTGTAAAAAGTGGAATAAAACTGTATGGGTCAAATATTCTCCAACCAGCTTTGGTCATTAGTGTCTCCAGTTATCTCAGAATAATGGATGCAAGCGCAAGAATGTAATATAACCAGCCATGGTTTGCTCTATAATATGATCAGGGCCATATTAGATGTAATAAAGGCCATACATCTGCAAGCTCTTTTCAAAGCCTGCCCCCCCCCTGCAGAGACTACAGTTCCTGAAGGAGGTCCTTGGAAGGGAGTTATGAGGTCACGCTGGTGCCAGAGAGACCTTCACAACAACAATCTGCTTATCACTTCTGTAACACCACTCCCCTGGAATCCTATTGTGGAAGAGATCCCCTGTGGTAACAGCTCTTCTATTATATCACTGTCAACTCAGATTATCATAGGTTATGTTCCAAACACAGTCCTCAACCAGGCTTCAGTGTAGTTGTAGCTGCCTAAATGGCTTGACTGCTTGTTATTAAAATCCCTGGTTTTAAGGTGAATTTAAAAGGCAGCAGTTTTGCCTCATTGACTAAGCCTTACTTATCTCAATAAGCACAGTGGAGATGTGGTTCGCTCCCCAAAGCCTTCATTACCCATTACTCTTATTCCTCTGAGTTTCACAACCAGAGATCTTGCAGTTCTCTCTCTCAATGAAACTTGACATGTCGAGGCAGAGGGGTGAGCTGCTGGCTCCAGGGGGGAGCTGGACTGAGGGAGAGAACAGCATCTGATGTCTACTTTCTCCTGGTAAAAAGAGAGCTTATTTTTAGAAGGGACTCTGGAGTGTGTTTCAGAGGGGTGTGCCAGTGTCTTAATTGCTTTAAATCAAAAAATCAGAAAACCAGTTCTGGTCAGAATGGATGTTCCCTATGGTTAGCCATCTAAATAGCCCAAATGCATTATTTCTGAACCATGATATAGTTTGGTGACACTTAAAATCCAGATGCTATATGGTAATTCTCTATATGTATGTTATAGCCATTTGTATGTGTATGAATAAAGTTAAATAAATACATACATAAAACGAACTTTCTCATTCAATTATAATAATACCAAATTGAAGTGACACTGCCCAAACTGGTTGGCTGATAATTGAGAATTTATTTGCACCAAAGCTTGTTCATTATTTGAGCCATAGCACAAATGATAATTATCCACACTTGTGCAGAACAATTATTCAATTAGTGACTCCCAAGCAGACCTCTCTTTGTGCCCATTTAACATAAAGTAGGGCTTCTCTGCATGTTTGGAGTACTTTCCCATATTCTCGTGTGGGGAGTAGACTCTTTTAGGCAAGAAAAAATATCCCTTTCCACAAATCCAACATTTTTAATTTATAGAAGTGGAGCTCATGCTTTGCGATTTGTGTGGCCTGCCACACTGCATATTCGAAAAGGGTAAGGGGATGCACTCGACACGTTCTTGAAAAGGCACACAAGCTCTTGTACACAAGATTAAAAGAATAAGTTATGCATAGTTGCTCTTTTTTTGTGTTGCTTTTGATTTAACTGTAAAATTGCGTCTAAATTAATAATGTCATGTTTTCTTTGCAAATACTTGACATTTGCCTAAACTGGGGGATTTGTTTTTGATGCTGGAAGAATGTTTGGGGATGTTTCTCAGAATAACAGACTTCAGTCACAATCTGTGCTAGTCCTCCCAGGTGTACACTATATTACAAAAAGCACTGGAACCACAGACAAATAACAAAAGACAGCTGTTCACAGTGTAATTAAGGACCACACTTGGCCTAAATCACTGATGCAATCATTTAGATAAACAGACAGAGGGAAATGGTGCTATTCCTCTTACAGCTTCGGTTTGGGTGCAGAGAGAAATAGGTCTGTATGGTGCCTTTCATATCTGTTGTTCTCCCAGAGCTGTTCTGTGTGATTGATGATGGTACTCTGAGCAGGACCTGAAATGTTTTCTACAGTCTTCTGCACAAACCACTGTTACACCCCCACCTTTGGGCCTGGTTTACCAAAATTGGGACAGGATACGTAAAGGTGGTAGTCTGTTTATTAGAGATATAGGCCTACTTATGCAATAGCTCATGTTCTCATTCAAAATGGTGGCACAACAGCCCCTGCACACTATCCTATACAGCTTGCAATGTTGGAAACAGTCAGTGGCCTTAAATGAGCAGGGCAGTTGAGCAGGTGCCTTTATCTATGATTTTATCTTAAATTCGATAAGTGTATTAGACACTACATAGCAACTTGACATCTTATGCCTACTGCTATTTATGGTTTTGGAATGTGATTGCATGTCTCAGACATGAAAGGTGGTTTTATAAAAGCTGTGCTTAAGTTGTAAAGTGCAATGTCGTTTATTTTTTCATGTACAAATTATTCTGCTCGTTCTTCTGTTGGTTATGGATTCTTCATTTGGAGAGCCGGCATTGTCCTGAAGCATTCATATGAATTAACAATGCATGCTGTACCAGCACCATGTAATTATGTTTTCAGCGACACCGTGTTTTAAAATGGAAAATAAATGGTGTTGTATACATTGCAGCTCTATAATATCAAACTCAGTCGAGGTAGACGCACCAATGGAAATATAATTTCCAAGGATTACATACGGTAATATTCAAAATACGTAAGTACA
Source organism: Amia ocellicauda (assembly GCF_036373705.1). Lineage (NCBI taxonomy): Eukaryota > Metazoa > Chordata > Actinopteri > Amiiformes > Amiidae > Amia > Amia ocellicauda. The sequence goes on from NC_089859.1 coordinate 9,829,731, forward strand.
TAACTGTGATCAACTGTGTGACTGTTCTGTTAAGCTAATGTTGATGACTGCACATAAAGCCAGTTTGTTGGTGACTATTTGCAGGGCAGTGACAATTTATTTTGTTCTTGGCTTCATTCAAAAGAGGATTGACAAATTATCCAAAAATGATACAATAACAGTGAAAACGTTTGCACTAGTGTTGTAGTGGTGACTGAAGTAGTGGGTATGATACTCAAATATATCACAATATCCCCCCCCCCCCCCCTGACAAATTGAATTGGGGGGTAGGAGCGGTGCTTGCGTTTCTTTGACCGGGTGGTGCTGGCGGTTTGTCGACCAAGGAATGGGGGACGAATTATAGAATTTGTTACAGGAATTATAGGAGGTTACATGGGCAAAGTTCACTTCAAGTCACGTGGGCATATGGCATATTCATGTATATTCCCTAGTCTAGACCACTGGTCTGCACCTTAACTTGTTGATATTAATAAAAAAAAAAAAAAACATTAAAAAATCCTTTCCCTCAGCTTTTGTTGGCATATGCAGTGCACGGGCCAGCATACCAGCCCTTTTCAAAAGACCACTTTTGAGTCTTGAATGCAGCATTATACACCTGGGAGCGGTTCATTGCCCTACTCCATGTATTCCGTGTTCAGTCAGCACTGTCCTGATGTCTGCTGTGACACATTCTTAAGTTTCTGCACATCAATAAGATCTACGGTATTCTTTTTAATTGCAGGGATAGAAGCTTCGAATCATGTGGGATTCAACATTAACCATCTATACTAGTTTTGTAGTATACAAATATCACAAAACAAACATCTTTATGTATGTGTTTATTATGATTTATTTTCATAAACGGGTCATATCTACGAAGTTTATATAAGAAAGAGCGCCTGTCACTAACTTTTGCTTCATCTTACTGAGACAGTGTACTTAATTTGCAGAATACATAGTCTCTGGTGTATGAGCGACCTCCCCAATGTCTTGCCCGATTTCTCAAGGCTCACAGCATAGTCAGGTCTTAAGATGCTTTCATGTGTGCGCTGCCACTCATTCCAAGACGAGAGTCTCACGGAAAGTGCATCGAGGCTATAGCGTTTTTTTTTTTTTTTCAATTCCTTGGGCTTCATACCATGTTTTATTGAAGACAAATAACAACTACCTTATTGAAATAGATGTGAGTGAAAATATGTATGTGTGGTTATGAAAAGCTTTTACTAGTAACTACTGTGTTTTAGAAAAGGATTTTACAATGGGCCCTGCGCTTAGTGAAACCTTAAAGAAGCTTTTTTTTTTTAATTTATTTAATTTAGTTTCTTTTGTCATTTGATATGCCTAAACTGTTTTCTTATTGTCAGACAGGATTCAGCTTTGCTCAGAATAATACTCATTTGAAGTGGTCATATTGTTTTGACTCGCTGAGGCAACTTATTAATTCATTTTCTGTGACATGGAGAGTAACTGTGAAATTAATTGCTAAGTGGATTACATTAAAAGATCTGGAGATTGTACCCAGTAAAATATACTAATTTTGAATCATTCAGGTTCAAACATCATAATATATCTCCTTTATTATTATTTTTTCTCTTTGTCTTTTTCTTTCTCTCTGTCTGTCGGTCTTGGAAATCAAGTACTGAACTTATTGTTTTCCATGTACAAAAAAAGTGTAACTGCCAAATTATAAAATATTTCCCACAGAAAGTAATAACTTACATCTGAGCCTTTTATCTGGTATTATTTTATTTTCTCTTTTTAATAAATATAAGGAGAGACTTAAGTTAAGACTGGGTATCTATTTTAAAAAGTAAACCTGAAAATACTTCTTAGGAACTATGCACAGTTTAAAATAATGTCTCAACCTAATTTGTTATCAGCAAAGAGCAATACTGACAGAAATGGGGCAGCGGTAGTGTTCATATACTTAAGATAAGAAATAAAGCCACTGCTTTAGAATTACAATAGGATTCTTTTCTAAGAAATGACCTTTATTGTTAAAAAAGAAAGTTCACTGAAGCTTAACAAGCTATTAACCTTTAGGTGTCTTAATACCCCCCTATCTAAAATCAGTGTATTGTGCTCATTGTTTTCTTAAAACTTAAAAGTTAATAGGAAGCCAACAGTAAATATTAAGTGGGACGATTTGTGTGTAAGGGGAATGGGTAGGATTTCTTCAGGTCAAGAGCAACTCTAATGTCTGTGGTGTATATAGTTTAGCCAATTTTGACAATTCTCTAGGACTAGCCACGCTGAAGTTAGAGACAAAAAGGTGCCTTTTAAATCCTGCGCAAGCTCAATCTGTACAATCTACTGTACCCACCTTTAAAACTCATGGGACTCACTAACTAAAATCGTCAAAACACAGATGATCGTTCCTGTTCAAAGCAACTGATGTATAAGTTATGGCATGGCTATACAACAACAACCCTACATTTGTTATTGGTGTTTTTGTTGATTTTAAATATAAAGTATAGAGCAATTTGTTGAAAACTGAGGGTATATGAATATTTGTAACAATTTTAAAAGTGTTAAAAATCTTAGTGTGAGAGAAGATTTGAAACCAGGGTTCTCCCTATGTTTGATGATGAAATTCAACTATTTTCAAGAATAAGGATAATATTGGGGACCTGGCTAGATTTCAGATCAGGGTTTCTCAATGTGACATAGCTATATCCCCTGTTTAGTAACATCGGGGTTATGAATTTCTCACTTTTGTTTATCTAGTGTGAGGTGAGCTGGTAGCAGCAATAAGATAAATTAGCAACAAACCCCCCATTACATTTAGAATTTTCAAATGTCAGATGTGACGTAAACCAAAGAAGGAAACTAATGAGTATAATTCATTCAAATATTTTGCATTTCCAAAGGTAATCCTGCATAATTTGATTTATTAATGTTATTTGTCTTTGCATCATCAGATAATTAAAGTTTTCAGAAACCCAAGCAAGTATTTATTACCCATTTAATTAGAAAGAAATCCCCCCTATAACTAATAATGTTTACATTGCATTTCTGCTTTTAGTAGAATGTTTGATTGCTTTTGGGTGAATGTAACGTATCTCATTAAAGTTGCAGATACAAATACATGAGAGAGGAAGGGTCAAGATAATCATTCTTGGATGATACCAGAGAGCAGGCATGAAGAATTGTGGGAGTCTTATTTTGGCACTTGCATGGTTGCAAGATGCAAAACAGGGAGGTTGTCAGGTAACACAAATATATTTCTGCTGTTTCAATATTTACATTTTCCTTGCCAACAGATTCTACTGATCTTTTTAATCTGTTTATGCATGAAATCTTGCTTTCATTCAGAAGAGACTTTGTCTTAACACAGAAAGATATTTAATGTGAGCATTAATACACTCAACAGACAAATTAACCGCTAAATAATTAATTTTGCTTTTGAACTGACTGCTGCTGGATAATATTGGCTAATTGACCTGCGGTGACAGTCAAGGATTCAGAGAGATTAAAGACAACCTCAGGGGACACAAGAAGATGGCTGTTTACGCAGAGGGAAATAGTGTGTTTTCAAACGGTATTAACATGTGCCAGGGAAACTATAAAAAAACACAGTTGTAATTAAAAAAAAAAAATGTCCTCTGATTGTCTTCCCTTTTAAATGTCTTCTCCTTGAGCTGCCTATGGCTAATGCTTAATCTATTGTCTTGTGCTTTAATCCAGTTCATACAGTGAGGGGAAAAAAGTATTTGATCCCCTGCTGATTTTGTATGTTTGCCCACTGACAAAGAAATTATCAGTCTATAATTTTAATGGTAGGTGTATTTTAACAGTGAGAGACAGAATAACAACAAAAATATCCAGAAAAACGCATTTCAAAAAAGTTATAAATTGATTTGCATGTTAATGAGGGAAATAAGTATTTGATCCCCTATCAATCAGCAAGATTTCTGGCTCCCAGGTGTCTTTTATACAGGTAACGAGCTGAGATTAGGAGCACTCTCTTAAAGGGAGTGCTCCTAATCTCAGCTCGTTACCTGTATAAAAGACACCTGTCCACAGAAGCAATCAATCAATCAGATTCCAAACTCTCCACCATGGCCAAGACCAAAGAGCTGTCCAAGGATGTCAGGGACAAGATTGTAGACCTACACAAGGCTGGAATGGGCTACAAGACCATCGCCAAGCAGCTTGGTGAGAAGGTGACAACAGTTGGTGCGATTATTCGGAAATGGAAGAAACACAAAATACCTGTCAGTCTCCCTCGGTCTGGGGCTCCATGCAAGATCTCACCTCGTGGAGTTTCAATGATCATGAGAACGGTGAGGAATCAGCCCAGAACTACACGGGAGGATTTTGTTAATGATCTCAAGGCAGCTGGGACCATAGTCACCAAGAAAACAATTGGTAACACACTACGCCGTGAAGGACTGAAATCCTGCAGTGCCCGCAAGGTCCCCCTGCTCAAGAAAACACATGTACAGGCCCGTCTGAAGTTTGCCAATGAACATCTGAATGATTCAGAGGAGAACTGGGTGAAAGTGTTGTGGTCAGATGAGACCAAAATCGAGCTCTTTGGCATCAACTCAACTCACCGTGTTTGGAGGAGGAGGAATGACCCCAAGAACACCATCCCCACCGTCAAACATGGAGGTGGAAACATTATGCTTTGGGGGTGTTTTTCTGCTAAGGGGACAGGACAACTGCACCGCATAAAAGGGACGATGGACGGGGCCATGTACCGTCAAATCTTGGGTGAGAACCTCCTTTCCTCAGCCAGGGCATTGAAAATGGGTCGTGGATGGGTATTCCAGCATGACAATGACCCAAAACACACAGCCAAGGCAACAAAGGAGTGGCTCAAGAAGAAGCACATTAAAGTCCTGGAGTGGCCTAGCCAGTCTCCAGACCTTAATCCCATAGAAAATCTGTGGAGGGAGCTGAAGGTTCGAGTTGCCAAACGTCAGCCTCGAAACCTTAATGACTTGGAGAGGATCTGCAAAGAGGAGTGGGACAAAATCCCTCCTGAGATGTGTGCAAACCTGGTGGCCAACTACAAGAAACGTCTGACCTCTGTGATTGCCAACAAGGGTTTTGCCACCAAGTACTAAGTAGAAGGGGTCAAATACTTATTTCCCTCATTAACATGCAAATCAATGTATAACTTTTTTGAAATGTGTTTTTCTGGATTTTTTTGTTGTTATTCTGTCTCTCACTGTTAAAATACACCTATCATTAAAATTATAGACTGATAATTTCTTTGTCAGTGGGCAAACGTACAAAATCAGGAGGGGATCAAATACTTTTTTCCCTCACTGTAAATTGGGTTTATTGGGAAATTATACAATATTATACATTATGTATGTCCTGGTATTTCCCCTCTGCTACCCAACGTTTTGCATCATCAACAAATTGAGTTATTCCCTCAGATTTCCTTTATCTTTGACAGTTATTCTCAATATAGTCGGGATGTTTATTTTTCCCATTTTGTCCCATTAACCATTATTTTCATATTAAGTGCTTTTGAGTGGGTATCATGACAGTGAATGCCACCAAGTTTCTTTTTTAGTTATTTTGTTTTCTAAACCCAGGCTGATATTATTGTCTTCTGTATTGCTACAGTGCAGATAATCTTTAATTTTAGCTCCAATCAATTATAAACTAATACATAAAGTAATTTAAATATGGCATGTCATTATCTCTTGGAATCGTGCCAGCATTTTGACATCACTGGCAACATTATAGTAAATCAGGACCGATGTTACATCTATCAAGTGAGTTTATCAATCTGACAAAAATAATCTGTCTAAATGCATTAACTGGACAATCTGTAATCTCTTTGATGTGTATGCTTAACTGCAGCAAGACTTTAAATCTTTTAAAATAAATACATACATGAGAAGTGGGACCATTTTCTGGCTCACCAATTGAATGACAGAGAACACTCAATTTTTGTTAATTAGAATTTTTGGATAATTATGAATCAGTTAATGTCTGACATAACATTGTAAACAGAAATGGTGATCTTGTGTCATTGGCTTATCCTTGAGCCACTGTCCTTGTGCTATTGTGCTGTAACAGGTAAACACGTTTTTCATATGTCACCACCCATATATATGAGACCCTTCAATGATACATTGGAGAAAAATGGGAAGGTCCTGATTTTGGATGTGCACCATGTTGCAACTGCCTATATTGGCAATGTGAACCTTTCGAAAAAATTTTTTATCTGACATCAGAGAAAAAATAAATATGTATACATATTTTAATGTTAGTTTGCTTCTTATGCTTGATTTATTTGGTCAAGTGAACACAGGGGAATCTCCTTAATTTTTCTTAATTTTATATTAGACAGGCACTTCACAAAGAATAAAACTGATACTGTTTCAGCAACATCACAAACATACTTCAGCTCCTTTCACTATAAATAAACATCAATTTATTAGATGCAGAATGTAGATTGCTTAGAGATAGTTAGTTACAATAGACTGGAAATTAATATGCACTGAAAATAAAGGGACCTAATGCCAAAAAATGTGATACATGTGATATGTGTCTGTCTGTCAGTGTATCTAGCTGTAAAGACCAGCAGTGGTTACTAAAGAATCTGTTCTTACACTAACACAGATGGTGTGATTAACATTTCAGAACAGATTTGCATTCCCTTCAAATGCTGAAAACTGTTGGCTTCTTATTATTTCTTAGTTATTTATTTATTAGCAGAAGCCCTTACCCTGGGTGACTTACAGTTTTCTTAAGAAACATTTTCAAAACATTACAAAGTGCTGTAAACTCAAGTGGTGCAAAATACCATTAAGAATACATCCTGTACAAATGACCTAACGAGTGCAAACATCATACAGTTCTGTCCCTGGTTTGTGCTAAGGGCGGTGCAGTAGGCCAATTTTTGTGTCAACATTTAAGGACAAAAAATGTTGAATATATTTAATTTGAAAACAAATAATAAATCCAACAAGGCATTAATACTCTCAAGTGTTACTTTTATTTATGAGGATGATAAATTGCTCAGGAACATGCAGTAATGAAAAAATAGAAATATCAGTAATATTTATGCATTTTTGTTTCTGTTATAGACTAATAGTAATGTGATATATGTTAACATTTTTCCCACAAAATGTTGTTGACACAAAAATGGGCATGTCATTTCATTGGACAAGCAATGGGATCTGCATTTAGATGGTAGCCAGATCGCTGTGCATTTTTTAAAATTATTATAATCTGTTTGTACATGTTTTATAAATGTGAGAGTTTTTGGCAACCAATATTTGTGTGTGTTTTGTTTTAAAATATAATGCATTTATTAAATTTTATGTTCTTAACCATCTAATTAAACATATATTCATAAATCACGAATAACCAATTAATAAGCAGCACTTTAATATAATGTGTTACCAATCTGTTTTTGTACATTATGGTTTATTTGCATAATGAGGTTGCAAGGTTCAGGCACTATTCTTTTTTTTTCTTTTTATTTACAAAGTATGTTCTTCAAAATAAATCTCAAATGTAAGAGTATATCAATTTGAATGGATTTGTATATTAAATCTTGGACTGATTAACAATTTTATGAAGTCTAAAATGTTTTTTAAGAAAGAAAGGAAATTGAAAATGCATTCACAAAATATTTTGTTAACATGTTTCAATAATTTTATTAGGATTTCTTTTTCTCCTTAAATAGAAGTTCCACCTGAAGAACATTTTTTTTCAGTTTATTATCTCACAATAATGGACATGTTCCATCTCTTGGAGCTCTCCTGCAACTTCAGCTCAAGACATTACCAAAAAGCATTGCATGGCAAATCCTTAACTACACACACACGGAAAGGAAATCCATTCAAAGCAAACACTAGTGTTCACTAATGAAATACATTTAATAATTTTACTGGTATTTTAGACCTAAATAAAGTTGTTTTGCATAAAACTATAATAATAATAATACATACATACATACATACATACATACATACATACATACATTATGAAACTAGATTTCTAAAACTGATTTCGCTTTTGTACCCCAGTATAAAAATCAATGCATTTCCACACACACATTCACATACATATATTGTATCCTTTGCAGAAGAGTTAATTTCATATGCATGTGTAGATAGCTGTATAGATTTACTTAATCTGTTCTCTCCTCAGGCATTATCTGCATTCAAGAGAAATAAATCTTTGTTCGACCAACAAATTAAGCACGAGGAGCTGTGTATCACCGAGTTTAACAGACCCTGGATTTCCTGGAAGGCTGCAATGGATGACATTCAATGTACAAACCTCATCCGCACAGAATACAATTGACCTGGATCAATGGACATAACGCACTCAAGTCGATCCGCTCTCATTTTAGAAACGCTTGAAGAATTCACTTAAACAACGTTTGAAGAGACAAATTTGGAGGCGCATACATGTTGTTATCTTTGTACTATAACTTAAATTATTTGGTTTCATTTATTTATTTTTAAGTAAATTTAGTCCAAGTCTCTGATTAGAGGTTATTCATTTGTATAATTCCCATCTTGGCACAATGTGCTCTTATCTCTCCTAAGCACTGTAAAAAGCACTGTATTGTTTTAGAACCTTATTTGAATGGAACAGCAATCCCCTCTTGCTAAATTCTCTCATAGTGATATACCATGATTGTTGGGTAATTCTTCTTTTGCACTTTAATGACTAGTTTAAATGAATCCATTAGAAGAACTGGAACATGTGTCAGCATTATTAGAGATGAATAGGAAGGCAATTTGATGCTGTAATTGGTTTTAATCATTAAATAAATCATTTACAAAGTCAAGGTTTCAAGTCTTTTTGCTGGCATTAGCTAAAGTTAGTTTCTATTAATGTCTTAAGTAGGTATCTCGGTGTTAAAGGTCTTCTGGTCACTAACAAGAAACATCCAGTTGGCTGCATATGGTGTACCCTGCACTTGTGAATATGCAGCAGCAGCAGCCTTTATTGATGCACGTTCAGCATTTGCCATTTGAACCATTTGAGATCTTAAAATCCATGTACTACTTTCTCATGTTTTCCACACTTAATGGATGTTTCAGAAGTAGTTTTAGTATCACTATCAAGCATTTTTGGCAATACTACATGATTTATGTATTTTTTTTTAAATACATAACCATGTAATTAAATAATACTCACCAGCTGACACAGTAAGTTCTCTACAGAGTTCACTGTTAATTTATTGAACTGAACATTAACCATAACAGCCTCCTCCTCAGTGGATTTAAGTTAGTACTTACCAGCTGTGCTGTATAGTGTCAAAGGACTGTACATGTACTTGTGAAGTGGGGAATATATTTAGTGATGCTTTTGAAGAACCCTATTGCTACTGGGACTATTTGTCAGGACTGGACAAGTATGCACTTCTAAAAATGTACATATATTAGAGGAAAAGGTTTTTGTTTTATGAGGTTTATGGGAATCCAACAATATGTTCTCCATCTGTTCTGTTTTTGTGTTGCTGGTGTTTTCTAGGAGGAAGAATGCATATTGCTAATGTAAGGATTAAGGAAAACATTGAAACGAGGAGAAACATGCATTACTTAAACATGAAATGAACAAATAGTCAATTGAAAAGCACTCTATTATGCACATTTGAAATCTGCAGTTAAATAAGAGTCCATATCTATTTCTCTCTTTAATCAACCTGTAGCATTTCCAAAAATAGTTCAAGGTTTTATGTAAATTTTGAAAGGTTAAATGGTTTTCCTGTTTTCTTCTATATTCTCCCAATCCCATTCTGTCTGATAGCATTATGTACCACTGTTTCTCCTGGATGATACTTGCATTGAACTGCAGTTTCAATTACCCTGCCTCCGTTGTATAATCAGGTTGAGTGGTGTGGCAGCAAAGCATTAATCTCTGCATTTTCTTACAATTGTACAACACATGTAATTCAACTGAGAAACTTTCTGTGCATTTTTCATTTTTAGATGGAATATACTCCCTTCAAAGTCTTACATAACAGAATTATGTTTGCTCTTTCTGTCTCCACCCTTCCTTTCTGTTTTCTTATAGCAAACTATTGTTTTTTTGTAGAACTTTGTTCATATTCCCTGATGAGATCAGTCTTTTCTTTTCTTGTTTTTTGGGGTTACACCAAACTTTTTTCATACATGGACCATTGGATATCTCCGTTGTAAAATATACCATAGTGATTAAGTTGGAATTCAATGCAGACCCATCTGTAGAATTTAGTATTTAAATTCCCGTGGGCAAAGATAAACACTTCTCAATCCCTCTTTGTTTCATGTACAATTCTGGAACATTCTTGAATGTTTATTGAACATCATTGGGGACGACAAAAAGAGACCATTCTCATTGCACTATTCCTTACCACAGTAAATTCTACAGTTGTGGAATGAAGACAATAACAGTTATGTAGCCTTCATGCTTTCATTTAATAAACAATACGGTTTAATGTGTGGGCAAATGAAGGCCGGAGGTGTCTGAGGAGTAGAATATTTAAGCTTAAAATACATAAAATCAGACTGACAACCAAACCAGCTAGCACCGTCTCAGTGCGACTCCATGTGTTCTCTCACCCGTGCTGTTTGGGGAGTGGCCACAGGGGCTTTAAATCTTACAAAATTTAATTTGATTATCCAAATCATTGATCAAACAGCTTTGCACTGCACAGGGACTAGACTGGGAGAACTCAAGTTAAAACATACAAAGTGAAATTTTCTAAACTGTGTGTGTGTCTCAAAAATTATATGTTTTGTGTACTTTAAACAAACCAAGCCAAAGAGCTAATTGAAAGATAGATTGAGATAAATCAAAATAAGTCATCAATATATTTACAGAAAGTTTAGTCTCTGTTCTCTGAGAAAGTTCTCTGTATTTCAGAACTGAAATTATACAATTACAAAGGACTGATTCCCAGTAACAAAACTGACTTGGGCAGATATGATTAATTAACTGTAATTTCACTAACCAATGTAGTATAATTTGACTGGAACAAAATTACACATGTACGTGAATTCCAGAACCCTGTGTGATTGAGATGAGGCGATAATCAAGTTGGGGAATTTAGTGCTATGAACGCTGTTATCATATATGAGAATCGGGTTTCTGTCTTTAATCAGGTTCTTGGTAATCGGATTTGCTGATTGGGGTTAGTTGATTAAAATCCTTTCTTGTAACCAATGTACTACCGTGTAATCTCTCCAATCAGGTGAGATCATTATGTCAGCAGTAAGTCTTCAGGAAGCAGAAAACAGACTATTTATACATGGGTTTAACTTGGTTTTTTGTCTTTCCTTGAAGTAAAAAAATAACTAATGAGCAGACAAAGTTACAGAAAGTTATCGGATTGATATTCAACAAGTTAGAGTAATATTTCATTACGAACAACCTAGATAAATAAGTGTTTTTCAATGGTCTGGTATGTAAGATTTCCAGGTAGCTCCATGATTTTGACAAGCTGTGTAGGCTAAGAGTGTCAAAAGCTCATGTTTATCTGTGAAAGTCTTAAGTATTTTCCAACTCCAGACTATGATACTGATGTCATCTCTTGAGGTAAAATAATTCAGAAGTTTTCTTCTCACATGAAATATGAAGCTGTAAAATACGATTCTTACTTATTTCAGCGAAGCTGACTATGAACTTCTGTCTGAACATCTGTGTAAATCATCTGCCCTTTCCTCTGTGAAATGTTTCTCTCATTTCAAGTAGGTCACAGGCTTCTTCCAAAATTGCATGCATCTTTATTTAAGGTCTTTTTCTATTTGGTTTTTAATATTTCCAAAGATAAACCAAAGTGTCATCCAAATGTATACATTAAAATAATAATGTGTTGGTGACAGACCTGAGGGCAGTGACTCAGATATACTGACTGAGGTGATGTGAGGCTATTCCTTCACGGAAGCTGCTAATTTGATCTGACTCCTGTTGACCTTTAGATGCAGATGTGTATGGTGTCCATTTTAGGACATCCTCATGCATCAGTCGTCCTCGAGTCAAGTATTAAGCATCACCCACTCAAGTCTCCAGTATCAGGATCGTTACTCTCAGTCAATCGTCATTGCTCCTCCTCACGCCGCCTCCTCCTCAGCCTCAGTGCTCCGACATCGTCTCCTGCTCAGGTATCACGCGTAAGGTGTCAGGTATCGGGTATAGGTTATCAGGCATCAGGCATCAGGCGTCACGCATCAGGTATCAGGCATCACGCATCAGGTATCACGCATCATGCATCAGGTATCAGGTATCGGGCATCAGGTGTCAGGTCTGCTCCTCACACCTCACTGCTGTTTATTTTTTTAATGTTACGAAATCACATCTCACCTGCTGATCCAGTCAATCTTCATTTAACTAAGGTGTGGGTCCTAGACATGCAGCTGGGTCACTGTACTGCGGTGTGAGAGACCTGGGTTCAAATCCTGCTCTGGGAATCATTGATACAATACTTTGATTTTTACCTTTCTTAATTAATAGAAATGCATCTTTACGCAATTAAATGTGCTGTGTTTATGTAACAACCTTGTGATCCGTTTAATTACTGTATTGATCATGCCTTTACATAGGTTCCACACCAAAGACTGATCCTCAAATTGGAAGCTGTAGGCATTCAGGGTAATGTAAGTAGATGGTTGATGTATAGGAAACAGAGGGTGTCGATTAGAGGAGTCACTTCTAACTGGAGTGAGGTTGTTAGTGGAGTTCCACAGGGATCAGTATTAGGGCCTTTGCTTTTTCTAATCTATATTAATGATCTGGACTCTGGGATAGTTAGAAAACTTGTCAAATTTGCAGATGATACTAAAATGGGTGGCTCAGCAGATACAATCTTGGCAGCACAAGCTATTCAGAGCCGACACCTGGCAAATTAAATTCAATGTGGACAAGTGCAAGGTAATACAACCAGGTAACATAAATGTCCACTATAATTACACTATGGGAGGAATAGAACTAGATGAAGTAACGCATGAAAGATCTAGGAGTCTATGTGGACTCCTCACTTTCTCCATCCAAACAGTGTGGGGAAGCAATAAAACAGGCAAACACAATGCTAGGGTATATTGTCAAAAGTGTAGAATTGAGAGCAAGGGCAGTAATGTTCAGACTGTACAATGCACTAGTTAGAGCTCATCTGGATACTGTGTGCAGTTCTGGGCTCCACACTTCAAGAAATATATCGCTGCTCTAGAGGCAGTTCAGAGGAGAGCAACCAGACTTATTCCAGGTCTGAAGGGAAAGTCCTACTCGGAGAGACTGAGGGAACTGAACCTTTTCACCCTGGAACAGAGGAGATTACGTGGGGACTTGATCCAAGACTTCAAAATCATGAAAGGCATCGGCCACATCAAACCAGAGGAGCTTTTCCAGATCAGCAGGGACACACGCACCCGGGGACACAAATGGAAATTGGGCTTCAAGGCATTCAAAACGGAAAACAGGAGACACTTCTTTACACAGAGTTGTCACAATCTGGAATAAACTACCCAACGATGTGGTTGAAGCTGAAAGTTTGGGAACATTAAAAATAGTCTGGATAGGATCCTTGGATCACTTAGATATTAATAAACACCAAACGAGCACGATGGGTCGAATGGCCTCCTCTCGTTTGTAAACTTTCTTATGTTCTTATATTTTGAAGAATATGGGATGGAAATCCAAGACTATCATTTAAAGACAAATAATAATTGCTCATTTAACAGAAATAATGTTATACCTGACACCTGATGCCCGATACCTGACACATAACGCGTGAAGCTTGATGCGTGACACCTGATGCGTGACACCTGATGCGTGATACCTGATGCGTGATGCCTGATATCTGATACATGATGCGTGATACCTAACACGTGATACCTGAGTAGGTGACTCGATGTCAGAGCACTGAGGCTGAGGAGGAGGAGGCGTGAGGAAGAGCAATGACGATTGACTGAGGGAGGGGTGAGTAACGATCCTGATACCGGAGACTTGAGTGGGTGATGCTTGATACTTGACTCGAGGACGACTGATGCGTGAGGATGTCCTAAAATGGACACCATAGATGTGACTTCCCTGCAGATCCAATTTGTCAGTCATACATGCTGCCTCATAATCATTTTGAGAATTTGCAAGACACTACTGAAGTTCACCTAGACTGGGACACACCCTGAAACACTTTTTTTCCAAAACAGAGCAAAAACATCAGTACTATTGGTTTATGTATGTGCACTCAGGGGGTGTAATTTGTAGTTTGTAACTTTAATTTTTGTAAGTACACGGAGCAAGAGAGCCCAAATTTGAGTTATTTGACATCATATTTGCTAGATTTAATTTGCTTATTGCCTTCCAAATGTAGGGCTGTGATATGACAATATATATATTGTGTGATGAAAGAAAAATGTCTATCGTTTCATATTATGCTCTATCGTTTATTTTGTTGTGTCGCAAATCCCACTCTTGACTGCAATATTTTTCGTTATTTGGACGTCGCTTTGCGTTCTCCCCGGTTCTTCCACACGTGCCGGATGCAGGCAAGAAATTTGCATTCAGAAACGCAAACAAACATGGAGGAGAGTGAACTTGACACAGAATAACCAAAATAACCAAAAGATACTTTAATGCACAAGCGCACACGTTCCACCCCGCTCTCGTCGCCAGGCTAAACTCGATCTGCAAGCAGCACCCCCGACAATACACGATCGCATCCCCCACCCCCGCTAATTTAGATGTGTATAATTTATATAAAATTAAAGAATAATAAAGTTTGTTTGTTTGCATTTTAATAAATTGGAAAGCAATGCAAACAGATTCAGAGTTTCATTATCTTTTTTTTAAGATGAAGTGGTACAACAGTTTTTATTATTATTATTACTATTTTGTATTAACACATGCTGTACCAGTAAGTAGAATCGAAAGCAGATGCGCCACTATAAACCCAGATGTGGTAAATCTACCTGAATCTATACCATATTACGACGCATGTTGCGTGATTACTATTACTTGTGTTATTGTTATGTGGCAGTAAATAATACTGTGTATATGTATGTATGTATGTATGTATGTGTATATGTATATATACCAATCAGCCATAACATTATGACCGCCTGCCTAATATTGTGTAGGTCCCCCTTTTGCCACCAAAACAGCCCTGACCCGTCGAGGCATGGACTCCACTAGAGCTCTGAAGGTGTGCTGTGGTATCTGGCACCAAGACGTTAGCAGCAGATCCTTTAAGTCCTGTAAGTTGCGAGGTGGGGCCTCCATGGATCGGACTTGTTTGTCCAGCACATCCCACAGATGCTCGATTGGATTGAGATCTGGGGAATTTGGAGGCCAAGTCGACACCTTGAACTCATGATTCATCAGACCAGGCCACCTTCTTCCATTGCTCCGTGGTCCAGTTCTGATGCTCACGTGCCCATTGTAGGTGCTTTCGGCAGTGGACGGGTCAGCATGGGCACCCTGACTGCCCTGCTGCTACGCAGCCCCATACGCAACAAACTGCGATGCACTGTGTGTTCTGACACCTTTCTATCAGAACCAGCATTCACTTTTTCAGCAATTTGAGCTACAGTAGCTCGTCTGTTGGATCGGACCACATGGGCCAGCCTTCACTCCCCACGTGCATCAATGAGCCTTGGCCGCCCATGACCCTGTCGCCGGTTCAACGCTTTTCCTTCCTTGGACCACTTTTGGTCCTTGCAGACCGGGAACACCCCACAAGAGCTGCAGTTTTGGAGATGCTCTGACCCAGTCGTCTAGCCATCACAATTTGGCCCTTGTCAAAGTCGCTCAGATCCTTACGCTGCCCATTTTTCCTGCTTCTAACACATCAACTTTGAGGACAGAATGTTCACTTGCTGCCTAATATATCCCACCCACTGACAGGTGCCATGATAACGAGATTATCAGTGTTACTCACTTCACCTGTCAGTGGTCATAATGCTATGGCTGATCAGTGTATATATCCCATAACAACATAACACACATAATAGTAATCACACACCACTTGCGCTGTAATGTGTTGCATTCTGCATATGTTTACCATGACAGCCTGCATGTTGTATTTGTTTGTTTTGCATATTTAATGATTAATAAAATACTTGTAGTTTGAATGTCTTTGGTCTTATTTTGTAGCTTGATTGGATAAAACCAAGAAATATCAAGATGTATATTGTGTATTGCTCAAACTTCTAAAAATATCAAGATATTCTCATGCAAGTCATATTGCCCAGCCCTATTCCAATGTATAATTTTTTTAAAGTCAATACCAAAACATTTTTTTTATCTACGTATGTAGTTTTTTTCAGTACCAATCTGTAATTGTTTGTACTATTTGAGCTAAATATATTTATTTATTCCAAACATTATAAGGGCATATCACATTTTAATGTAAATGTTTAGGTGTATTTAGATTAGGCACTTCTGATTTTGCATTATATAGTAGATCAACTATATTTGTATTGTAATAAGACTATAATTCATGCATATTTCAATAAATTAATTTATTATGAGCTTCATTGCCCTGGAGGCAGGTGTGTGAGTGTCAGAGTGAATCTCTTTCCCCAGAGGCAGGTGTGTGGGTGTGTAAGTGAAATATACATATTTATTGAATACATTACCTTAACTAAAAGACTAGAAAAGCTATTGCTATAATAAAGATGTTTTGTGCAATGTTTGTTATCAAAATGAAGTTAGCACTGTGAAAATGTGAGACTTTTAACATTTTGTAGAATTAAACATACCTTGTTCTATTACTGGTACCAACACAGTGGTGGTGGGTCATTATATCATTTCTTAACCATTTCAATTAAATTTGGAATTTGCTTAGTATAACTAGAACATTGGATACCTTGTATAACAAATTCCATCTCTGGGGTGAATTGAAAAAGGACACTGAGACCCTCTAATTGAACAAATATCTGTGCTTTTGGAGGGTGGGCACAATACTGCTACAGCCATCCATCAGAAGTGTGATGGCAGACTTTAGGGCTAAGGACTGGCCTATGTTAAATACCAGGGAACTAGGGCTACAACAAATGATTATTTTGATAATCGATTAATCTGTCGATTACTACTTCGATTCATCTGAAAAAAATACAAATAAAAATCCAGCATTAAATGCAAGGGTGTTATTAAAACTTTTTGAGTTTTTTACATTGTTCTCAAAACACAAAGTTGTTATACTCCTCAGTTTGAAAGGTGCTAAACTTTTGATCAATAATTAAAAATTAGAAAAAAGAAAACAAATTAAATGCAGTGTTTACAGGCTTCAACGGCAGTCCAATACTGGAGGTAGAATTATTGTTATTTTTTTCTGAAATGAGAGACAATACGAGTATGCATAGTAACACAATATTTACATTTCCATGCACACTGGATCCGATGATGTATCCGATCGTTACGTGCATGAAGAGAGAAAAAGACGAGTGTACGCATATTCCCTTTCTCACCTTGCACACTGACTGTGAAACGAGTTTGTTTCCATCTGATTTCACCTGCGTTCAAAATGACATCCACCAGTGAAACACGAGAGGAAGACGGATTGGTGGAAAGGCTTACAGTCTGCGTGTCTAACCACGAGTAAGTAGACAACAGAGAAAATACAATATGGCAAGCTATCGTGCAGGAGCTGGGCATGAATGGTACCGACTGTCTATAAAGCTTTAATTCTAGGAAGTGGTTAAGCACAGATAAACAACTAAAATGTGACTTGCATTATTTAATTATTAGTTTAGTTTAACGTTGAAACATGCACTCAGCTTTTGTGTCTTTATGGTGAGGTCCGTGCAGTTTGTGGGCGATAATTGTAAAAAGTATGTAAAAGCTCCTAACTTCTTCAGTAGCCCCTTGGCAAACTCAAAATGAAACTCAGACGTTTTCCATTTGTTTTTTCATTTACCATATATAATTAGTATATATTTTGAATTCAATAATTATGGCACTACTTGGATCATATAGACTGAGCCTTCCGCAGCACTGCACCACAGCTGTGCAACGCCCGTCCAATACATGCGATAGTTTAAAGAAATGTCTTAAAAATCACCTATTTATTAGGATCTATGATAGTTGCAAGTTTTAAATTATCTTTGCCTTTTTTGTTTTGCTTGCTCTCTTTTATTGGCTGTCCTGCTTGTTTTCTTGCTTACTTTGTTTTGTCTGTATACTGTACTGCTGTATTGCGTGTCTTTACGTGTGTCTGCTTTTACTCTTGCTGTACGCGCGGGTATAACAATACTAATAGCGCGTTATAAATAAAATGTATAATAATAATAATAATATATACAGTCCACATCAGTTAAATAAATGGGAAAGACTATGTACTTAGTTCGATTGTGACGGATCCAACTTTTCAGATGATAGAAATGTGTCGGATCAAGTGTCCACTGCCTGTGTGAGATGCATTAAGGCATGCGTGCAGGACGTCAGGGCAGCATATAAATAGCTTAAAAGGATCAGCTTTTGCCGTTGGCATAGCAGCGTCTTCATATTGTATTACAGATCAATCAAAACAAAACAAAACCAATATGTCTATATAGTTACTCATAAAGGGGTAAGAAGGGCTGATCGTCTTCCTCCGCTCATGCATCTCTGTCCTGCTCCGGCCCTGTGAGTCGAGCTGCACACTTTGCAGCAAACTGTCGTCTTTCCAGTGCCCGTGCAAAGTGCTCCGCACTTCAGGAGACTTACACGGCTTTCCACACGTGTAGCTGCTGCCTCCGCCATCCTTAATTGTTTTAGCTCTGCCCCAGGTAGACCCAGGTAATTGACGATTCAATTCATTGCCAACGATTTTTAATAATCAACGCAATCGATTTAATCGATTAGTTGTTGCAGCCCTACAGGGAACCCTCTCTTAGTATTTATCCAAATACTTCTTTTTATTGTAGTATAGTTTATACTCAAAATATGTGGACTATGAAAACTTTTTTACTGCAATACATAATCTCTGACTTGACCACTGGCTGCAGTAGACTGCTCTCAGGCATACAAAAAGGCAAGGTAACACTCAAGTGCCGATAAACCTTTATAAATAAGCTTGAAAGCCTTTAAAAATACAAGCCTGAAAGTGTCTGCATACCAAATAGTCGATGGTGCTGTAAACTGCACAAACTGCAAATGCGTCTCTATTTTTCAAAGGATTGAGGCACTGTTGTGTGATATGAGGGCGTTCAGGTGAAAATAACACGATGGGCAGATGAGCTCATGAAGACGGGTGTGTGGGACCAGTCAGCCTGAGCTGAAGACTTCAGCGAGCACAGCACGAAGAATATGCCTAGTGTCCCGCAAGAAGCGCAACCCCCTGTTCTTGTGGAAGTACAGGGAATGGCTTTGTCGTCAGAAACACAAAGTGAGCACAGCAGAAAGCAGTTAGCAGTTCTGAGCTTCTGTAAACTATGCAACTAATAGATTCTCATTAGGAAACAATTAATTATAAGCTGTGCAGGAACTTGTTTCTTTCGTTTTCATTCTGTCTTTCCCTTATTGCTGTAACCTTATTTCATGTCTTTGCTTCGGGTTATGTTTTTATTCCAGATACACGTAACACAATACATTAAGTGTCCCTAATTACTGTGTATTACACTCTAATTACTTGGTAACTACCAGTGTAACAATGCCTATTTACACTGCAATTGTGCATGGTTACAATGTTTTTACTGTGCTAGGGTAACACTTTACATTTAGTGTCCCTAATTACTGGTATTTACTTCTTAATTACCTGTGTAATTAACTAAATTGTGGCGGCCCGGTTTCAGAATGAAGACGAAATATTTGTACTTTCATGATAAACATGACATATGTGCTCTATGTGCTCTGCACAGTCGCCACAGAAAGCACCTCTCCATGAGAGCAGGCCTTACAACATGGTTTGAGATCATTATCTATTTGCTAGCTACATCATTGTGAATGTGGTTACAATATTTTAAAATAGGGATGTGCATGACAAATATTTTGTAATTCCACAGCTGTTGTCCACGACTAGTAGTAGTCACCGCCCCCATTCAAAATGCGACATACATTAAATGCAAAATAATGCAATGTGCCATTTTTTGCAATTGCAGAAAGTTCTGAACTTTATTTTAAATTACTTATCTAACACAACATTGTTAAATAAACATTAGGCTATGTAAAATACCTTCCTATTAGAAGACGTATGGAAGTGGCATAATAGCAGCAGCAATAAACAAACCTGTCAGCAAATGTAAGTCGCCCTGGATAAGAGCGTCTGCTAAATGACAAATAATGTAATGTAATGTAACTCTCATATTATTATTTCCCGATATTGTCACATTTTTTTTGTCACAATTTAAAATGAACTATAAAGGTTGTGACTATTTGTTTATAAAGGAATATGTTGCAATTACAGCTGTAATTGACCAACCAAAAATATTTGCTTTTTCAATTTGTATTAATTAAACTTTCATTGAATAATAGTTTAGCAATGTGAGCTGCAATGAAAATGCCTTAATATTAGCATCCTTGTGGCAATGGTTTCTGGTCATAACAGCGAAATGTTTTTGACTATTTGTTTAATTTAGCCAATCTATTTAACTAAACAATTTACTTTTCCACGTTTCCAAATCACACTCAACATACAAACTGCGGTCTGCGTTCGGAAACGCACCTGTGCTTTCCAGTTCCAGTGAATAGAAAATAAATAGGAAAGCTGGCTGTGTATGCAGCTTAATAATATTAATTTGTTTGTTGCTCCTCTTTCCTTTTCTGTCATTGCTAGATTCGCAGAAAGGTGTTTGGCTTTTAGGTGGGTTAACATCCCAGCTGTAGATTTGTGGTATATTAATTGCACTGCACACATTATACACTTAACAGTGTTTTAATTTACTTTGTCAAAGTATTTCCACGCAGAAATTATCTGAGAGGAAGCCATTGTTCGCGTTGTTGTAGCGACGCAGATCTGCGCAGATCTGCAGAATTCCACCGATCCCATTAGCGGAGTCGCGCAGATCTGTCATTGTCAGCCAATCAGATACAAGAAATAACACATCCCACCCTCCCGTCAGTCTTCATTACAGCTACTTAGAAAGCCAATTAACCATACAGGCTTTAAAATAAAAATCATTATTTTATTATTATTATTGTAACTATCGAATGTTAGATAGATATAGATATATACATATATATCTATATCGGATATATAGGTAAAGATGTGTGTGTGTGTATATATATATATATATATATATATATATATAGATAGATAGATAGATATCCTATATATTAAATAAAATATTAAATAAAATAAGTTAAGTAAAATTGTATAAAATGGAAAGAGCGTTACTGGATCTTCTGTAACTATGTTGATTCAGGCTCATCCGTACTAGATGGAGTAAGAATAGGGAGATTCCAATGTAAATGGCCAAATAAAATTGTGAAAAGTGAAATGCAAAGAAGTTTTAAAGTATATTCTTGTGGAACCTAGGGGGGGAGGGGGTGCGAGCTGTGACCCAAATGTCTTTTGGGGGGCGCAGTTTGGGAACCATGTTGATTACATGAGCATTACTGTGAATCTTCTTTTCAATGCCCAGGAAAATTAAGTGATTCAAGAATGATAGTATAGTAATCTAGTTGGATGGAGCATGTTCACTTACTAAACAGGTCATCTATGTATTGCCAATGATTAACCTGACTAAGCATTTGCTCCACAACTGTGTTACATTTCTATAATTTGCAAGTAGTGTTAGTGTTGTTGGTGTGCGTTTCTCCCTGTTCACCCTGTAGGATGCTTTGGCCTCAGATACTCCCTAATTAGCTGCCTGCGTTTGCTTTACTTTTCAAATGTGACACCAGGCAGGTTTTATGTGTAACTTTGAAAGGAAATAAAGGCATTTATTTCATAGTGTTGCTGATAGTTACTGAAGAATTTCTAGCACTCTTTCAGAAATGGATGTCTGGTAAGTTGAAACAAAGCTAGTGATTATCTTCACATTTTCTTCATTCAAACCCTCTCTTTTTCCTGAAAGATATGTTTGCCATCTGTCACGTTTAGCAATGGGGGCTAGACAGGGACGTGGTCGTGGTCACGGGCGATGGTCGTGGGATCAGGCAGACAGACAGGCAAAGGAGTCGTATACGGGAAGACAGGCAGGAGGTCAAGGGCACACGGGAAATCCAAGGCACGAGGAGTACAGGGCTACAGGGAGCGGACACACGGAGAAGGCTCAGAGTTGCAGTCACTGACTCTGCCAAAACTTCGCCACGACTGAGGGCAGTGAGGGGTTTAAGAAGGGGAGCAGGAACCAGGCTTGGGAGGTGCAGGGCGAATAGGAACAGAGGGTGGAAGCAAGAGTGCACAAGGGTGTATGGAATGCTAATAGGATGATAGAATGAGGAGAGGAGGGAGAAGGCAGGGAAATGGCGGCCCCTAGTGGGGATAGAGGGGGAGTGCCAGGGGACCATGACACCATCCATATTGACATATTTTTTAATTTTATATACCCAGGAAATAAATGTGTTAATTATATTGGATTTTTTTTCTGTTTCGGTGTGACTGTCAAATAGACGTGAGTTATGAGTCTTCATCACACATTGGGAAAAGTGAAATCCAGCAAACAATTTACTTCATTTCTTGACAACTGTTTGTGTTATTATTATTTTTATTTCTTGGCAGACGCCCTTATCCAGGGTGACTTACAACATAAGTGTAAAACAAAGTGCAAAAATACAGATGCTCATATCAATCCACCTGTGTGGTAGTTCAGCAAGGTCTTTTTGTAGAAAGTATACAAAGAGACATGTTTATGTTATGAATTAATTTCCTATTGTGCACGTACTTATTGAGGGTGATTGAGTGACAATTAAGGATATCTGAGCATCATTAACAGCACTATTTCATAAACTACTGTATGCCAATTTTATTGGAAAATTTATTTACAACCACAAATTAGCTGGAGTAGCTCTTTGGGATATAAAAAGTGCCACAATCTAGGTTTGAGAGAATACCACTCTTTTCAAATGCAATCATCTCAGGAATCATACACAACTTTTGGTGTCATTTTGTTGCATATTGCTATGCTAATTCACCAAGTGCCACCCTTAAATGTCTGGGTGAACAAAAGAAAATGTCAATAAATGTAATCTTCCTTTACAAATGGTTTGGGAATTATATGTTTATATGTTCATGATTATAATGTTTTGTTGTTTGTTTGGAAGAGTAATATTGTACTCCTGGAGGTATTTATTTGAAACTTACTTTAACTGGATCTCCCAATTGTAGACTTTCCTTTTCCTTAACCAATCCAAACCAGAAATTAATACGGGATAAACATTATCCTCTTGTAAAGTAAGTAACATTATATTCCTGTATGCTAGCACCAGCTTTTGCATTAAAGCCGAGTTGAACAACTGTGGATATGTTTAATATGCTCTCACAGGTCTCTGAGAAAAGATTATAGTGATATATTTCCTTCATTCCCTTGATAGCAGTGAAATGTATTGTAGTCTTGTGTCCATTGTTGTTGCAGTTGTTCCACTGACAAAAGAGGTTACCTGGAACATCCTTCCGGCAGCACTTGATTGCATCTGTTGGGATGAGACCTTGGTCACACATTGTTAACTGGATTTGTGTGCCAGTTTCAGCGTCTTAAAGTTGCCACTTGTTAATTACAATGGCTTTCCACATAGGAAACTGAAAAATGTTCTACCCCCAAGGGCTGCTAAAATCTTGAGCTCGGTGACAGATGTTAAGGAAATTCAATCGGTTTCTACATGGATATACACAACCATTATAAAAATAACTGACCTTCATTATTTAATTATTTATTTTTGAGAAAGGAAATTGGCTTAGGGTGAAAATAAAGGAATGTAGCTACAGTTTGTTGTGTCACTTATACAAACTTTTTTAATTGACCCAAAGCTTATCCACTGCAGCTGTCAGACAGCTTAAATGTCAAAGTTAATGACTTTAAGGTAGGATCAGTCATATCCTGGGAATGTGACAATCATTTCTGGAATGGTTGAGGACTGAAGTGATTCAAGCATCCAAGAGGAATATCATTTCAGTATCACTGGCCAGAGATTTACTCAAATCTTCCTATCTTGATTCAACAGATATGATTACAGAAACCTAAATTTGCCTCCTGGGTGTTATTGTTTTGGTTGCCTTTGATACCAAGAAACATATACTTTTCCCATTTCATAGATATGGTTGTTAATCTCCAGTGCCAGTCATTAAGACTCCAAACATTGAAATATTTGTTTGGGTAATTTAGTAAAGGATTACTTTCTGAATCAATCAACAATGACACTAATGATTCTCTGGGCACCTCCTAGCACACATAATTGTATCTGCTTTTCCTGCCCTCCAGGTTCCAATTGGTACTTAAGCTGTGTTACCCCAAAGAGGCAGTGTTCAAAATTAGAGAATTAAATAATATAAATAATTGTTGTGCATATAAAACAACTGCTCAACCGTTACAACTTATAGAAAACCAACTCATCTATGCTACGTGGAGATCTGTGGATTGTTTTTTAGAGAGTATCCCGTTTATGTTTGTTCAAGGTTTGTTACATAGTCATGAAGGGCTATTTATGCAGGATATCTGTGTCTTTTATGTCACTCTGGACTTTGCTTGCATGAAAGTTTGAGTTTCCTGCCTTTTAATGAAATGGAACATCTGAGTCTGCTGATAAGAAATTGAACCTTTATCAATAGAAAAGTGAACAAAAGCAGAACATTAAAAACTTTTCTTTTATCAGTTGTTTTCTCAGTGTAAAGGGTTTTTTTTACTACTAGCTCACTGGAAGTTGAGGTTGCACTGCAAAATGTGTATGTAAAATTTTAATCAAATAACAGTTACAATAATTGCTAAAATCTTGAAAATAGAAGTGTATTTGAACCCTGTGTCTTTATGTGTATGTTGGGCTATTATGGAGTTTTAGGCTTGTATTGGGTTAGGGTTTAATAGCATAGGTTTAATTAAGCATCCAGATTTAAGTTTAACGTTTAAGCAGCTTTTAGTATAGGACCATCATAAGGTATTGGTTAGATTTCCCATTAAAGACCGACTTCAAATAAGTTTACTGCTGGTGGTGTAATATTAATGTTTTGTGCCAAATTCTAGATTAAGATTTAGAAATGTTTGCCTACAGTAAGTCAGGGCATTCACATTTTTCCAAAGTACATTTTATTTTACTTTGTTGTCTTCCATGAATTTCAGATTGTGATTGACAATCTCCAGCATTTTGTATGGATCCCCATACAAAATTATGTCTTGCTTTAAGACCTAGCCCAGATAAACAGCAGAACCTATAACTTCAGCAGAAAAATCATTTCAATGCTAAGCAGAAATTCACTGTGTGCTGAGCATTTTTTATGCCAATCAACTGTCACCTGCAGAGGGCTTTCTGCAAGCAGATATTGATGTGTGTGAACTCTGGGGCATTCGTTTTCAACCTTCATTTCATATTTGATTTGATTTGGCAAAGTGCATGTAGAATGCGCCGAGGCCTTTCTTTGCTTGACACCATAGCTTAGACTTTGACGGGATCCATATACGGAAGGAAATATATTTTCAATATCTTGTCTATGCTTTTGGTGTCTTTTCCCGACAGCCAAATTAAAGTTAAGCATCTTTTTATTATTCACGGCAAGCACTGGTCTTTTGAAACCACCGATGAGATCGACTTTGTCCCGATAAGATGGATAAGACCACAAGCTCAAATGACACGTCGGTGCAATTCAGTTCAGTTAAAACAACGACAGGTTAAGAAACAAGGTGAAGAAACGTAATTGTGAAAAGACTGTGCATTTGTTTGAAGTGTCAGACTATATTTCAATGTCTGTTTGGTGGTCTCTCAGGAATGAAAACATTGCACTTGTTTTGTTACCCCAAAGCTCATGATAAGAGTGTATTTCTGTATGCATGGAAAGTATAATATATTGTACCAATGTGTGTTTTTGGTGTTGTGAGCAATGGCGCATTGCCTGTTAATGTATTCACTTCCTTGTGGTGTAGTGATATCCTGTCAGTTAAGAGCTAATCTGGGATCATAATGCTGAAATTACATTGTAATCAGTTCCATATCATGTTATACATATCCATCTGGGATATAGCCAGAATGCTACACAAAGAGCATGAAAACAGAATACAGAAAACCGATCAAAAGTCATATCAGGGATAAGGATCAATTATCATACTGGAATGATAATAAAAATGGATCTCAATGGAATGTATGCTTTTGTCATAATTTAATGCAGGTAGTGCCATATCTATGATTTGTAGTAACACAAATTTAATGTTAATGAGGAATAACCCACTCAATGTATCCTCTTATGTCCAGGGTGCATTTCTTACATGGATTGTTGGATTTTATGCTGCAAATACCATAAACTATTCCCACTCTTGTTTTAATGGATTAAGAACATAGGCAGCCATTATGAAAGCATCCTTTTATTCTGTTTCAACAAATAGCGTCTAATCCTCTTCACTTCTAAATGTCTTAGATTATTGGCATTTTCCAAGGAAGGCCACAAGATGTTGTCAGTCTCCATTTGTATGCACGAGTGGGGATAGTCAGCAGTAGGGGTATTTCTTTGACCCAACTTAATTTACTGAAAGCTGCTGGATTAAACTCAGCCCATTTAAATGGTCCAGCCTAGAAACCACCTCTTCCATTAGTGTGATGCAATTTGAGGCTGAAAGTATTGTTAACGTTTTGTAAAAAGTGAGCAAAGGGACCTGTTGGGATTCATGAAGATTTCTGTCTTGGAGGCAGTACAATTAAACTAACCTATTATTTATAAACTGAAACAATCACTGAAAAGTAAATTAGAGTGCCTAGGCAGTGGTGAAAAAGTGGAAAGACTGGGAGTTATACAGTCCTAATCTAAATTCAACCCCTTAATTCAAGGTGTCTTTCAGCAATTGAATCTGAATCCATTTCAGCTGTATGTATACATCAGTGACTAATAAAAGATTGGACTACACTTATAATGTTTCATGATTTCATGCAACAAAATGTCATTATAGATTTTATGAGCAAATAATTTATATCATACAGATATCATTCATTCTAACAATACTTGCACATGCAAATACAGTTGCTATGATACTTAAGTGCTAACTTTGATGTACAATGCAGTTACATAAAAATAAAATTTAAATTGTCAGTTATCAGTTCAACTCCCTTTGAACAATATAGTGTTGATATATTGGGTATTAGTTATGTAATGGTTTCTTTCTTGATTAGATCTTTGAATTCTTCGATGCTATCTATTTTCCCTCACATACATTAATTTGTCTAATGTTGTCACTTCTTTGAAACATAAAATACAAACTTCTTTGAGATCAATCTAGCAATCTTAATCTCTGATCAGAATTTGACAGATTAAATGTTTCATATATCATAAACAAGACAGTCACACTTAAAGATTAACTTTTGTATTTCGAAAGACATCTGAGACTGAAGAAAACCATTGGAGTTGAAATATTATATATGACTTGACCATTTATATAATATGTATGTCTGTATGTTGGTTATATTTAAGTCAACTAAATGGTTACTTTGTTTTTTGTAAAACATTTTTTTTTTCAAACATTAACAAGTTTCAATTAAAAAGAACGTCCCAGGAATCAGGAATAATTAATTATTAATTCTGATTCATTCTTATTAATCAGTTTATATTTTTTTATAAATCAGAAAGCCATTTAGGGTGAGCAACATCTCAATGTGATTTATAAGCCATGCAGTTGTAGTGTGTAAAATAGAACAATGATGACACATTCCAAACACTATTTGGCGAGCCTTCCATACTACATTTGAATTCAGGTTTGGGTATTCTAGTATCTACATCAACCTCACGAACAATGCCAAACATGTGTTTATATTCATCTAGCATTTAAATAAGATATGCATCAGTTTGTATCATTTTACATATTTAGTATGCAATAGATTACATATACAGTTTTTTCTCAAATACATTTTAGAGAGACAAACTAATTTAAACAACTGCTCAAAATACGAGCATGGGCACTGTAGATAGGTGAGGAATGAAAATAAATAAATGAAAACAAATATTTGTTTTATTAATTACATTCCTTTCACAAAACCCTGGCTGCTTAATATTAATTTCTTAATATTAATCTGAAAAAAATGCAATGTTACAGTTCCTTGTGTCTCAGCTGCAGATGAACTTTTTGTTGAAGGAGAAATCTGTGAGGTATCATTCTGTCAGCAATAGTTGTGTGCACTAACATTTAGATAATACAGGACCTCAAATCCTACATGGCCATGCATTCATGTCATTTTTTGCATGGTTAATCGGTGATGGACTGTAAAATTGAATGCTTTTCAAAGGAATATGCTCCTCGAAGCATCATTGTCATACCTGCTTTTGAAATTTGATTCATCTGACAAATTAAAATAATGTGAAAGTGTGAAAGGAGAAGTGTAAACCATATGCAGGTTAGGTCATGTTTTACTGGTTGCACGTAATAATTGTTTCTTCTTCAATTAATATGATATTAATATTAACGCTATTTTGGATGAGTTTATGTACCTTTTTTCCCTACTCATTTTCTGAGGCAGCCAATAGGCTTTTGCCCGCTGAGTACAATTAAGTGAGTTTCCTGCCTGAACCATCGCTTTGCTTAATTTCAGTGAGGACAACTCATGCAATAATGTGTAATTTATTATTAGTAACAAGCATTTACAAAGACATTGGCATTGGTCTCACATTCAAGGGGGCCCTGCCCACCATTACTTTTGGCAGCGCTTACATGCCTGACCTACCCCAAGAAGAGATTTTTGTGACTACTTACATTTGATATGTATGTTATATATATGTATGTATGCATGTAAATGTTTGAGAGATGATCCTACCCTCTCTTAGAACAACGAGCCACCCAGGCGTGCACATGCCCCCGGGACGGATGAGTGCAACACTGCCAGTTGTTGACCCTGAGTTCCGTGGCCCGGAACGATCCCTGTTGGTTTCTAGAGCACGTTAGCAACCTAACTGGCCAGAGATGCAGGCGGGGTGGTGGGAACCACCGTCCCCATCCTAGAACTAGTGTGGACTGACATGAATCATGATAGAGAGCCACGGTATCCCTGCTAGGTCCTACAGCGAGACCGCTATCTGCAGCTCATAGTATGACCACCAAAGTGAGGCTTGATTCAATCAGACCACCTAGACTTGACAGGGATTAGCTACCTGTGGTGTGCTCCTAGAGCCTAGAAATAGTGTCTTGATGTTGGTGTATGTAATAAGTGATGGAGATTAATGTGAGAGCATGAGGTTATGACTGTACTGGGGATGCAGGGTAAATACAGTCGCCACCATATACTATATGCAATACAATGCTGATTCATATGTTTATATTCTATATGCAAGTATGTTTGAGATGACCCTACCTCACTCAGAACAGGGAGCCACCTGGGCATGCGCATGCCCCCGAGCCGGATGAGTGCAACAATACCAATTGTTGACCCCGAGTGAGCTGTGGCCCGGAATGATCCCTGTTTTACAGCACGTTAGCATAGTGGCCAGAGACGCAGGCGGGACAGTGGGGACCAGCGCCTACCTAGAACCAGCGTGGACTCCACAACTCATGTTTGAGAGCCACGGTGTCCCCGCTAGATTCTAGAGCGAAACCGCTACCT
Source organism: Amia ocellicauda (assembly GCF_036373705.1). Lineage (NCBI taxonomy): Eukaryota > Metazoa > Chordata > Actinopteri > Amiiformes > Amiidae > Amia > Amia ocellicauda. The sequence continues at coordinate 9,859,260 of NC_089859.1, forward strand.
GCAGCTCATAGTGTGACCACAGAAGTGAGGCCTGATTTGATCAGACCACCTAGACCTGACAGGGATTAACTATGTGTGAAAGCTATGGTTCCTAGAGCTTAAACAATGCTAAAGTTAGTGTACATAATATGAAGAAGATGTGCACACGACTGCTTTAAGTGTACTAGGGGGAAGCACGGGGAAGGAATGCATTAGCCAGCAATCTGCTTAATGCAATACTTATTATTATAATGATTTTAAAGCCTGCAGGCATAGAGGAGAAAAAAACCCTTGGGAATAATAAATCTCTGGGGGTCCCAGGCCTGCGGTTGCCCCCCCTCCAGGCACTAAATTAGATCATTGCAAGAACAATTTATGGAGTAAATAAAGTTCATGGACAGAATAGATCAGCTTCCTGGGTTTGACATGGATGCACCGTGCAGTTGAGGTGTGATTACCTTCTTCAGAGATTAATGAGCTGAGCACGACCTGGACATGGGCTGCTGAGACGCTGTCAGAAATGGGGTTCACTCGGAGTCGTCCATGGACGGATGTTGATGCATCGAGTAATGGTAGAATTCAGACAAAAAGGTGTATTAGTGCAAGCAGTGGGTGCACAATAACCAGCCAAGCTTGTTTTAAATGCAAGGTATACATGTCAGAGTACAGTATTAGATCCTTGATGACAAATCCACATTGTGATCATATTGTGCAGGTGATTATATCACCCATGAACCCATGAAGCCGGCGGGCAGAGCTGCCGTTCCAGTGGTTACAAAACAGAACAAGACATTAAATCAGTGCGCAGCCCTCATCCAGTTCGAGAAGGCAGTGATGGTTATACCATTTTTCAGAATTTAGGTAAAACGGGAAAGCAAAACCTGCTCTGGGGAATTATGCAATAATGAGATTTAGACACCCTGATAGGGAGAGGAGATCGCATTTGGTTACTGTGGAGACTGTCAGTGTAGAGGGCATGATTTCCCGAAAGCATTGTAGTTTTTGTTGGAACAGAAGCCGTATCTTTGCACTAGTGCGTTTTAATACTAGTGATTCCAACAAGTAGAAGATCCTTCATTTTCATTTACACCAGGGTTTAGTAATGCCAGTAATGCACCAAGCAGATTGAGTAAAACCTTTTGTGAGTTGCTTGCTCAGCAATGCATCCATGGATCCGGTTCGTAGTGTTAATTGCAGGTTGCGCTATGTACGTAGTGATGATAGTGTGATTAATCCTGCATAAAAACTGAGATAGACCAGTTTGTGAGTGGTTTACAAAAAGCGATTTGCGACGTTGTGGGCATCGTGGTTATCTGTAACGTGGATTTGTAGACAGGTGTCATTTAGGATTTAGTGGACCTGAAATTTAAGTGTTTTAGATACGAGGACTCGACATGGGCAAACAGCAATGGGTTTTTCGTAGTGTTTGCAAAGTAAGAGTGGTCGGTTTCTTCATGGGAGAACAAAACTAAAAATGTAATCACTGTGTAAATAAAATAACTTCTGAAGGTATGACAATCAGAACCGTGCCTGTCCGTTTTGAATATTTTTTGCCCGAGTTCTCAGTCTGACTGTTTCCAGTGATTCCAGTGGAGAGATGCTGTGCGAGCCGGGGACTCACAGCACAGGGCCGAGCAGCCATTCAGTGCGTTTGATTTATATGGGATTTCTTTTGTTTGATTTAATCCTAGTTATTAACATGTTAGGAAAAAAATATATATTTTGGTTAACTTTACAAATCTGCATTCATTATTTTTATTATTACTTGATTTCTTACCAGACCGACACTGCCAAAGAACCATGTAACAACGATGTCCGAGCACAGTAAACGTGAAGCTTAAACAGCTTGATTATCTGAGGTGATCCGTCTACAGAGCCGAGCGCATAGCAGCAGCAGGTGGGATGAAGGGAGATCCAGTTGAAGGGACCGGAGCCGAACTGAGAGAGTGTAGGAGACATCGGGGACAGAGAGTGGCTCCGGAGTTAGAAGGTAGATCCAGGCCTGGAAGCTGGCGGGGATCGGAATTCATTGAAAAGGGCTACAAGTAGTCATGGCAGCGGCCATAGGGACATCATGGATGGCCATCCAGAGCTTCTGGAGCTGCGATGCACAGCCGGAGGTGGAGAAAAATAAGCAGCAGTTCCCGTACTGTGAAGGCCGTGGGATTCCCCAAAAAGACAGTCGGTGCCAGACGTGAAACTCAGAACCAGAGGAAAACACAGAGCACCAGCAGTGAAGAGCGAACAGACGAAGAGCTCAAGCAGGAGCACAGTGAATTCAAAAACATGATGGGACACTGTTTTGTGTGAGTTTATGTACCATTTGTTCCTACTGATTTTCTGAGGCAGCCAATAGGCTTTCGCCCACTGAGTACAATTCAGTGAGTTTCCTGCCTGAACCATCGCTTTGCTTAATTTCCATCATAAATAATGTTGTAATAAATATTTACCAGTTTCTGTACAATCAGTTAATCAAATGAGACAAAAAGTGTCGATATTTCAGAGTTAAAATCACAATTTCAGTGATTCTGTCTCAATCCAGCTATTGCACAATATTGGGGCAGGGGAGCTCAGTGCCCTACTCCAGCAGGCAGGTTTATTATGGTGCCTTGTGGTCAAATACTGGTACTGCAAGAAGCACTAATAGAAGCCAAGCATCTGCCCCTCATACTCCACAACTCTGAGCTGTCTCCTGTGTCAGTCCACACGTTTAGGAACCTGTAAAAATGGCGATTAATGCAGCTACACCTACATTGTGTAACAGTGTAGAGTTTCTTTTAAAAAACAATTGAATGACTACAATTTCAAGACAAGTTGAAAAACAGGACATTTTCAAGTACGTGGTGTGATTGGAAAACTTGGTTCTATGTCTGCTCTACATGGAACACAGTATTCCATTTTCCCTCCATAATGTTCCAGTCATCGTTAGCAGGGGATAAATGGAATAACACAGGGATGACAGATTTAAAACACAATTTTCTGAATGGTTTAAGAAAACTGAAAAGAGGATGCAATCCTCTTTCTCATGAAGACTGATCTTATTTCTTGTCAATTTAAAAACTAAAGCCCCATTAACACTGAAATGCCTGTAAATTGTAGGCAACGTTTGCCTGCTTTTTTCATGTTGCACCCCATTCACACTGGCTTTCAATGCCGGGAAATTGCCGGCAAGGACCCATTCACACGGAAAACAAAGATTGCCAGCAAGAGCACAGTAGCCATGTGAACGAGATGCTACAGAAGCATCTGGATTGGAGAGAGGAGACATGGACCTGTATTCTGGACGTGTTTGTACAAGTTCGATAATTTCCCCGTTTTGCCAGTTTCCTTCATTTGTGTTTACTGAGCTATTGGTTCTAACCAGGGCGGCGGTTCAGTTCGAGGAGGGAAAGGCAAATGATATGTCAATCTAAGTGCGTTTTCGCTGCTGCAAAGTTAAATCATCAAAAATAAATGAGAACAAGAGCATGACATTACATTGTGTGCCTATCTATATCTCCCTGATTTGCTGATCTGCAATTGCTCAAAACAACTTATTTTATTTTTCATTTTTTAAAGTTTGACATTACTGCATTAAAATGAAATTAAATAACTCGAAACAAACTACCACCATTGTCACAGTAATGCAGTCTGAAGGCTTGTTCACACTAGAAGTTTGTTTCATATTCAGTGCAATTTGGTTCTTTTGGAAAAGAGTGTGAACAACAAAACTAATTGAAACCACTGAAAGAGGTGGTCTTGGTCCGTTTGGCAAAATAAGTGAGTTTGGTTTGCTTGGAAAACTTTAACGTGACACTGGGAGGTCTCAGTTCTTTTTCAAAAAGAAAAAAACTCCACATTTCAGCAGTAACCTGCAGTTTTAACAGTTAAGATAACATTCACATTCATGTATTTATTCGGTAACGGTAACCTGACAACAATTGGATATTGGGCTATATTCATCAAGGGTGTTTTTTCTAAATGGAATATAATGCAAATTTAAGTGATGGTTAACATGTATACATCAGAGCGTACAATTTTATCTAAAAATGCTGCGTGTGAGCCAGACATTTTTCAGTCATTTTGCGGCTTATTTATACTTTTGTTTGTGTGAGAAAATAAGTGTCAGAAATAACTAATTGCTATAAAAACACTTCATTTAATGTATTATGTAAAGTATCACTATATGTTTGGTATGGCAGTAGCAGTATAATACTCCTAGATGGATATTTAGGGGACATCACACTACTACTATAATTCAAGTTACAAAATACCCAGTAAATAAATGATATAATGTAATATTTTATTTAGTTGTTGAAAAACAAGCTTATAGGCAGTGCATTAGTAATAATAATAATAATAATAATAATAATAATAATAATAATAATAATAATAATAATAGCAGTCACAAACTTTTTTGTAATTAAATTGGTTTTCAAAATACTAACCCAAAAATTTGCTATACATTAAATACTGTACTGCATCATTGTAATGTATTCTAACGGGGTACGGGGCTGGGAAAGGCAGAAGTGTGCGCACAGGGAACTACATTGATGCCCCAAAAGACTCCCACAATGCAGCACCATAATAACAGGAAGTCCTGCTCTCAGTCAGTAACACGAGAGTAACGTTCGTAAGAAAACTCTCCTGCACATTTCAAAGTCTCCGTTTTGTTTTTAAAAGCGGAGCTGTGGTGTTTTTGTCATTCAACCTTAGTCACAGTTCTGATGAAGATTAAACAACCAAAGCATTAGCTTTAATAATATAAATACATTTGAGAATACAGTACACAGGTTTTTCTATTGTTTACTATTGTTTTTTAAATGTCCATTCAAGTTTTGCTAACTGTTACACTTGGGGTGATCACCAGTCCTGCATTTTAAGTAATTATTTCAGATAATTGTCAAACAAATCGTTCAAATGTCCCAGTTTTGTTCAGCATAAAATGAGAGAACACCTGGATCAGTTTAAATGAAAAGATCACACAAACACGAATAAAAGATAATGATATCAATAGCTGGGATTTTAGCAACAACAACAATAAAAAAAAATGTCCTAAGGAAGGTAGGAAATAGCGCTTCTATTTGCTATATGAACCCCCACCCCCTAACTGTTTCACATATGTGTGTGAGCTGTAAAATGTCTGTATAATACAACAACATTGTTACATAGTAAAATATATTGCTAGTTAAAACTGATGCAAAAGTTTTTTTTTTTTTTTTTTAATAAAAGTAAAACTTACCTAGTGTGATCTTCCTCCGAATCACTTTCGCCGCTGAAGACACGTGGATGTTTTCTTTTTAAGTGCTCCAATATTGAAATTGTACTATTGTGAAAAGCCAGCTTTCTTGGAAAGTAAACAATAGACTGTGTTGTTGATTGGCCTTTTAAAGTAATTCCAGACGACTGAACTTTTGTTTTACGTTTGTTTCCTGTAGAGGAACTTGTTGCTTGTTCACCTTCCGCCATTTTTAAAATATTGCGAATACTCAACAGTTCTTTTTTACAGTTGACTAATTTTATTCCTAGATTATTCGAATACTTCGAATAATCGTTGCAGCAGTAGTTGTAGGATAAGGCAGCATTTTGTGGGCTACTAGCTATAACGGTATGGTAAGTGGGCTATTTACTGTCTATTCTCTTAAATATCCTAAATATCAGTCACAGGTGACTATCCACTTGCCTGTTTTCAATTTAATTTTCAAGTCATTATTCAAATAACGATTTCAAAAGTAGGCATGGGCTGCATCCCAAATCGCGCACTTATTCCCTCGTTCCCTTCCCTTGCGGGGCGGAAGTACTCCGGTGGCATCCTAAGGGGTGTCCCAAACCCTTAGGTAGCTTAATCGAGCCGTTTGTGCCCTTCAATGTTCACTTCGACGGAGTGAACAAAAGAGCACACTTATGCGAAAGTGTTTTAGCGCTGAAGTCCCAGAACTCTGTGCGTTAAAGATGGAGACAAGTCAACTGGGAAAATATAGCAGCGGCGGGTGTATATAAATGTAATGTTAGCTAGACAGTTGTAGAAATTGTTAAATTATGTATCAAGGAAATAATACATAGATAGATAAAATAAAATGATTTTATATTATTGATATTAACGAACAGTGTATTTCAAAATTATTATTATTATTATTATTATTATTATTATTATTATTATTAAATACAGAGACAGATGACAAGAAAATACTGCGTAGGTACTTTTTTCGGTCAAAGGAAAAGGCGCTGAATGCTGACGTTGAAGTGTGTCCCATTGAGTACTTTTAACTTCGCCCTACACCTTACACCCTACACCCTCCTCACTCAAGTGCACACTCTGTGACGTCAGCACAACGTCACGCTAAGTGTACACGTGTCGAAGGGTGTAGAGAGCAAGTGTGCGATTTGGGATGCAGCTATGGTTAGCAGGTCAGGGACCAGCCCACCAGTATTAAAGGGGACGAGCTGCTACTGACCAAAGGTGTTAATGTGTAGTAACTGAATAAGAAGTAGTCAAAGTGTAAAAAAAAAAAAAAACGATTTTCCCTGAATTAAACTAACTGCTCTGTGGTAAACTTGAATAAAATGGCTTATTTTGTGATGAAAAACAGAAAGCTCAGTTACAATACATAATTTAAAATATAGCAATCATCATGGGTCAGTTAAAAACATTACAATCTTACTCCTTCAAATAACTTATTAATAACCCAATAGATCTAGCCAATTTTTATTACAGATTTATATATTTAACTTTCCAGAAGAATTCAAAATGCCAGTTCTGGTTTCTTGATTGTGCCGTTGTAAAGAAGAATCTTTTATTTTTTCTTCTTTAAAAAACACAAGCCTGTGTCTTGCTGCAATTACAAATATTTACTGAGAAAGCATGATCAAGGAGATTTTATGATCTAACAGCAAAGTTGTCATGGGTGCTAACTGGAGAAATATTTTATTTTTAAAGCAGAGCTGTAAGCAAAATCCATATTAAGTAGTCTTCCATTCATCTACTTCTTTATGCTCTATTAGAAAGTGATAAAATCAGGCATTTATGCATGAAGAAAACATTAGGCATGCTTTTGTGTGGAGCTGTGTGGAGTTTATCCTGAATTCAAACAGCCTACGATCAAATCAGCTCCTGATGTGCCTCTCCTAATATGACTCTAAATCTCTTCTTTGTCTAATGAAATATTGGGGACATTTTGTAATTTGTCTAGATCTACAGTTTGCCTGGATCCTGGAAAAGTTTAAACATTTATTGTGTAATAAACAATAACTGATGTATGCAACTTTTAATAACTCTGGCTTTGTCATTTCTACCTCTGTGTTTTCTTAATTGTTTACTGCAGGAGTAAAACTCTTCCACATAAGGACACATTTCACCCACCTGTGATTCCTAGGCAAATATGCTTTAAAAGCCCTGCAATGTTATTCTCATTACTGCACAAAACAAATCATATATGGATGTAGTGTTTTTTAAATAGCGCAAATATATGTACTTGAATATATTAAGATTTCATGAAAGATTATATACATGTGGTAGTTTTAACAGTTTTATACCAATTACCAACTGTGTGTGAGTGAAATAGTGCGTCTGTCCTTGAGGATGTGAGAAACTGTGTTGAGGGATTCGTTCAGGGACTCTCCTCCATCCTGGCTGTAACATTGTCCTCCACGTCTATGTGATGGGGGTGGGGTGGACTGAGCCTACAAGGTAACAGGATGAGTGTTATTGACCTAAGGAGTGAGAACGTCTTCACAGAGCTGTGGAGGAGGGAGAGGGAGAGAGAAAGTGAGTCACGAGCTAGGCTTCATTTACAGTTTAACAACATGGTGTAAATCAATGGACACTGATATGCTGCTGCTCTAAATGTAGTGTAAGGAGTTCATATTTATGATGTGTTTTTGCTATGATTAGGTGTATCTTTTCAATCTAAATCACCTGTAACAGTTTATGGGAACCAGTACACCGTGTGTTAGGGAGTGTTGTTTTGCAATGTATTTATAATAGTTTATATAACACACATTATGTATTGTATATCACTGTTAATTTCTAAGCAGATGTACTACAACTAAATAGAGAATTATTTGAAGGGGCTGGGGTATGTGACCTGCTATCCAGCTTATATAAATATACCTAGTTAAAAAGTATAAAATGTCAAACGGATTGAAAAAACTGTACTAAATTTAACTTAATTTCAAAAATATTATGACAGTGATAAGCAGGATTTTCCAGTTGACAGCTCAATTACTGCAGCAGGGAAATATGATGATTTTATTAATCACTGAGGTTAGAGTTATACTTACATCTCTTCTGTACATTTATATCTTTGTTCTGTTAGTCTTGACAAAGGTCTGGTGGCCAAAATGTTATTTGAGAGAGGAGTTTGTGTGTGCAGGACATTGTTTACCATTCTCAATATTGTTAGTGTATGCTACCATTTGGAGGATATAAAGATATATTTTTGTTACCACAAAATACTATATAAGGCAATGAATTTGCAGTTTTTTGTTTATCAGTTTATGATTCATGAGAAGGGATTTAGTCTATGTATCTCATTGAACAAGTATAATTATTATCATATGACTGAATCCTGCTTGTATTAAATCTGGACTCTTTCCAGATTTTATTTAGCAAATTTCCCATCACAGTGTTTCAATTTTTTTAATTGTTCTAGGTCTTTTAATTAAAACCTTAGGCTAGTTTACAATTTCACCAAATCAAACAAAGGTTCCAGATCAATACACTCTGTCATTGTAATGAAGGCTTGTGCTTTGATGAGAGGGACAAGAAGAAGAAAATAAAACCTTTTAAGTAAGCAAGATACAGAAATGGCATTTACATTTTTTTATATAATGTTGTTTAAAAGCAGGTGATTTTCAGTTAAAATGAAAGCTAAGAACATACATAGACAGGTTGCAATCATCCATACATTTACAATAGCTCTGTTGTCCAATGAGAGACAAGGTCATTCTGCTATAGAGTTCAACAACTTTCACAAAATATACCACAATGCGATCACCATATGTTTTTGTAAGGATGCCTACAATTTAGGGAGTATGTGCAAGGACTGCGAGGCATTGATTGTGAACACAGGTGCTGGGGAGCCACAATCAGACATATGTCATTGGTTTCTATAACTTAAACCAAGGAAAGAGTTGAAATTTTAACCAGTAGTTTTTCTATGTCATGCAAAACTGAACAGCACAAAACATGTGGCTATGGAAGACAGCTTAAGATCTAGTGTTTCAGTAGTGCAGCAGTACAATTTACTTTGTATTGTACTTGCACAATCATTTCTTCTCTAATGTTATTGTACTTGTTAAATCTAAATATGTCTTCCTTTAGTGATTACAGATACAGGGGATAAGTGATCACATTTCTACTTGAAATCAATGGTGTGTCTTAAGTAAATATTGGTCAGGGAATTGCTCAATTAATTTAATTAAGCTACACAGTTTCAATTTGATTGGTCCAACTCTCTTTTAAAAAAGCAATTTGGGAATACAAGTATAATATGTACCCACTTTATTACCTTTAAGGAATGGCAACTTATACGTATTGGACAGCACACAGGTACACTACATATAGACAGACACTACAGCTGAAACCTATTTTAAGAGTAAATTGTTCTTGTCTATAAACGAAATGTGCAGGCATTCTGATTACTGTCATAACATCGCTCTTTTAATCAAGTGCATAATCTTGCAAATTAATGAAATATTAGCATGACCTACTGAGATTCTGCACATGGGCAAATCAACACAAGCAATTGCTAACTTAATAATTAGATTACCTCAAAGCTAACATTAATAGTTGCCTTGCACAAAATTTTAAATACCAGGATGTTTTCATACCTTTTGTTTTCCAATTATGCTAATTTTAACTGACACTGTTAAGGCTGGGTACATGTTTTGCCTGGAGATCTCTTGAAAAACAATAAGATTGGGCTTGCCAAAGCTCATAATAAAGTTAATATGAGCTCACTGCAAACCGTAAAGTTTACCAGTCTCAAATAAATAGTCAGCTTTACAATAAGCAAAATATCAGACTGTTATAAAATAAAGTTTATGTAATGTACAAATACTTCCAGTCATATATGGAAATTGGCCTCAATTAAATCTGTTGGGTTCTAATTTAAAAATGAAAGGGTGGGGGATTTATATTATTTAATTATTAACATTGAAGTGATGAACAGTTTCTTTAAAATACTTTGCTGTAACCAATGGTGCTAATTAGTAGTTCACACAGTTTCCAAAGTTTTCAAGTTTAGGAAGTTCAGCAATCCCTATACAATCTGTGAGCATCTTTTTTGTGATAAGATTTACTATTAGCAAAAGGGTGTTCCTCCGAGGATGTGGAATCGTTTGGGCTCCATGGGTAATACAAGCATAGCATACACAGTTCTTCCCATGATGGATTAAGAGATTCCCTGTATATTAAATCAAACTAAGGATGCCACCATCCTTTTTAAATTCTGCATAGCCATATTTAATGATCATGATATTCACATTATATACATTACATGACATCATATATCTCAATTTGTGTATAGAATAAATACATCTGTTGCCTGATTGCTTAAGAGTGGATTTTGTTGGGGATTTTAGGTTTACTGGTAAGCCCCCACCAAATACAAATGATGCATACATTTTGCATTTCAGTTATCTGGCCAATTACTTGATTTACTTTTATTTTATTTATTTATAACACATGGCCCACAATGTCTACATGAACAAAATAAGTTTTCTGCTCAATGTCTTTATAGTATTAATGTGAATCAGTGAATTTATTGTAATTGCACACATTTACAATATCAGTAGTAATGGATTACCACTGCCTGTTTTCAAAACAATGTAACATTTGTTGTTAAAATTTCAGGGTCTAAGGGCAACATAACCTAATTAAACTGTCAGAAATGTTATAAATATAGGATTACAGATCCTCTCACAAAACAAACTCCAGTGATATCACCTGAGACTCTTGCCTAAGGGTATTCATTTTCTACTCCACAATTTGCAGTTAGAGACATAACCTCATTATAATGCCTCTGAACTGCTTTTGTTCTTCTTCATTGTATTATTATTCTGTTCCCTGCATGTTTCTAAAAAGGTAGGAACTCATACTACCATGTAAGTGTTATATTCTATAAAAAAAGACAACAGGGTCAATCATTTCATTCATATTTAGTATTCTTTTATCAACTCTATAAAACATTGGACAGATTCTCTGAAGTGAATTGAACATAATTGAAGTACTCAGGTTTTGTATACAAACTACTCAAGATTAAAACAACAGTTTAAACTGTAAAATAGATTTTTTATTGAATAATGTCTAAATGTCATTGATAAAACAAGATTCTTGTTATTTTGAGTTACCTGAGTGTTTCCTTTTTCTGTGATGTCTGCATTCCCTGTGTGAATGAAGTGATACTGCTACAATATTAGTTATTTTAGTGATATTAGATATTTGAAAAATACCAAATGTTTTAACTAGATTTAGCATTTATTTCAGAATGTATACATTTACATTTCTTACATTACATACCAAGGGTGACAATAAACCTTGAATGCATTGGATTATGAGCTGTTTATACTGAATAACACAAACTGAACTTTAACTTTTTGTTTGCATAAAAACTAACAAAAGCAGTGCATCATTTCAAGTTGCTTGGTTACAGAGAGAGCTTTCTTCACTTTTAAACCAAGGAATATGGAAGAGATCAGACTCTTCTCCTATCCTTAATGTAGATCAGTTGATTTATATAGCATGCATCAGCCGTTGAACACTTTCAGCCAGACAGTCAGAGTTTCCATAGAAACCACTGTGTGGGTAGTTGTGGATGTAAAGGGGCAAAGATCTGGGAGCTGGAATCAGTCAAGGCAGCAAAATAAGAGACTACACATTTTATTTGATCCATGTTGAGGATGACTGTCCAACAAAAGACACAATTGTCTAATGTATGTATGGCAGTATTTTAAATAAATTACTTTGGATGTGCATTGAATCAGATAAAATACAATACTTTTTTACTTAAAATAAATTAAATAATACAAATCATGTTTTTATTTAATATGTAAACAGGTGCACCTAGGCAGGTAAACCAATGCTATTTTTTTATTTTTTTATTCAAATTTTGTAACTTAAACCTTAAAAGTACTATTGTAACTCCAGTTATAGATGATGGTTAAGGAATGAGTAAGTTTTCTTTAATATCAAGTCTGAGTTCTCAGCTTGGTAAGGAATCCTGATTTGTCTTTAGTCCCCAACCCTTAGATTACTTGTAGCTGTTTTGCTGAACTTTTACTGTGCCTTATTAAGCTTTAATGTGTTCCCAAGGACAGAATGCTCTAATAAAATATATACATTGTTTTTTGGAGGGGTTTTATATATAATATTTGATTTTATTAATTCATTCAGTCTTGTCAAGTTGCCCTTGGAGTATGGGTAGCACCATGAAAATATAGTAAGTATATCATGTTTGGAACTCTCAAAAATAACGGTGTGTGTTTATCTTCATCAGTCACTGAAACGTTTTCTCAATCCAGCAGTGAAAAAAGCAACATTTTACATTGAATGTTTTTTTTTAAAAAAAGCCACAAAACTGTGTGTGTCAAGTAAGTATTTGTACATTTTTGTCTTTTTAGCTGACAGAAGTGCGGCAGACATACCTGGAGGGCTCCTGTGAAATGGGGTGGCTGAAGGGAAGGATCGCCATTTGTGGTGACAGCTTGTATCGTGCCATTAGGATTGCTTGTGGAAATAACTTGATCCCCAGAAGACTACAATTTACCTTTTATAATAACATGTGGAGTGCCCAGGGTATGTGTATCTCAGGCATACATTTCTGATAAAATCCTGCAATTAAAGAACCCAAAACAAAAATAGCTATCAGACTGCATGAAAGGTGGTGCAATAGATGCATCATAAAGTAGTATTAACATTAAAGGAAATATATATATTTTTTTCATATTCATATGTCCTTCTGTTTTGGTCCTTTGTGTCAAATTTATTGTAAAACCTTCTGAAGATTAAATGTTCACAATATCATATATAATTAATATATTATCAGCATAATCACTGTATTGTAATTTTCAGCATAAAAACTGTTTTATAAGCACCGAAGCCTCATTGGGAATGGAGAGACTTTTAACCAAATTACATTTAATTACATTAAATTCAAGCAAAGCAGCTAAGCTTAATATATAAAAAAATTAAATTTTCATTTCTCTGCTCCAGGAGTTCCAGACAATGATGAGTATCTAATTACATTGTTCCTTTTCCATCTTCATTCATTTATAATGTTGTACAGGCAGCAAAGCTAGTAGTACTTCATGTTTTAAGTCTGATCTCAGCACTTACAAATAATTTGAGACGACAGTTGTCATCTGATTCTACTGCCCCATTTTGTGAAATAAGGAAAGAAAATAGTGTAGGTAAAATAATCTATTGAGAGTGAAACAATGGAGGAGGAGAATGGAGTTGATGAGAGTATATTATCATTGTGAGCAGAAAGTGACAGAAGAAGAAAGACATAAAGAGGGAGGAAAAGAGTAGGCTTTGTATTGAGTGAGGAAGAGAGAAGGAGTGAAATAGTGAAGTTTACACGGGCAATTCGGATACATAATTTAGCAGTGAGTTTCAATTAAAGTCAGTTTGAGTAAGGATACATTTCGTGCATGGATTGGGTGGCAGAATAAGTAGGGTAGCTGTGCAAAGGGCCACACAAATAAAATAGACAGTGCTGCCAAGGTCAACGGAAAAATACAGATTTGAAAAAACGACAAAACAGAGCCTGCTAATACACTGACTCAGACTTGTATGTAATTAAATAATATTTTATGTGCTTTCATCTGTTACATTGAAATGGCAGACTAAATGACATGAGCTGAAATTTTGGATTGTGAAAAATGTTCCATGGCAACAGCGATTACCTTCTGAACTCAAGCAAAGTAGGAGGCATAATGAAGCAGATTTCAGAGCTAGTTTAAGCACCAGGGTTTATCAGCTACCTCACTTCCAGTTGTCGCTGTGATAAAGGTTGTTTTAGGAATCCACACCCCCACATGCAGCTTTTTGGTCCCGTAAGACATGGAGAAATTATAGCCCTTCCACCATTTTTTATTTTTTTTTGTGTGTGAGATTTGAAAAGTATAATTGCTGAGTATTTTGTTCCTCTAAAACAAAAAGAGAAAAAAATGCCTTGGATAATTGCTGGAGAGATTTTTTATTATTGTATTTGAAAACCTAAAATACATGTATCTATTTACAGAGAAAAAACACAGCTCAAAATACAAGCAAAATAATATATCAATCCTTTTCACAGCTGAAAAGACATACATGAACATGACACATTATTCTTGGCTTGTTGTTAATACATACAATTTGGATCAACGCAACACCTGTTATCTTTATAGTCAGTGAACAATTTTTCACCAAAGTGATCTCTAACATATGATTAGAAAACAGCACAACAAAATGAAAACAATCTATATTATTCACCCTTTAGCAATACATTTGTTAAAGCTCCAGTTTGTTTCAGTACTAATAATATCAATATAACAACATCAGGCTTGCTGTTCAGAATTGTTTACTACACCACATCATTTATATACAGCCCGCACGGGAGCTCGAGCGCCGATTGTTGGAGAGGCACGTCCCTATTGCTGGAAGTGCAAACCTGCAAGCCTAGGTAGTTGGTAGGGGTTGTTCATTATCAAAGAGCCGAGAGAGACACGGACGCTTTAGCCCTCCCTATTCCGGGCAGTGATAGCCAATTGTGCGCCGACGAGTCCAACAGAGCCCTTCAGACGGCCAAATATACAAAAATATGACCAAAATCTTTTATATTTATATACAGAAGACCCATTTTCCTGTCCTATAGAGCAGTCAAGTAGAGAGAGAGAGATACAGAGAGTGTATATAAATCCACACATGTTCAGTGACAGCATAATCTGATGTTTATTCAACGATACTATTTTTACCCTGTTTTCCATTTCATTTATGAGAATGTATGTATTTTATATATGGCGAATAGCGAATTGTTACAAGGAAACATGACAGGACCTTCAAAGTTTAATGACAAATAACATATAGTGAATGTCCATATTAATTTCTTACAAATACACTGCATTTTAGTAATAAACATAGGTGCTATTCCTGTGGTATCTGTCACAGAATTTTGGTCTCCTTCTTCTTGCTGTCTCTGTCTGCTGCTGCTGCTGTGAAAGTCTTCTAAACTAAGCTTCTAAACATGTTTCAAATGATTTAAGTGTGCAGCTGTCAAAAAAAGCTCCAGGGTGGCCCAGAGATAAAGTCAATGTGGTGTTGGATTTTGTCATCTTAAGTTTGGGGGCGCTTGTCAGAACAAGGAAAAAAATAAGCAGTTTTGGCACAAAAGTGTCATCCAGATGTACATATTGCATTCAATCAGTCAATAAGAAAAAGCACTTTTCTGAGTCTTCCCTATAACTGTGGAGTGTGATCTTCGAAGCTGTGAAAGTGGCAATGTGAGAGGTTGGAGAGGCGCATCGAATCGGTGAAAGTGTATGATGTGAGGCTGTAGCTAAGGCTGGAAAAGAGACGTGACATATGCAGTAGAAAACACATGTAGTGTATACAGTGAGACCCTGGATTTGAAGTGCTATCACAACACACCTCTGTTGAACTGAGTCACAAACCGGACTTTCTTTTTATTTTTCACCAAGCTAAAACAATGGAGCTATTTATGTCCTTAGCTAGGCAAGCAAGCATGCAGTTGATCATATGGCTTCTCCATTCATCCATCAGCAAGAGTCTTAGCCACAGTAAAACGGCAATTAGCTTTCTCTCCACTGAGGAATTGTGATTAAATGAAAAGGAAGTCAGGTGTTTTACAGTCACCCTTCCTGTCAGGTAATATACAGCCACACCTGCCACGTGCAGCTGTCTACCACCTGGTGAATGTCTCACTTGGGTACAATTAAGATTGGACCATGACAAACACTAATGATCATTACTGCCACTGAGATCAAAGGAGATAATAAGTGTATCACTTTAATAAGTGATAATTATTAATAAGCATCCTCGAACTTTCAGAATTCCCACTATATAGTTGTTTTTACCTTTACACCATGTAAAGAAATTGTTTCTCTATACTTTTTGACTTGTATTCCTTCTTATTTTTGGCCTCAGTGGAAGACTTGTATCACAAATACATAATCAGTTCTCGGCTTTCATTACACTTCGTTGGGTTTCTCTCGCACCCATATTAAGATATCACTTTCATCAGGTCAGAAAATCAATTTGATTTGATAATTAACCAAGACCATGTTTCCATGTTGACACTAGAGGTTGTCATGCTTGCGAAAAGTGCAGAGCTTTGATGCTCAGACAAAAATGGAGCTGAGTGGAGAAAGTAAACCTCAGATGATCCTAGGCAATTCATTTCATTACATACTATATTTAAACAAATTATACTTTATTTTTAAAATAATATTTTGGTGCAGAAAAAAGCTATGATTTTAAACCTGTGTGTCTTGCATAAATGTGAAAACCCCAAATAATGTCCCCCTTTTATAACCTACTTTGACATGAAAAATTGCTATGCAATTGAATTCACAGCCACACTCATGAATTAACCAGGGACAAACAAAACAAGTGTCATTAGGCCCATCGCTTCATTTCTTCTGTGAAAGTGGAATGAAAATGCCCACAGGAGGACCGATTATGCCACACTGATGCCACCTATTCTTGGATTGGTCTGTGATTATACTGATAGGCTTAATGTTCCCCCAGATCCTTCATTATAGGTCTTCAGCACAATTAACAGCTTTCTGTGTATATATCTATAGAAGCAGTAGTATTTCTGCTTTAGTATACATTAAACTTTTAAACAGAAATTCTGCAAATTGTGAACACCATTTTCTGTTGAGTCTGCCCAGCACATCTAAAGTTCGTAACCAGTCATTTTTTCTTGGTTCAGAAAATAAACATGGCAATGTTTTTAAATTTGCTTCAGTACACAAATTGCATACTTTATGAAAGCTGATTAAATTGCATTCCCATTTGATGATGTGATGTAAAGAGCACTGCTAATCATTTCACAATATGACAGTGGTTATATAAGCACAT